>NC_134313.1:160497804-161097804 GCF_964195595.1 Calonectris borealis | reverse complement strand
ATGTTATGAGGGAATAGGTTTACAGGATCAAAAGGAAATGCTTTTCTACCTAATCATAGTTAAACTTTGGAAGTCCCTGTTTCAGGGTATTGGGTGAATGGGATGATTCACCTTATGGTAAAGTAGACATCCAAATCAGATCAGATCAATCACACCCTAAAAATGCATATTTTCCTTCATTGACTACAAAGGAAGCTTATGATGAGTTGCTCATCTGTAGAAGACCATGCAAAAGCTACTCAGAGGTTGGTCAAGATGAATCCCACCTCTAACCTCTGCTGGAAATGGAGTAACGCATTCCTGTGTCTTTGAAAACTGTGGCCAAAGCTCCTGCAGGGAAAGATCTGGTGCAGAGCAACTATGTCAGTCGTATAGCCCAAAACTTAGTTTAAGTCTGTATCTCCCAGGTCGGTCAACCATGTAGAGTCTTTTTTCTGCATTGCTGATTTACCTGTGTGTGTGGAATAACTGGTACATTCTCAAGGGGAGGAATTAATTTTTGGCTTAAGTCCACTGCAGGAAGAAGAATTTCCCCAAGGATTCAGTCGTTTTAAGCACACAACGTGCCGGTCCTATCACTAAACCAAGAATAAACACAGCCTACCGGTTACCCCTCCCAGTGGGTGCGCAGTTCTTTGTATTTGTTCAGCATGCAAAACACAAACCCCAATCCCGTCAGCACTGAATTTTTACAACAAGTCCTAAAAATAAAACCCTGAGGAACTTTGGACAACTTGAAAAGTTCCTGTTTTTATACCATACGAGGGACTGCAGTAGTTCAGCTGGGAGCAGAAGCAAGTCTCTCCCTTTCGTGCTGGCGACAAGCAGGGCAGCAGATGGGCAGCTCTCTCCCCCTCTCCCCCAGTTTGCCGAGTGCTGTGTCCGCCTGCTTCCCCAAAAGCGCGAGCAGCCCGGGCTCAGAGGAGGTGTGTTATCACAGCACGGGCTCTGCAACACGCGTAGTCAGGTGTGCTGGGGATGCTCCAGGCTGACACTCAAACCCAGCTCTTTCCACCGCTCTACCAGAAGCCAATACCCAGTCTGCCGTACTGTTAATGAGCTAGAGGCATAAATACAAACCCAAGAATAACAGCAACAAACAAAGTAATGCTCCTTGGCAGCAGCTGAGACACTATCCTACAGTCAGAGCACCGGGGAGGGCAAGGCTGCGTGTACCTGTGTAGCATGAAGCAAAAGCAAGCGCTGGCTGCATGAATAAACGTACGTGCAACTGATGTCTTTCCTCTTCGCCTAGAAGATACATAATGCTCCAGTAGTTATACAGTTAAATGTATTTCTCTTTTTGTCCTCCATCTGATGTTACCAGAGGCTTCAGAAAGCTATCTTGGAGATGAAAGACCTCCTAAATTACACCACCAGGAAAATAGCTGTAATGGTGCATATATTTTGCTTCCAAGATGAAAGTCACCTTCTTACACTGAGAAAGGCATAGATATTGAAACACGCAACTATATAAACAAGGTTAAAGAATGTAGAATGTGATTCTTCTGATGGGGAGGGAGCGAGTTGGACCAGGGCGGTTTCTGTCTTTCTGTTTATATTTTTCTAGTTATTTCCAGGTAAGTGGCAAACTATTTTAAGTCTTCTTCAAAACACAAGTGAAATTTTAACACACAATACAGGACCATGAAAATTGCCATACCAGGGCTGCCTAATCCTAAAGACTGCCTCTGATAACAGCTAACAATAGATATTTCATGGAAAGATACAAACCTTCATACAATGGACAGTGCTAGGGAAAATTACTTCCTATCCCCCAGGGAAAAGACTGGTTATTTTACGCTGTGCTTACGTGGGAACCTTAGACTTTATTCGTCTTAACCTTATTTAATATAACAGTGAGTATTTTCCATTACCCGTTCAAATCCTTCTGTGGATCCTGCCACTATTTTATAACTATAAATCCTTGGGCAGCCCATACCACCCATTATGTGATGCTCTGATCCACCTGCCTGCCCTGCCCAAAAACATTTTCCTGCCTTTATTTTTCTTGAAAGAGGGCGTCATTTATTCCATTTGTTAACTTGTACACTCTGTGACGCACAGTACAGGCCAAATTTTTTCCCTTCCCGCTTGTACAAGGAGGGTCACTATCATTTAAGTCTTTTTTTTGCCTGCTTCACTTTCTGGTCTGAACCCGGGAGTCTGCCTTGATCAAAACTTTGGAAGCTGCAATGCTACAGGCCACACACCCCAGCCAGAGGTGGCTGCAGTCTCTTCTGCTCAGAGCAGATTAAACGTGCACCTCTACGCCGTCAGCAGGATGTTTGTGCCCCTCTCTGTCAGCCCCCCGTGCCCACCTCGGATAGTCCGAATCCAGCTCTCCAGCAACGGACGGAGGTACCGCTCCCACCCCCCAAATAAAAGCAAAGCACCAGCTGTTAATGCTGTATTCACAATACTGTATTCCACAGACAATGTGACTTTATTCACAAATATGATTTTTACAGAGGTAGAACAAAATACTTTGTATAATCTTTTTTTTTTTAAACTATATACATATAAAGAATATAATAGAATGACAAGAAAGAAAATGTTGTAAACAAAACAATATTATGCCATCAAATACAGTACAAACAGCATGCAAGAACAGCTTCAAATGAAATCTTGCTGGTGTAACTTTATTTTATTTCTAATGTGCTAAATGAAGAGTAGTAAAGACTCATGCTCTAATTGGATTGAGTATGCCACAGCTCTGCAATTTTGTTTTAATTTTTTTTTTCTTTTACAATAAACCAACAGGATAGCTTTCTTTTCACTGTGGAGGGGAATGCTTTTGTAATGCCCAATGTAATCTTAACAGAAAAATATAATAATCAAATCTACAAAGTGTACTCTCATTTAAAAAGCAAAACCATAGAAACTGTACAGTTTTAAAAAGCGAATTATCTCAACTGCTTCTTAAAAGAATTTTCTAAACAAAGAATAAAATATGCAGAATAAAAATTAGGAGAGCTATTGTTCTGTAACAAAGCTAATCAAATACTTGTTTTCTATTCCAATAAACAGTTTTTTTAATTAATGACTATTCTGGAAATTATGAAGTGGGCTGGGTTTTATTAATGTTCCACTTGACTAATAAAGCATGAACTCCTTACAGGTACTATAGCTGTCATTCCCCTGGGAATGGATGGAGATTGGTTTTGCATGCATGCTAGAGACAGGAACAAGGTTTAGTCATTGGTGTAGATTTTAAAAATATTTTAAAATGTTTTAAACATTTAGTAGCATCTATAAAAATAATCTTGTTTTGCTACTGGATTGAGATTTGGATATGGGATTTTCTGCTGAAATTCATTCTTGGCCCTCACATTGCCAAGGACTTCCGCTGGATGTTAGCTGGGCTGCACCAGGTCCCACACGATGGTCGAGAGCAATGGTTAGAGCTCACACCTGCAACACGTGAAGCCAACAGCAAACCCCACAGTTTTCCCTGTGGCTAGAGCTGAACCTCAAGGATCTGGGGTTTGGGGGACGGTGCTGTCCTGCCCCTCCATCCCTCTAAATCCTGGCCCATGTCATGGGAAGGGAGAACGCTGGAGAGAGCAACTGTGCTGTTACTCCTATGAACTATATCAACGCTGGTGACAACCACCTCTCCGTCCCTCATATCTGCACGCACTGTGACTACGTACGCGTGGGGTCTGGTCGGGTCACTGCCCTGCTCGGGGCCAGCAGCCGCGCTCGCTGCCGTGCCCGTGGGAAAACAGGGTTTTCTCCCTCTGCCGCGGGCTTTGACCAGCGAGGAAGGAGACTGTGAGCACTGGGGTTAAACCGCCCTCCTGCAGCTCCCCCTCTTAAATGTCATTTAAAGATTCAACCACACAAACAGCACCTGTAGATTCAATTTGTCTTTACCAAGAACACAAGGATGGTCAATATTAAACACATGCTGTTTATGGCTACATGTCAGGCACCAGCCCAATCACAACCGGTTTACTAAAGATCAAGCAGAATATTGAACAGGGAAGGACTGTGGGTCCCATTTGACTCTGGGCTCTCAGGTGATCCTGGCTTCCAGGAAGAAGCTCAACTCAACCTGCCAGTGAACACGGGGCAGGTCCCACGTCCAGCGCAAGTGGCCGGGGGCGGCCCGAACAACATCCGTCGCCAAATCACAAGGATTAAGCTAACTGCAGTGACAAGGGTAAAGAAATACCTGCCCTGCATGAGACATCCATCTCTGTGGCTTCATCCATGACTTTGGCATCTTCCCGGGAAATGGATTGTCAAACCCCTCCGGATCGCCCTGGTGCAACCGAAACCTGCATTTCACTAATAGACCCTGCAGCAGATTATCACCCCCAGCAGCAGGGCACTTACTGAGAGGTGTGAACAGTATGCTACCAGCACAGACAAAATACTCTGCGTGATAGTTTACAGTCAACAGAATAAGCCTGGCACCTCTTTGTGGAAGAACTGTACAAAACACGGCTGAAATAACAGGATTGTCAATGACATTCAGTGGGAGATACTCTAACCCTCTGAGTAAGACTGCATCTTTCTGTTGTGTAAACTGGTCTACAAGTATGAATAAAACAATACATCCCTGCCCCATTAGCCTTGGGGAAGATTAATGCCCTCTAATCTACGCTAAATAAACTCCGAAGCATGAAGACCAATATTTAAGTCCTACACTCAGCTGCTTGCGAATTAATAGGGATCACCCTGAAATTGCTATTATGAAATGCAAATATTTGCAAAAGAACAATTAAAAAATATTTCTGAAGTGCAAATGAAAGGCTCGTCAGCCATGTTTGTGGTATGCACAGGGACAGTCAGAAGGCGAACGCTAATGAATCCCAGGGCAGAAATCTGTGCTAAAAACCCATTATCCCATTGGCAGTAGGTAATGGCACAGCATCTTGCACTGGGAAATAATTCTACCCCATAATTGGAGGGCTTGGCTTAGGATGCCCTGATTTTGACTCTTTGGACAGTTTGCTTGGATACAACTACCTGTATTTTCAGAAAGCTGCAGTACATGGCTCACAGTAAATCTACTTCAAACACTTGCTGATACTGCTCAAACTGATCTCATCTGCCCTGATCTGCAATTTTGTGTTAGCTAAAGTAATAAAAGAATCCTGTTAAACCTAAATTATCAAATGAAAAAGGCAATTTTCTCATTCATACTCCATTAGTTTTTTTAGTTATTGCTAGGAAAGCTCTAAAATGCTTAGGCCATAAAATAAACATGTGGCTTAATGTACAGTATGTGTACTTAAGAGGATGATGGCATCTGCAGTAACTGCTCTGTACTGCTATAGTAATGGGATGCACAAATTAAGCAACAGCACATACCAAATAAAGCATACAAAAATGTATGGCGAAAAGTAACAAGTCTTCTGCTTTTTTTTTTTTTTAGTCTTTAATTGCTAAAAAGAAGAAATCACCAATATCCACACCTACAACACAAAATTGCAACATGGTTGATTTCGATAGATGCCTGTTATCTTTGTGCCAGCAAAACTCTGTGATATTTTTCTCTTTACCATTTCACCGATTAGAAGTTTATAAAAGCTTCCCCTTCCCAAATTAAATTCAATGATGTATTTTCCAGTGCTGAAGTCATACAATTAGCCTAATATGGTTTCAAGCATACAACACTGTTAAGATTTTGGAAAAAAGCACCCCAAAATTCTTAAATCACAGAGATGTAGAATAACGTATGAAAAAGCATCCAAGTATTCACTTTTGAAAATGAAATTAAGAGCCTAGATCACTTAAATACCTTTGATAATTTTAGTCTCAGGCCCTTCATTCAAACATACCAGAGTACTTTCTACCAATAATTTAAACTCCTTCAGAAGAGTACCACAACTAAACCCGTGCATTCACATAAGCAAGATTGCATAACCAAACCATTTGCAGACATATTTTAGCATTACTTTGCAACAGTAGGCATTAGGATTTTGAGAACACAAGAATCTCTGAAATTCAACCTGTGTGCTTCTTTATCCCTTAATGGTTCGTTAAAATAGGTATCATTCAGAACAAGGAGCGAGCAGAGCCTCTGCAGAAAGGTGCAACGAACGCCTGGATCAGACAAACTCGATGAGAATCATAAAATGCAGATTGGCAATTTCTCCTTCAGCCAGGCTTTTACAGAAATATATTCTCCCGGCTAAAAACGATGGCACAGCACAGTTTTACAGAGGGAAATGCAAAAATATAAAGAGGAGAGTCCCATTTTCTTCCTCAGTAATCCCATAAAATCAACAATCCGTTTCCATAACAGCTCCGGACATTTACCTGACTGCTGACAGGGCCCTTCCCCATCACCCGAGGTGAGTCTACGCTCTCCTTTTCCACGCTGTCAGGGGTAGGTACACGCTCAGAGTTGTTGTGCTCGTTATCCCCCGGGTTCCCATTAGTGTGACCAACTTGTTCTCCTCAGTTGCAACAACTGTGCAGGCCTATTTACTTATAGTTCAGATTTTCTTCCATTCATGGCACAAAGCTGAAAAGTAAACAACAGTTAAGAAAACATTTGCTTGCCAAAGCCCAGCACGAGAAGGTGCAAGCTCTCTTTGCCAGAGCCTGGACCTGTGTTTACTCACACCCTCAGCACTGTTCCATGCTCTTGCTCGGCATTGTACAGGAACAATCACCATCCTCTTCAGGCCCCCCCTCTTATTCAGCCTTGTGGAAGTTACAAAATATAACAGAACACTGTTTTCTGAGACTATATTGACTGCACTGGTTACCCACAATACTGTATATTTGCTATTAAGAACATGAATGTGTGCTTTCAAAGTGTGACATTCAGGGCTTCGAGGATGTGAAAGGAATTAGATGGATTGTTCTGTCACTTAATCCGAGGCTTCAATGTACTGTTAAAAATTTGTTTAAAACCCCAAAAAACAGAATACACATTTTAACTGTTGAACTTTTACCAGCTAAAGGAGTTTGTAAGGACCCTATCACTATGTGGTTACAACAGAAGATACACAGTTAAGGTCAGGTCACGGTTTCCAAGAACATTCACAGGGACTGAGGATGAGGAAAACGAGGGATGGATCCTGCGGGAACCTTCCAGAGACTGAGCCGCTCACTGGGGAAGTGCCTTGAGTATTGCATTCACTTCCTCTGCAACCGCTGTCAAAGCAAACTCAAACTGCTCCTGCGGAGAGAACAAACGCATACTCTGAATAATAAAAGAAAACACTTTCCAAAAGCCTGGTGCACTATTCTGCAGCTGAGCATCCTCAAGACATTGTTAAAAATATGAATATGCAGGATGAACTGTGCACTGCAACGGAAAGGAACACAATGTTCTGGGATTATTGATGCCGTATAACATGTTTGACAGCATCTTGAAGCCGGAGTCATTTTAATGGAGAAAAATGTTGGTAGCAGAAACTAAGCTATGGGGACACAATGATGTATTGCAATTGCGTGGTCAGAAGGGTTTGGGAGTATTTGATCACCAGCCATTTCCTTCTGACACAGAGATGGAAACTCGTTAACATAATTGAGACACGAAACAGGTGACATGCTGCAAAGCAGAGCCTTTGGCTTTTCTCAGGACTGTTTCTAGTTGAAATCAGCTAGAATAAATATCTCCTCACCTTCTGTCTATTATATAGAACAATATCTGCTTTTTGGTTTACCTGTTATTGTTCTTCTTCAGCTTTCCTTTTCAATGGCCTTTCTGCACCCACAAATTACCCGATGATGTTTAGACCACTCCTATTTAAGAAACACTTGGGAAGGCTTTTCTCTGCTATTAATTTACTGTAAGCATAATAACAGGCTTCTGCGCTGTGTTGGCAGAGGTGTGAAGGACACAGCCATGAATGGCCACCTCTTCCTCATGCAACCCTAACACACTCCTGAACTGTGTAGTCCTACAGAAGGACAAAGGGGCTTTACTTCCTCAAGGTTATATTTTCTAAGCAAGTAATTTTTCCCAGAAATTTAGCTTACTGAAATATCCAACAGGATGATTTGGTGTTTGCAACTTTTCAAATGAAAAAAGAAATGTGAGCAGTTTACTCAGAATACAAGCAAATCAAGGACACAGTTAAGGACTGTGGAGAAGTTTCTGGATTTTCTAGAAGTACCCCAGCAGTTTAAGCCAGCCAGGATAGAGAGCCATTGAAGAAGCAACTTTGAGAATAGAAGTCTGAGATGCACCCTGCAAAGTATCCTGAGATCACTGCTAGGATACTGTCTGTGTCTCCAATTAGAAAATTGGTAGTCTGGTGGGTACCTCCAGCCCCTCAGTTTGCCCTGCCGGGGGCCGTGCGGGATGGCTGCAGGTACGTACGCAGCAGTGGCGGATGGCTGCAGAACACAGCCAGCCCCCAAAGGTAATTACTGGACTAACAGCATTCATTTTCCAGAGTGTTCCACTTTACTGTGGAAATCTGCAGGAAGGATGAAAGAACAAACTACAGAGGCACAACTCATAGTTCAGAGACAGCTGACTGCTAATTCCTGCAACTGAGTGCCAGTCTTCTCTGCCTCGTCTTACCCCACTGCAGAGTCATCATCTCCTATGTGGAGAGAGAAGCAATGATGGGCACAGTTCCCGAGCAGAAAAAGAAGAAGAAAACTCAGAATAATTTCTTAGAGACACTGACATTCCAGAATTTTGCTGTCTGCTTGGTGCTGTCAAAGTGGCATCCTTGTACTTTTGCTGGACTGCAGCCAATAGTTTTTAATCAGACATCAATTCACCCTAAAGAGTAGGAGTCATCCTCATTAGGCACAGAAAATGGTGTGTATGTCTGCCTATGCCTGCCTGCACTCCCCAAGGTCTCTGCAATTAAAGAAAAGGCTGGAAATGCTGGTGGCCACCCAGGAGCAGCAGTTATATTTTAGCTGGAGCACACTGATTGTATGAGAGGAGCTGGAGGGCAGCGGCAGCAAAGGGCACTCATCTAGACACGCTGTGCCAGAACCAAACCGGGTGCTTGTACGGGCTCAAAAAGCTTCATGAAATTTGGGCTGATGCATGAGAAGTGCTCACCTCTGGGCAAAAAAGCCTTGACAGGAACAGCTGCAGCCCTGCAAGGTGAGAGACCCGCGGAGCAGCCTGGGCAGGGTGGGAGACCCTCGCGCCGGGGCTGGCAGGAGAGGGGCAAACCGGGTGCTCCCAGGATGCCGACGCTCAGGTGTGAGCGGGACAGCTCCAAGGACTCCCCTGCCAGTCCTTGGAGCACGGGGAGCACAGCAACAGAAGAGGCTGATCTGAGCAACGACGGGGTTGACACAGGGATGCAGCCAAGTTTCGGAGATGTGCAGATGACTCTTCCAAGATGTGGGCGTCAGTTCGGAAGAAGGGAAGCTGCCCACGGTAGTGAGGATACCTGATGCGCTCTTCATCCGAGTATTTTACAGTCAGGAAAAGCTTGTAAGATCGGGGACTACAATACTTTAATATTAGTCCCATTGCTGAAAATAACTTCTATGACTCTAAAGTTATTCACGGAGCAAATCTGCCCTTTGACTTTGTTGGTCCGAGATGTGTTCACCTTACTGTGAAGATCTGTCAGGCTGGAGACCATCTGACCTGCGAGTGCCTTTACCCCTCACGGAGGGGTACCCCTCACGTGAGCACAGGGCATCATTGCACCGCCTGAGGAAAAGTGCCTGTCTCGCCCAAGGACCGTGGACTGATCAACATGAACTCCAAAGTTCAGATGCGGATTTTGGAGACAAGTTCAGTGGAGACCACCAGCTAACGTTAGGAGTTAATTACCCTAAATTACTGAGGCAAAACAATTTACAAAGCATAATCTTTACAGCCAGAGCTCAAAACTGACGGAAACACTGCAGTGAAGGGGACAGTAGAGCAGACACGTGAGATGTGAGAGGACGGGGTCTTTCTGGGATGGTGCAGCTGAGCTCTTCCCCCTCCTTCCTTTTGCATAATATGCGCAGGCAAAATGCAGACAGTGCAGCTTCCACTGATGTGTACCACCACCCTCCAAAGAAAAGCCTTTACACACCTTCTGCACCTTTCCGTGAGAACAACCACAGTTAGAGCAAATTAATTTCAGTAATTTTTAAAGGAGCTCCGTTTGTTCTTTTGTACAGCTACGCTGCCATTCACATATGCTATTCGCATATACAAGATTGACTGGAGATGAATTTTAACATCTAGCTTTGCCTAGAAAACAGAGCCAGGCAGGCATTTTGTGGCGTATAATGCAGAGGTGACAAGAATATATTTAGTAAAAAATAATAAGCTATGTTTCATTAAGTCTACAAATAAAAATTCCCAGGAAAACAAACCGAGTACATGTAGCGTATATGACACAATAAAGAACCTTAGCTAAATATTACAAATTGAGAGAGGAAAGATATAGAAGGAGAGAGAAAAAAAGGAAATATACATTTTTCCCATCACAGAGAATACACTTCCTCCTCCATTACTTTTTCCTCTCACATGTGGCATATCAATTCTATTTTATGATTCCCCTGCAAAAAAAAAAACAAACCCACAAACCTTCTATTATGCTTTTCAGAAATGCAGAATGTCGTTATGATAATTTCATTACCATTTATTATATACAGGGCTTTTGAATTAAAGATCCCTTCCAGAAGACAAAATGTTGCAAACAAATCTTTCACATGCTTATTGAAAATGTGGAGCGCTGCCTGCTGGAAACACAATAACATTGCTGAAGTAAGTTGGTGTTTATTTTGCCTAGGGATATTCTGTAATTGGCATTTCTAACCTGACTTTTAATCCATTGTTTTAAATTACTCCAAGAGTCTAATATTCCTCATTTGTATTCAGTTGGGAAAGCACAGGGGTTTGTTTAAATCCATCAGAAAAATTCTCTGGGGATCGTGCATTGCTAGCATGTAACCAGATATTTATAATTTGCAAGACATTAGCTTGAATAAGTGATTTGGGTGGTTTTGAGAAAATGACAATGATGGAAGAAGGAGCAAGAGAAGAGATAAGCAATATCCTGAGAAAATTTTTCATCCTGAATGAAAAAACAGGATACATTTCTTTTCTGGAGCTCTTCCAGATAAATATTTGGAGGGGAAAAACACGTCTTCTTAGGTGATATTTTCATGGGACTCAGGTAACTATTTCTGAGCTATGTAAGAGAAGTTGTTCGCATAACCTCATTTTTTGGTTCTGGAGCTATGTTTTCAGTTTTTTTGAAGGCAACAAGCTGTAATTTCTCTGCCCTGAGAGGGAAACTGGAATCTGAGCTCTATATTTCTACAGAGCTGCCATATATTTTGGATGCATTTACAGAGTAGTTCAGGACTTGTATCTTCCCTCAGAGTAAATATATGTGACATTGGATACTGTGTGCTATAGGCATTTTTTTTCCAGTCTGAATAATCAAAGCAGAGGAAAGATTTGTGCAATTTTATGTCTTACTTGCAGCTAAAGATTAGTTAGCTTTGACTGGCTCATCTTTATTTTTCATGCATTTACTTAATTGGTAAATAATAATTAACATCCCCCCCAACTGTTCTCCAGCACCACTTCTCCTAGTATTAGTGGGAAGATAAAATGATTAGGAAGAGATTCAAGAGAAGTTATGAACCAATGATTCCTGCAACACACATTTATTTCACCTTTGTCCCTCAGCAATTTCAACTCCCTAAATGCTGCAGACTTTCCTGTCAGTTCCAGCCTGGCCAAGACAGAGTGCTGTCACATTGCTCTTGTTACTCAGTTTGGGGCTGTAACTCTCATTCGATATTTTACAATGTCATATACAGATTTATTTGGTCTCCATGCCATGAACGAGTTTCTTTCTTGTCATATTTGCAGCTCTTAACTTGCAGCAAATACCCCAAAATATCATTCCATATATCATTGAAATTGTTAATAATAGAAAGTTTCTAATTTAAGGGACTACAATCACACCATCAGCTATCTCTAGAAGTTTTACATTGTGGAAAAATGTCAAAACTATTACAACCGACAGGAATTATAGAGTAAGATGTTCACCTCACCAAAGGGTGCAAATATAGTTACCATGCTACATCCATAAAGGACATGGCTTTAGGCACAATGTAAGCTCTTCTGTTCAAAGATACTAAAAATTACTTGATTTCCTACAAGACTATATTTCCTTTAATTCAAAACCTTTTTTTCAGAAAAAAAATCAAATGCAGCAGTTACATGCTCTTATAATGAGTTGAAGCTTTTAAAAAAATATTACATGCACAGTTAAGCACAGATACTCTAAGAAAATAATCCATATTTCAGGATGAAAGCAAGAACATTCTTTCAAATGCACATTTTCTTTAGTAGGCTATAGATTGTTGTCTTACTGCCCTTCATACATGGTAATCAAGATAGATGTTGGAGATGTTACAAGAAAGAGCAGTAAACACCAAAGAAAGTAGCCTAGATAAATCTTCAGCATAAATAAACCTCAGTTGGTAGGGAGCCAAACAGAGTAATCAGCAAGCGACCTGCGTTAAATTAGGTCATACTCTCTCTCTTCTGTCATGAAAACAACTACTGTGAAAGACCTTTAATGTATTTAAAATCCCAGTGGATTTATTGACAGTACCTTTGTCTGGACCATGCCTGGTCTCTGGTCCCTCAAGTGCTCCAGGGTAGCAGCAATATCAATCTCTTTAGCACCTGCAACAAACCACAAATTGGGCTGAGTTCAGAGCACAAGATAATCCATGCTGCATCTGTCAATCTCTTGCTGTCGGGCTCCCTTTGGGCTAACAGTCCAATTGAAAATTATTACATCCATCTCTCAGCAGACTTGGCAGGCAGCTGCAATTTTTGTGTTCATATAGAAAAATAAGAGGTTGGGGCAGCTTTTATTAACATTAATTCAAGAAAAGCCAGAGAAAAACAAATTCTTAAAAATGCCTCTGCACCTAGAGCAGAATATATTTTGCAGAACCTAAGGGTCTGCCGTGGCAATGCCACCGCGTGCCCCTTTGTCACTTCTAAGAGTATGCGCTGAATTAAGGGCCCGAACCACACAAAGATTTATGCTGTTAAAGCAGGATTTAGGTGAACTTTTGTCACCTGCGGCTGAGATCCAGAAAACCTGTCTGTGGCTTCCTAGTTCAGGACCTGCCAGACCATCTTGCTGCGTGATCACTGTTGCAGTCGGCGAATCTACGGCACTTTCTTTAGGTTATACTTTTGGTGTCTGGACACCGCTGCTGTCTAGTGACCGGCAGCACCAGGATGCAGAAAATAAGCAGGCACAGCCTAACTGCTGTGGGGACGGGCTCCCTTCCTCGGTGCAAATGGAGGTGCTTTCTTTTAAGACATGATCTGCGGAGAGCAAAGCAAGTCCTTGTGTCTCTCACCTTTCTTACCATAACTCAGAGCCTGGAGAACTGAAGGGGACAGGGAGATGCTGATCTCCTCCTCAATTTCCTCCAGTTTAGGATGTTTCAAGACCACCTCATTTTCCTTAAGTGCCTAATCTGAAACATGTTTTCTGAAGGGATTGAATGGAAATCAGGATTTTGGTCCCTCCTGTATGAACTCCAAGAGTAGAAGCCTGGCTGGAAATCCTTCGAGCTGAGTTCAGCTACAGAGTTTGGCGCTCTCGCATCCGTCCCCTTCTGCATCTTGCAAGAACATCACACAGTGCCAAAGCACCAGGCAGATGGGCAGAGGGTCATCCTAGCCCAAGTGTAACTGCCCCATCTCCGCTCCCCTATCCCCTACTGCCCTGGTTGCCTGTGCATCCTCCTAGGGCAGATGTGGGTCCACAGCTTCTGAAGCTTGGAAAGATGCTGACCTCGGGCCTCTCCTCTTTTGTACATACGCTTTCATCATTAGATGGTTTATCAAGGGCAGGGATCGGCTACAGTTCTGAAATCTGCTCTATTTTAAAGGATACTCAATGGCATGCTCTGAAGAAGACCATGGCCCTTCGATGTGCAATTTGACAACCATTTCCTATTGCCCAGCCCTAGGAATCTCCTGGCCCAGCCTGTGCCAATTTGGGACTTCCTTCTGGAGGCATTTAAATCTCCCCAACTATTCACAGGGATCTCGGTGCCTAACTTGTGGGCCACGCATCTAAAGCATCGCTGCTGCAATAGCTAACTTGTACACAACTAGAACATATACTTGCTTAGTTCCCAGGACTGGATTTGGAGGATTGGCCCCAATGCTTACCACTCTTCCTGCAACTCTTACAATTTAAGGGCTTAAGTCTAACTGTAATTAGGTTCATGTCAATGTAAACTTCATGCACTTCCTCATTTACCCAATTCAACTTTATAACTCAGCACCATCTTTTAAAAAATTCAGAAAAGCAACTAATAGTGAATGATTTAATTTGGTTTCCTTTGATAAAAGATATGAGAAGATATTTAAAAATAACATCAGCTCTACAGGAATAATTGATTTGCAATATGTTCTGCATATCGATGAAAATATGTTCTTCAGCTGTATCAGAAATGGAATGAATTAATTCAGTAAATATAACAGCAACAACTTAGAAAAGATATCTGACAGATATTTTTGCTAATTACCATGGGTTGGGGCATTGTATGGCTTTTGCCTCCTCCACCCCCTACCCTGTACAGTAATTTACAGGGATGAGCTTTGAAAAAATAGAAAGTTTTATTTTAAAATATAAAACCCCAAACCTCCTTACAACGAAGCAAGGCAATACATACTCACATATGCTGTAAAGTCTGACAACAGTGACAGTAATTATACCTTAAGTCTGCTGCAGGTTTTGCAGCGGCAGTTCATCTGGAAAGCATCAGTAAAGGTACACTCTTTGTAAACCCTAGCACTCTTTGTAAAATGAGCACCGTAGCTCATTTCAGTGTTTAGTCTCACACATCCACGTGCAATTAGGTAGGATTTTCCTGTTCCACCACAGATGTCCATGGGAGCAGAGGTGTGTGAGTACTGCACACGCTTTACAGCCTTACTTGTGGCCTCATTAGATTACCAGGAATTAAAATGTCCCAGCAGCATCTTGGCTCAACATAAGAGGAATTCTCTCTTTCAGAAATTAAGATATGAGAAAAATTTAAGACACCGAAACCCATGGATGAGGTTAACCACAGTCCTGAGCCAGCCTTCGAGGTGTGCTGCAAGGATGAACCCGGAGATCCTCCCAGTGGAGCTGGCAAGCTCGAGTGCCACGTAGGCTTCCCCATGGCTGCAAACGTATATGTTCCCCCTCCAGTAAGGGATGTTCTTTATTTGAAAATATTCTAGCCTCAGGCCAACACAGTAACATATTAGGTGCCGGAAAAAGGTTCATGACAAGACCTAATAACACTTTTTAACTGCCAGATGGGCTTCTGAGCCTACCTTTGAAAGAGTTAATTCCTCCATTTCTGCAATGCAGATTGCAGGCACTTACTAGTTGTTAACTGGGGTTAAACCAAGACACTAGTGAACCAATGCTGGCTTTTTATCATCATTAACGGAATGACATGCCTAATAGTATGAACAACACCTGATTATAAAATCCTGATTTAGCAAAACACCAAAGCATATGCTTGCATTGGAACATAAAAATAGTCCTAGTGGGCCAGTGTGCTTAATGGGAAGCTTGTTTTGAAGTGTTTTGTCAGTAGAGCTCCCTGAAACATCAGTTTTTACTGGTCAGTGTCCCTCAGCCCATGGGTTGTGATCAGCACATCACCCACAAGCACTTCTGATGTCCTCAGCCATAGGTAATTAAAAGGAAAAGGAGAGCAAAGTATGATTTTGCCCAAAGCACATGTCTTGTTCAGAGGCCAGGGGGTTAGAGGCAAGGAGAAGCAGAGGCAGAGATTGGTTTGCTACCTCCTTTTTTACCATTTCTGAATGCTTCTGATACTATGGTGATGGGAACTACCTAAGTGACTAGAGAGGCTGATGAACAAAACTTAGTGTTGCAAAGATGGGCAGCTGTTTTGGAAGCAAAATGTCTTGGAAGAAGAAAATTTACAGGAAAAAGGATGAAATCAATGGCATAGGATAAAGCCAGCATGACTTGTTTTCTCTCTACATGAGTAAACCTCTCTTCCTCCCCCGCATCCACCACTACACGTTCTGCATCTATTCCCTTATTGTGCCTAAAACAAATGAGTTTAAATATATATTGCTAGTCCACTATTAAATCTCATTTTGTGATGAGGGCTTTTTTTCTATTGGAACTTACTCTAGATTGCGGTTATATTATGTAAATTCAGCTCACTTCCACTGATGTGTGCGATAGTCTGTAGAAAGTTCTCTGGTGACAGAGACGGACAAAGGAAGAGATTTTCAAGGCACAGAGGGAGGTCTGAACCCAACCTGCATTCACAGGTGAGAGGAGCTCCGTGTTTAACTGCAGTGTGAGCTTTCAACTCTCTTTGGAATTGTTTTGTTGAAAACTGACACAAATTCAACATCTTCTTCGCCTCGCAGAGGCTTTCTGTTTAATCTGAGAGTACAACAGTATGGCCTAACATTTTATAGTACCCAATAACACTTTATTTATGCTTTTGAGCCATTTCAGGTGACAAGAAATGCAGCATATGTTACATGACACTGGGAGAGAGGAATATTGCATCTAAGGACGTTAGGGTCAAACCATGCTCTTACTGAGATGGCTCTGAAATATCCACACACTGCTAAGGTATTTTAAACATTGCTTATCTGGAAAACCCACACACAAACTAAATTTGATGCAGTGGTTTAGAGCACAAGCTGAAAGAACTTGACCCTCTGATTCTCATTATTGGAAGTGTTTTGCTCAGGCTACTAAACTATGAAGTCCAGTAATAGATGGAGATGCCAATTTATTGTCATAGAACAAATAATCTAGAGGAAGGGTTAAAAATACTAGGCTGGAGAGCACTGACAATTGGAAAAGAGAACACAAAATATGTCAAAAAGGCAATATTTTTCTCTTTTCTTCCCACCAATACATATCTGCCTGCTTAACAGTGCTACTGGTTTCAGAAAATAAGGAGGGGGATAAAAGAGGAAGCATTTAAAGAATAAAGAATTGCCTTTTCACCTTTTGACTGTATTTTACTCTGCAGGGAATAAATTTGGTTTGTGTTTGTGACAGGTTCCTTTTTCACAATGGATTTCATTGCTTGTTTTAAATGAACATAAAAATGTAACTTAGTGTGAGACTGAGCTAATGTTGTACCAGCAGTATTGTGAAAAATGACTGTGCAATGTGCAATGTTGTTTTTTTTTTTAAACAGAACATGCATTTGCAGTAATTCACTGTAAGCCAGATACTACGAGCCTTCCCCCTGCCCTTAGCAGCTCAGTGAGCTAGCTGAGTAAATACCTCCAAAAGCACTTCCACACCAGTGCAAGGCAGATTTTAACTTCAGTAATTAACCATCATCTTCCTAAAAGCTTGAAGCATTCACAGCGAGTGCCCAACAACCCACATCAGGAACATTAACTGGATAAACTAAAAGAAAACAAGAGAAGATGCAAGCTGAATTATATTTTGCCCCCAAGGAGAGAAGCAGTTTCTGAAGTTTAGGGTCATATCCTTTGCAACCCTTTCTCTCCCCGCAGGCACCAATGCAGGATGCACGCTGGCACTTAACAGCTGGTGCTCCTGATTAGCAGATCTCAAGGGGTTAAAGTGTTTGCCCTTAGATAGTCGCGTAAGTGCAGTATCCAGCATGTCATAAAAACATGAGTAAAAGTTGAATTCCCCTTTCCTCCTGCAATAAATAACGAGCTAGCCAAATTCTTCTGCAATAGGCTCCATGAGGTGACCAGCAGCAGCTCGCAATATTTAAAATCACCATGAATTACCTAATGTTAGTTTTATGACTATAATAATGAAATCTCCCCTCTCTTCCCCTCCCCCTAAACATGGCAGGGGACCCATTTTGATAAGCACAAGAAACATGAGAAACACTCGGTGGAGGATAATCCCTTCCACATGGTAGCAGCGTTGCTGTCACTGTGATGGTACAGGAATACAACAGACAAAGTTTGTCGAGCGGGGTAGCATCTTTTAATGTATCAGCTGGGAAGAAAAACCTAAGACGTATCATTAAAAAGTGGTTTTTAGGTTCAGCAAAATAGAGAGTTTGTGCACCTGAAAACGTGCTGGGTTTTTTTTTCATTTATAAGAACAATCAGCTTTTGTTACATAAATGTATTAAATTAAGGCAAGCTTTGAGATTTTATTTTTATGTAATAGGCTTGAACATACTTGCACTGAAAGCAAAGTCAAAAGTTCTATTTTATTCATTACTAATGAAAAGTGCAGCATAGATTCTGTGAGACTGATAGAATTTTATATTAAAGGACTGTATTAAAAGGAATATTTTAGATTCTAGATGCTCTGAATTTTCTGTGTATTTATAAAAATAAAATGATTCTTAAATACTTCATCAAAGCAGTTATTTGTGGGGGGTTCTTTTTAAATAACCCAAACTGAGGAGTGTTTTTTGTGATGTTTCACAAATACATGTCACTCATAAATATTAAATTAAAAAGGATTTTTCTAGCTGGGAACAACTTTCAGATCTACCAGCATATATCCTCAAAAAGATACGATTATAACTCTGCAGAACAGCTATAAATTTGTTACTGAGTCCTAAAGGATGGCTTGGTCATTAGGTTGCTATGTTTAGATACATTTGAATTCTCTTCCAGACTGAGACTCTGACTTCCTGCACCACTTTGATTAAATCATTAAATTCACCCTTTGTTTCACACCATAATTTATAAAATGAACCACCTTTTTCCTACCTAATAAGTTGTTATGAGGGCAAATCCATTAATGATTACAAGGTACTTGGACACTAGAGAGGTGAGGACCTAGATAGATACTCTATTTTTTTTTTCCAAATACCCTTTGCACCTTTCTCAGCCCTCTTCCTGTTCCCCTTGATCATAAAGTGATCACAAAGCTGAATATATGATGTAGGAGTCATGGTTGAGCGGTTGTAAATGTGGGATTATTAGCACTGTTACCATTTCTCCTTAAGGAGATGATGATGATCTGTGTGGGAATAAGCATTTATCCCAACGGAAAAAAACCTCAGTACTAAGGGGAATACAGAAATGACCTGTCAAGTGCCTTTCTTTTTGCAGCAGTAAGTATTCAGTTTAATTCTAGTCAGATATTACCTGCTTAATGCATCTTTTTATATTTATTATATTGTATAGATTTTGAATTAGGCCTTGAAGGGCAAAGGGACTTGTTAGGTCAGATTAAAAACTGGCTTGTTAGAAACGTGAAGGAAGAGTCCCTAACACAGTTCTTTCTGCTGCTGTTGCTAGAAGCTGAAAAAGATCCAATTAGTATTTGCAAGATGCTGCCCATCGGCAGCCTTTTAGCCTCCAAGTCACACACGGCGCAGTATTTGCAAGCAGTCGGGAGCTGTGGAAGAATCACTTGTAATATTATGAAATAGCAAAAATACATGTGAGAAAGCAACTAACAGCAAAAATACAGTGTCAGCAAGGACAATCAGCTGTCTCATCACAGCGTGTCTGTGTTTAGGAAGAATACAAGTGGTTTTCTGTTAGGGTGATGACTGCATGACTCATGCCTGTAAGTGATGCTTCATGGTCAAAGCAAACTCGTGCACAGCGGCTTTATGCTGCCTTTCTTCCCTCCCCATGTGAGGACTCTGACAAATAGGCTTTCTTGGGTTTAGTACAACATTTTCTGGCCCTCCTCTGCATTCACCTTTGCCTTAGCAAGGAGGCAGACAATGAACTGTGGAGACCCAAGGACAGAAACCTCCTGAAGAAGGACAGACAGTAACTAGATCCAGGTCTGCCAGGAGCCTAATACACAAAAAGGACCCACCTATACTGCTGGCTGTGACAGTGTACAGAAACAGAAGCAGGGTAAATCAGCACTCATGGACTATTACACTGTCATAGCTATGCTGTTTCCAATGCCCAAGCTAGCTGGACGTAGTACAGATATGCTATAAATTCGCAATGCTCCTAAAGCCCTAGATGCCTCCAGCTTCCCACTGACAACTTCTAAAGGACAGCTCGTGTAGCTGCTCCAGCAAGTGTTTGCCCCATTGAGTACTTAATGTTGCAGCGAAACATTTAATCACACCATATGAGGGGCAAACTCAATCTGATTAAAGAAGAAAGGGTCATAACTAGGGGGAGTGTAACACCACTTCTTCACTGACCATTAGTTTTAATGGCATACCGGTAATATTTACTAACTAGCTTAGTCTCAAAGGCCCAGCCTCATCTCCTCTACTCCAGCCATCCTTGAAGTTCGAATCGGAGTTAGTCATCTCCTCTCCCAACAGCTAAGAGAGGCAGGGGAAGCTCTGATGAGCAATTCATTTGCCTGAGAATTATTCTCCAGAGGTGCATAACGTTCTCCACTGATGACTGAGGAGACCTAGACAACTAGGTTAGGCGAGATGCTTAACACTAGGTGCTTTATATGGCTAACGTTAGCTGGAATGAACCTGGGTTGAAAAGACTTGAGTTTCTGCACTGCAGTTTTGGGCTCCTGAATGCTAGAATCTGCCAAATCTAACGGTGTTTGAGATCTGTGTTTTGTGTCTGTTGCTCTTCCCTCTTCCCTCAGTTTGGCAATTTTGATAGAAATGGCAAAGAAAAGCAACATAGAACGACAATGAAAAGATAAACCATTTGCAGTATAGAGTAGGGAAGGTCATGGAAGTGAAAAACAGGTTGTAAGAGTAACTGTTGTTTGTATAGTGCTCTGGTGCGAAGAAACAAGAGTATTTTCTTCCTTCAACTTGCATTGTCCGAGTGCCCATTAAATAAAAACACTTGTAAATATTAGAGTTAAAAAAGGGAGCTGAACAACAGCTAGAAACTACAAAAATAAAAGCAATTTTCATTTGTAGTTATCCAGATGTCTCCTGCTGTAGCTGCTGGAGTTCTGCTATTGGCCAGGAGGATCATTTGATGCTTTTCATGGAAAGAGAAAAGCGTCAGCAAAAACCTAGTGAGGGACACACTTTTAAAGATAACAAAAAAGATAAATGTATTCAGGCTGGCATTTTCATTAAAAGCTTATTCTTTCTTTGAGATGAACAAATTCTGTGTGCATGCGTGTATGTAGTTAGGGATGGACCCAATGTATACCTGAATCCGTGAACTGTCTGTAATTTCAGACAAAATACATAAGGGCTTCTATACACCTAAATATGACCCAAATTAAAATTTCATTACCTTTATTAAAAAAAACCATGACAACAAAACAACCACAACAAAAAAAAACAATGGGCAAAGCAAGCATATAAATGGAGGAGGGAGTACTTAAAGTAGTAAAAGTGAAGTAATGAAAATTATTGTGACAGTCATACACACACAGAGTATAAATTACATAATACTTGTATATTAATACTTGAAAATACTTGAAAACTGCATGTTTGTCCTGGTTTTGGGTGGGATAGAGTTAATTTTCGTCCTAGTAGCTGGTATAGTGCTGTGTCTTGGATTTAGTATGAGAATAGTGTTGATAACACACTGATGTTTCTGTTGTTGCTAAGCAGTGCTTATAGAAGTCAAGGACTTTTCAGCTTCTCGTGCTCTACTGACTGAGAAGGCTGGAGATGCACAAGAAGCTGGGAAGGGGCATAGCCAGGACAGCTGACCCAAACTGGCCCAGGGGATATTCCATACCATATGACGTCATGCTCAGCATATAAACTATGGGAAAGCTGGCCAGAGGGCCGCTGCTTGGCGACTGACTGGGCATCAGTCAGCGGGTAGTGAGCAACTGCATTGTGCATCACTTGCCTTGTATATTCTTTTATTATTATTATTATTATTATTATTATTATTATTATTATTATTATTATCATCATCATCATCATCATCATCATCATTATTACTATTCGATCTTATTTTCTTTCAATTATTAAACTGTCCTTATCTCAACCCACGAGTTTTTTTTCTCTTTTACGCTTCTGATTCTGTCCCCCATCCTACCGGGGAGGAGTGAGTGAGCGGCTGTGTGCTCAGTTGCCGGCTGGGATTAAATCACAACAATGTTATAAATGTACAAATGTAAGTGATATGGCTTTTCAGTACACAATCCAAAGGAAGGTGATACTGAAGATGGAACATGTAGGAACAGTCTAATATTTTAAAAACTGCTACAGAAAAATAATGCTTCTAAGCTTTCACTGATTTCAACAGTCTTGCAGAGAGAGAAATTCACTACTGACATGTCAGCTTTTAAGCTAATGTCCTTTGTCAATGCAGAAAAAACATGCAGAAACCACTCACCGTAACTGAATACAAATGGATGCTAATTTGTGGCCCAATCCTTCCTCACTTCCATTGTGCAAGAGAATATGTCACATCATACTCTAAACCATATAGGAATTGTTTCTCTTTTACATCTAGACTTCCCCCAGCCTCCCCAGAAGCTAAAAGTAAAAGGAATATGCCTAAATTACTACATGCAAGAAATGGAAATTAATGACTTGCATTCCATATATGGTAAGATAACCCATAATCACCTATGGTCACTCTAGAAAATACCAGTGCACATGTCTACATTTAACTTACATATGCACGCACGCACACACACGTGTGTGCACAGGCAAAGGGTAATGATAGCAAGAATTGTGGATGTGCTGCTACTGCCTGCTTATAGGTGTTCACCAGTGTCAGCTCCCATAGAGTTCTACACAATTTGCTTCTTCTAGTACCTCTTCCAGAAACTGCCGGCGAATTACCTGAAAGGCAGTTCATCTCCACGTGCTGAATCAAACATGAACAAAGTTAAGAAGCTGATTGCAAAAACGACATTTCTGAAAACATGCCTCACTTGGCCCTAAAAAATCTTGGGAGTCCCTTTGGAAAATATGAATTTTCTTTACAGGAGACACAGAAGTAGCTCACCCACATGTATCTATCAAATTGTAAGAACTACATTTTACATTACTTTCATTTTACGTTGCAAATAGGTGGCAATGCTTTTACAAGACAGTACATGGAGTGACCTGAATAAAAGATGCAACTATTATGGATCCATTCTTTAACGAACAATGTTTATCCTTTAAAGTGACTAAACTGGTCCAGCTATAGAAGTTGTGGAATAATTACACTTTACTTAGGTAATATACATTGTACCCTTTACAGCCAGAAGACTACCATCTGGTCAATTAAACACTTCTCTTCAAATCCTTCTATGGACTGCTGCATGAGATTAGCTACAAAAAAAGTAGTTCTTCACTCTGTATATAAACCTCCTTTTCCAAACATTTGCCCAGCTGCTTCTCGAACCGAAGCACAGAACTTCTATGACCAGCTTTTCCACTTTTCCATATTCTAACCTACCCATTGTGTGAAAAAATGCCGCCCAAATTCCTTATCTGCTTGTCTCCTCCTTAGTTTCAGTCAATGACCTCTTGTTTTCAAATTAGTCACTATCTCAAGCTGCTTACTGACATCAATACATTCCTTTCAGAGTCTTCTAACGCTCTATGGGGACCCCCCTTCGTGCTCCCTTTCCCAAGGAACAGCCCATGTCTGATCAGTCTTTCTTCAAAATTCTTTTGCCCCAAACCCTGAATAATTAGGATTGCTTGCTACCACACTTTCCTAGTCCCAATTCTTTTCCAATAAAATCCCCAGAACAGCAAATAACTCAAGAAATATGGGTCTTTCAGAGTAATCCCTGACCGCTAAACTACATAAAAAAGAAAAAAGCCAAAGAATATATCAATAACTTGTTTGATTTTTGTTTGAAACCATCTAAAAATGCAGTCCATACAACATACACTAGGAAACATCAACCAACAACACCTTCCCCATGGTCACTAATTCATTTCACAACACAAGCTTGTAGAACATGCTACTTTTTAATCTTCATTTTATGAACTATTAATTGACGACTCTATAGTGTCAATAATGTGTCAAAAGCTTTAAAGCTTTATATGTCAAAAAGTGTTTTGCAAAGGAAATAAACATTGGTTTTTCTAAATAGCGAGAGTTCCCTGAGCATCACAGGCTGGACCGTAAAAAACTGTCCTATACATTCCCTATACACTTCTGCGTGTAGCTGGGGGCCCAGCTCTCATTGTGATTAATTATCTGCTGGGAAAGGCTGCAAGAATGAGCACTATTTGCCTAATTGTGTTTCCAGGGTAACTCATTACATAAAAGTTACAATACATAAATGCAGCTCATTTGAAAAACCAGCCTTACAACATATGATATGTTTACATGGTCACTAAGAACTTCCTTCAGAAATTGAAATAGCAACCTTTCAGATTTACATGGTTAGCATTATTGCTGCTGAGAACTGAGGCAGTCTTGCGGATAGTACAACCCAAGTTTTTGGCTTTACCAGCCTGCATTTTTTTCCTTTTTCCTGAGTTTTTCTGCCGTAATTTTTTTTCCAGACTATCACCTATTTCTAATCCCACTTCTTGCCCTCTTACCATTAAACACTACTTTAAAAAAAAGTAATCTCTCTTTTACACTATATATTCTCTCAACCACTGTATGACACATAGTATGTTAAGTTTTATTTTCATGGGAGAAGCTGGATCCTGGGCTGAAGAAATATTCCCTTGTTCACCAAGAGCATGTCAGAAATAGTCTGCTCTAGACTTGTATCAGCACAACGAACAATAGTGTTTTCTCAGACTTTGCATAAGGACTCAAAAATAAGCAGATTGAATCCATTTTAACACGAATATGGGCAAGCATTTTCTTTCATAAAATCCTTTCAGAGAGGAGCTAACCCCACAACTTCATTATGATTGTTAAATCCACACAGCAGATAAGCAAAACCTCAGCAAGGGTTCAGATTAGCCAAAATCATTTGATCACGATGAGTCAGAAGGCGAATTAAGGAATCTTTTGTTTTGCCTTAAAATGTCACGGTATAAACTGCATCTGCTCAGGAGCTGACTCACAAGACCCTCAGACAATAGGGTAGCGGGGGCAAGGAAAGGACTTGGGGAGATAACCTCCGCAGCCAGCCCAGGCCAGAGCCTGTGTGCTCATCAATTATAATCCAAGCTTTTGAATGTGAGAGAATAAACCATCGGTTCGGCTTTGCTAAATCGAATCTTTTTGCTGGGTTTTAGAATTCGGAAATCAGTACTTTAAAAGGATTTTAAAATTCATATTCGCCTTCCCTTTGACTCATCTCGTTCCAGCTAGTTCAAACACAAGAAAATGGATGGTCAGCAAACCCCAAGCAGCTGCTGGCTGGATTAATATCTAAAAATCAAACTATTATCTACCCTATCCAAGCCTCTCAGTTCAGCAAAATGAAAGTGGGAAGACTCACAATCTCATTTTTTTTTTCTTTTTCATGCCAGAAACACTCAATAAAAATGTCTTGCAATATATCAAACTTTTAGTCACTACAATAAGCCTGCAGGAAAGACAAGAAATGAGAAAATTCTCAACTTTTCTCTAGATCATACAAAAAGAAAAAAAACCTGATCAGCTCAGAGTTACTGTGAGTTTGGAGTGAGGAAGGAATATCAAGTAGACTAATCTAAATCAGTTTATCCTCCCTATAACAAAGGATAAAACTTGTAAATACATCAAGAACGTTGAAATTCTCAGCAGAAATCAGCCTCAGAAAAACAGTCTCTGTCAAAAATCCAGCAAGCATTGTTATCTACAAAAACAATCCATTATCATTTTCTGTATTTATTTAAATCATGGAAGTGCACATGGAGTTGAAATAAGTCATTTCTCAACTTCTCACTCACTAAAGCTTGTCCTAAGCTGTTTGTCGGGGAAATGAGAGATGACTTGGTAACTGTCTTAAAATTGTAACATCCATGTAAAAATAGTACCATATTTAGACAGTTATCATAGTTAAATAACGTTAAATAGTATTTAAATGCGTTACGGTAAGGCCAGATTCAACTCTCTTTCATTTTTGTTATTACTCTGATGGGTATAGGATCAGGGTCTTGTAACTGCTCTGCATGTGAATCTAGCAAGAAAAATAATTGCAGTAATAAACTACATGACAAATAGCAGCGCTAAGTTACTGGGACAACTAAACAAAAGGATACACTTGCATTTAAAACTTTCCGCTGACATGACACAGGAATGATAGGTCTGAATAGACACTGTTGTTCTCTGACTGTTCCAGTATCTAATAAGATTATTTAATGTGGCTGCTTGGAGAGAACGCACAGATGCAGTCATTACATTTGCTGCACAGAGGACACTGAAATTCATTAAAACCCCAACCCAACAGGAAATCCTTCCTGATGCTGTGCAGAGCCGGAGGGAGTCCCGCAGGCCGGCGCTGCGTGGCTCTCCGAGGCAGCTGGGGGCCGGGAAGGCGTTTGCTGAGCGAGGGCTCCTGCGAGCTCCCCGCGAGCTCGCGCGTGCCCTCCCGCCGGCTCACCCCCCCCACGTACACCCAGGGGGCATTTCTGCCCGCGGTACTAACCGGTACCGTTCTGCAAGTGCACTGAAATAGGGTGCTTTGCCTTTTTTCTAGAATTTCATTCCTGCTTTCTGGAATTGTTCGGGGCAGTCAGACTGACGTGGCGGGTGTCAAGTACAAAATCCTCCCCCCCTTGGTTTCTTTTCCCCTGCTTTAGGAACAGGTCCCTTGCTGGCGGTTCTCAGCATCTAAAATAATATGAGGGACGGCAACAGGCAAGATAGCAGAAGATATGAATTTATAACGTGTTTAATAGACTAAGTATTAGCGCTAATTCAATGAGCAGTAGGAGAAGAAATTGTAAATGACAAAGGCATTTACAGTTAACTGTCTAAGAGAATGCAGGGAAGTAAATCATTACATAAAAAAGGAGCTCCTTTTCTCAACCTCCCCTATTAAAAACCCCACGAAAGAGCCAAGGCATTTATTGATTGCTTTCTACTTTCCCACTGCCGAAACTAAGTACTCCTCTATTTACTTTGATTTAAAAATGCATTATTGTCTACTTTCTAATAAACCAGACAGTGGAACAAGAAACTCAAATTATTCTAAGTTTATTCTTAAAAGTCCCTTTTTTTTTTTTTTTTTGAAAGACTGAAGGCCTTAATCCTTAAAAGCCTTTCTGAAAGAAACGTTACTAGATGCTGGCCTTGCAGCTGGGCCCAGATTGAAAGTGCACTTACATTTTTATGTTTAGCGCTGAAGGACTCTGAAGTTAGCCCTCGCACTCCACATAAAAGCTTTGGAAAGGGCATTCTTTGCCACTCGTGCAATTCATTCTCTAAGAAAAGGAAATGGAAAGAAAGATTTCATGTCCAGGGCTTCAGGCCTTTGATCATTTGATGAACATTGGATCCTCAACCTGGGCCTCCAGCTTCTCAGGCCAGACAAAGAGGGCCCCGGCCGCACAGGCTGGGCCTCGGTTCCCGCCCGAACAAAACCTTTGGCGGCCGCACAGTGTGACAGCCTGGGAAAGGCCCACCTCAGCAGGGCTGAGATGCCCGCTCTGCCCTTTGATCTTTCATTTAAACCCCAGCCAAAGCACCAGGTCAGAGGATTTCGCGTCGCACACCCCCATGGGCAGAGGGGAGCAGGTCAAGAACAAAATGGGGGTGACCGATCTCCAAAAAGCCCTGTGACGCCTTTCTCTGGCCAGTTTCACATGACTTGTCTGGTATTGTGAAGCGCTAAGCCCACACTTAAAATGGAATTTGACATTACATGGTACAATGGAGTCAATAAATGGCATTCTTCAGTGCTTTTACAACAAAGTCAACCCTCCCTTAAGTGGCTGAAAGCCCCAAGCTAGAAAATACTTCTCATTTACTTCTTTATGCGAGTAAATTGCATATACTTTAAATCCAGTTTTCATTACGGCTTCTCATTGCTCATGACTGAAATGAGCCGAACAAATACCGAACAATACCTAACCTAATGTACGTCTACATTAATTTTACGACGTACCATTGCTTCTGTTTTTAAAGACTAGGTTGTCACGTGGCACATAACAAGCATTGGAAATATCTCCATATTCCTTCACAGAGCGAAAACCTATTCTCCAATGAGCATGAAAAACTAATCCCATCCCACTGAAAAAATTATCTTCAGTACAGTGCTAAGGAGAAGGCAAACACACAACTTCTTTTAACATCAGGAGCAAGTTCCACGTTTGACGAGACATGTTAACAGTCAGAATACGGAGAGGAAAAAATGCTAAACTCTTCTTTCTAAAGGGACAGGACGCCACTATACTCCACAGGACTGGGATACGCAGAATGCAATAGATGACTGCAAAACATCTTTTTTAAACTACATACAAAAACATGTCTATGTTAGAAGATTTTAAATAACAACTGTAAAGTGATTAGAACTCAAAGAACTAAATATTGTTTCTCTATATAAATTAATATACGTTTTACAATAAATCCTTTTTCTTTAAATACACATATGTGCATAATGCCAGATCAAGGTAGCTTAAGTACTCAGCTTAAGAAAGGCAAATAACTATTTTTTGTTTATTTTCAACCTCACAAGACTTCTCTTTGTTTTTAAATGCAGTTCTATGAAACTATGACACAGTGGCCAAGGCATGAGGAAGGGGTACTTTATATAAAGCAAGCTGACTATTACGTCTTTTTAACACACGGTCATGTTTACATGCCCACTTTTACCCTCCTTCCTTTTGAAGACAGTATCAGTGTCAAAAATTTGGTTTATTCTAATATACAAAGATTATTTCAGGGTATATCTCAAGTACTTCCCACCATGAACCATTTACCAATCAATAAAAAGTAAAGGAATGGTCCCAATCTCTAGGGAATCTATAGACTTCATTTTAAACAAACAACAGTATATATTTATATTGATAGACGATTTCCCACTTCATTAAATTACATCTCACAGATAAGGAAACAAAGGAACAGAAAAGTTACACGAATTGTTCCATACTGAACGACAGTGGCAGAGCTGGGCACAGAGCATTAGCTGATTTTTTCTTAGTCCTCTGTCCTGTTCACTACAGTCTTTTTCCTTCTAAGAGACAAATCTGTGCAGCACATGGGGCCCTGTCTGGTACCAGCTCTTCTAGGCACTTTGGTGGCAATGGGCAGCTACAAAAAGAAAAGCAATCGCGTTTGACCCTCGTGGCTGGGTAGGTGACAGGGGACTGGGCAACAGCCATGAAGCAGCACAGCACCGAACTCATGTAACCACTAAATAAGGATTGTACAGCCCCAGGGTATCTTCTTCTAAAAACTGTAATAACTATTTTAAATGATAAAGTTAAAAATTCAAATACTTCTCAACAGCACAAAAAACACCTGCTCATTCACAAAGCGTTTGCGCTTGTTGTTTGAAATTGCTATGAAAATAAAATTTAAGAATGTTCAGGAAAGAGTACAATTTGCCTCTAATTTATTCTCAGATTTTCTGTGAATATTGCTCCCCGCGTTGTCATGGCAACACAAGCACATCTTTCAGTAGTGAGGAAGTAACAAGCCTTTCCATTCTCACCTTTGGCCATTTTATTGAGAACCATGTCAATTAGAATGTAGGTTCCACTTCTTCCCGCACCATCACTGCCAACAGAAAGGGAAAAAGAAAAAATAAAGCCTATCAATGTGCATCTAGACTCAACATCAAGGTACCTGCCCTTAATGGTATACTGTTACATATGGGGGGAGAGGACAGAATGAGGGGCTAAAGTAGGGTACTGAGAGAGGAGAGAAAGCTTGCACTGAATTAACACAAGCTGCTTGTGGAAAATTAACTATTAGCCTGCATGGATAACAGGGCTTTGTTTTGATTTTTTTAAGCCGAGTTGTGTTTATGCAATAAAAGCATTTTAAACAACAGTGGAAAACTCAGTAACCCTAAAACAGGATATCATTTCTGTTCAAAAAGTGTACATATAATGAGCTTATAGTCACTTGCATATGAGATCAAGAACCATAGAATAAACTAGACCAGAACATTATCCTGAATGGTCCCAAAATGTCACGGATTGCATTTGAACACAGCGATCAGAGGGAATGCATGCAGAGACCTGTCTGAGAACTGAAATATTTGATTAATTACTGAGGTACTGCAGTCTTTCTTCACTATACATCAGGAGTGATTTGTTTTTTCTTTTTACCTTTTCCTTTAATTCTTCCTTAGTTGCAATGACCAGAAAAAATATTATCATGTAATTCCTAAGAAACAGCTTTAACTTTTGTGTATCATCAGCCCTTCCTCAGAGATGTGAGACCAAGCTTTGGGAGGGGGAAAGCTCCCTAATCTGAATGCAGCTTGTGTCCCTTTCAGAGAGCAACGTGTAATTGCCAGCGTGATGCTCTTTTAGAGCTGCTGTTAGCAAACATAATTAAGACTTTAAGTAAAAGCTTTTTTCCTTTCCCTCCCCAAAATTTTTACAAAGGTGCATGTGTGACCAATTAGACTGGTATGTAGTTTTATTAATTAAGCCATTATTTTTATTGATAGCTCAATTTGTGTACAAGAATTAATGAAAGGAAAAATAATAGAACAGCGTGAAGCGCGTTATTACATTCTGTTTACAGGCACGCTATGAAACTTAATTTTTGTTAAGTCTCTGTAGACAGAGGTTTTTTTTCTTTCAGTTACTAGATCACTGCTTAGAGAAAAGGAGGTAATGGTAATAATTTTTTTTCCTATGCCTATGAAGGGAACAAAGACACAATCTTATTAGTTAAGCTGAATAATGAGAGACAAGGCAGCGATCAGGCCCAATAAAAACAAAAACTTCTGAGCTGATGGTAGACATTTCCATCCATCACAGTAAGGAAAGAGCAAGAAATCAAAAGCTCTGCATCAAATGTTTCTTTTCTCAGGCTCCCTGAAGGCAATGCAAACCAGCCGGCTCCAGAGCATTCACCTCTGCAGCGAGCCTCCCTGCACCCACTGGAAGGTGACTCTGCTGAGCCACAGGTGAGAAACACGTCCCCTCCCTCCTCACTCCCATCCAAAGTGGAATGCCACACGTCAAACAACCTGCCTCTTAGCAGGGCTGGTTTTCTATCTTCCTTAGGTACAAGAATATCGTCCATAAATAATTGCAACATTCTCCTTATAACACAGAACCTCCACTGGGAAAACCAAACATTAACGTTATTATGGCAAAGTTTTCCATTGAGCTGCCCAATAGCTTTCGTGTGCATCTGTCAGACTGTCAGGCCTAAAGATAATCTGTGCTTAAAGGATTACTCAATCTCTGGGCAGGTTTCCACTCCCTGACATTGCTGTCTTCTTACCATGATCGCTACAAGCAAGCAAAGAAGAAATAAAACATAATTGAGTGTTAATAAAATAAAGAAGACTAAATTGGGAGGGAATGCAAGGAACTACTATTATTTTCAAGGCGATTTATGAAATTGAAGTGCTACTCATATTGGTAAGGGTGACCATACATTGTTAAGTCATGACACAACATCTACAAAATCATAGGAAAGGATAATTTTATTATGAAAACAGTTCCTAAGTATTAATTAGCATTAAAAACCAGTTGAATTATATTTAATACCTTCAGCCTACCTCACTGTTTAGTGATTCACCTGAAGCTTTAATTTGCCCCTTTTATTTATATCTGTATTAAATTCTTACACATACAAATCTCTCTAAAGCTATTTTAGAAATTGTACTTGCCTGCAATGAACAACTACTGGACAAGAGCGACCCCTGTAGCACTTGTTTACTTTTCTGAAATAAAACAGACACAAAAAATTAATTAAGCATATTACATACTGTTTCTTTAGCCAACTGTCAAAAATAAGCAATAAGAAAAAGCAAATATTGCAGTCTTTAAAGAAACAGTCAGTTTGATAACTTCCTAATATAACAAGCAGTTGTTCCATACATAATCTTGTTTAAAGTTTGCTTCTGCTTTGCTGCTGTAGAAATCCCAGACAACATCCCATTATTGCTGTTGGCTAGGCAAAATAAATGTTTTCTTTTCTCAAATGCCTCATGCCTTAGAAAGGCAAATACCAAATCTCCTGAAAAGCTTCTCACAAAATTCTAAAATGTAATCTATAGTGGTAAAAATAACTAAAACCATCAGTAAGCTTTTCTGCTTTGGTTCTAGTGCAGAAGTCTCATATATTTAGTATTTACACATTATTGTCTTCTACAGCTTCCTGGTTAAATATGGCACAAGAATATATGTGAAGCCAATCAATAAAAGTACAGCTATAGAACAGGTCTGCTGATAGGTAAACTCAATGAAGGAATTAACCAGTGCTGAAGCAAAGCCAGATACTCAGTCTAAGAATAGAGCCCACAAAATTGGTCTAAATCTATTTAAATTGCTTAACAAAAAACAAAATCCCAAACCCTCTCTTCTGCTCTAGGATATATTTTGCATGTCAAGTATGTTACAGGCCCCAAAAAACATTAAATATGCACACATATGTTAACAAGGCAAGCTGAATAAAGGCTAAAATGGGAAAGCATTGCTTCAAGAAATCAAAACCTTTCATTCAATTTCCTTGATGAGATGTTTGAGTTTACTGGAGCTAGAAGGTCTCCTATAAAACCACTTCACAGGGCAGCTTCCAAGGGCTGGCCAGACCCTCTAATAGTCCCCAGCTCAGCACAAGTTATAGTTATATAGGATCCTGACTGCTAAACTGAAGTGAGCTGCTGAAATTTGGCAACTGTGGTACGATGTTATTATGAATTTTAAAGCATAACTAACCTACTGAATCATTTAGTTCTTGGCTGTTCATCTATTCACTAACATCTGTGCTGTGAAAACATGCATATATCTTTAAACATTGCTTACAGTATAGCCTGAAGATGCCTAAACTTCTAATTCTGACAGGGAGTCAGGATACCTGGAACTCAACCCAAACAGGCTACGGAGATGTTGGTGATGCCCCATGAAACTGTGTTTTCACATTCTGCTTTTTATTATTTATGATGCTAACCAAACTTGGTAACAATATTAACTTCTTGTAATGATTCCCTTTAAACATTAGAATTCAGGAATTTTTCACAATTCTTACTCTTTTGCTTACTGATGTAAATCATACTTGCAGAGACATTCCGTCTCTATTTATATTCCTTGGATGTAAGTAATTAATGCAGTAGAGCAATGTTCTATGAAGTAAGTGGTAAGTCATCAAGAAGCACCTGACTTTAGAAGTTAAATGAACCATTTATATGTCCATAAATGCATATATATGCAGGCACTACCAAGCAAAACTTCAATGACTTAAGCTGCAGTAGAGTTTTCACATGAATGAAACATTCAGTTGTCAATGGTCACATCTGAGGACCAACTCCTTCTATACAACATAAAGCCTGATATTTATTTTTTGTATTGTACAGTAAATTATATCTGAAATGTCTGCAACAACATCTGATACAGTCATTCCGCATTCCCCTACGTGCAGCTGGTCATCCTCCCGCCACCCCCCATCATGTGCATTAGTAAAGAGTCATTTCTGCATTTAAAGTATTACGTAAAAGCTAGTAACTACAGAGGGGTATTTACCATTTCTTTTTCTGCTTGTGTGGTTCCTTTGTTCCTTGTATGGCACCACTAATATGATATTTGCATGTTGTGACTAGCCATCTACCAAAGTCCTAATGTCATTTCAATGACAAACTTGATCTAAACCTATCAGTAAATCAGACCTCCCAGTAAATCAGACAGCCAGACACATGTTAGGGAAAGACACCTTATGTTTGTCAGTTTTATTGAAGGCGTTTCAAACATTTTCATTATCACACATTTCAGAAAACACATTTAAACAAAGGGTTTCAATCCAGCTGGTTCATAGGTTTGTCTATATATAGTTTATGAAAATATTTAGAAGTGCAGCAACATCTCATTTCATTCTTAGTTCTGGCTAATGAGAGTGAGCTGAAAATTCATCGGTAAGCAAAGTTCTTGGATGTTGAAGAAAATATATATTTTATATATATACATATACAGGAAGAATTAACTTAGAAAGAATGATTAGTAATACAAACCAACCCTTGGCTCATTGAGTGAAAAAGAAATCATCATGCAAACCATCAGCAAGCAAAGGTCAGAGGTCGTTAGAGGCTCAGAAAAGGGGTTTCCCACATTGTCCCTGCAGCAGAGTCACAGTTTCCAATGATCACTTTTGTGACTATGCAACTGGGCTCATATTACTAGCTGCAACATCACAAAAATGACACTGGCAACCGCTAATTAGCTGGCAAAATAAGAATTTGTCCATTTTTAAAGTGAGCAGTGTTAGTAAATGCCATTGCACACAGCGAGAAGTGATAGCATAATAGATATATATTTTAAGCAAAGCCCTCACATGTGATGCTAATTATCTTTTAGCTTAGCAGTCCCTCTTTAAAGTGTAAATGTGCTCCCTCTGGGCTCAAGAAATATTTAATTACACATATCAGTGCATGACTAACAAGCTAGTCCAGAGCAATAATGATTGGTCTATTGTTCAAAATGAAATTAGGACTCCAAAAGCATTTAAAACTGACCAGTGGTTTCTGTAGTAGCCTCACCTCTCAGGGACTGTCTTTTGCACAGATTTTTTTAATATATAGAATAATCTCTTTTTGGCAATTTATACCTACATTATGAAAGTATGATAGATTATTCCGCAAAGTTTAATGTATCTGCTAAATGCAAAATCATCTAAAACACTGTCTGGTACATAGTAAGAGAAATGTAAGCTTTCAGTTTTCAAAGAGACTTGCAAAATTTACTTCAATAAAAATTTTAAGGTCCATATTTCCACAGACTCTGGGCAAGGTAATTTTGGGAATCCAATTTTTCTTGGTGATGAATTATAAAAAATAGAGGGTTGGTTATGTATATGCTTAATTTCATATATGTATGTGAATATATAAATATACACACATATCCATATATATATACAAACACACTGAATGCACATAAAAACATAGATTAAAAGAAGTGAGAGCAGCCCCTTCCTAGCACTACCCTACTATGAGTATGGTAGCGCTGCCAGACGCTTATTCTGGGGGCTTTATGACTCAGCTGTCGTAATCCAGCAGAGTTTGTACTTTAAATAGGAAGCTTCAGGTGCGACACATGTATTGTATAAATGAATTCCAAATACATTATTTTAGCAATAGTGCATTAGTTTTTTTGTCATTAAAAAAACAGCAACATCAGATGACCAAGAAAACTGAGATTCATAGACCAGCTATTGTGCATGCCAAAATTCCTTTTCAGGCGGAATTTTACTATGCATTCAGTATTATGAGTTCATTGTACAAAATCTGCACGTAGCAAATGATTACAGTACCCTACACTGGACTGTGAATACATATTAAATGAACACTCAGAATTCAATTAAATCTTAACAGGTTCATTCCCATACTGGCTTTAAATACAAAGAATGACAGCTCCACTACTTTTCTCATCTAGTTGTAATTTTTCTTTTTCAAAGTATTGCACAACACTTCTTCAACATGGCTATTTAACCCTTACACAACGTCACTCTAAGCGGTGCTTTCCTGGCGATGTGAACTGCGAGTTACTGTAGATCTAATCCTGCAGCTCACGCAGGGACCTCAATCCTTACTGAAGCAAGTCGGAGTTGAGGTGCTCCGAGCTTCGGGCGTCCTGGCTGTACAGGCTCATTTATAGTCTAGTTACAATTGCTAGCAAATTTCCCACCAACTTCAAAAAGGGCAAAATTGGACGCTGTGTTGGCTCCGTGCTGCAGCCTCGCACGACTTAATGGAATCAATTCAGAATTTCCACTACAGAAATTCACTACAGGCAACTTCCATGGTTCCACAAGCAAAGGGAAATCAACCTATAAAAAGTCTGGACCCAGACAAGGAAACCTTGAAAATTCAATTACAATTTCAACTCCATCCTATGGCCGTGCTTCCCTCCTGCTATTGCTTTTGCGCTGCGACTCTGTAGCGTATCCTTATATTCTTACCTAGCCATAGTTCCTAGTGACGCAGTACAGCTGTACTCCGTTACTTGACCTGCACCGTGTGAGACAACTCTCTGCTTTGAAATATGTACAATACTACTGATGGATGAAGGGTGGCATTTAGTCCTAAATTTTTAAGGATAAAATTTTGCCAACAGACAACTGTGCAACCGGCTCCCGTTGGATACAAGCCAGCTTCTCCCCTCAGGTGCAGCTGCGTAACTCCGACTGGCATCAGCCAGAGCTCCCAGCACTTATTGAAAGAAACAAGTTTGGACCTTTTGAGCGCTGAGCCCCTTATAATCGCTTTGGGGGGTTGTAGCTAATATTGTAGTACAGAGAGGAAAACACATGATCCCACAGGCCGCTTGCGGATTGAGAACCAACTCCCCAAACCTCCCGGAGATTCTTTTCATTAGTCATAAACGCATCGCTGTGGATTAGCTGATATACACTAACACCTACACACGATGCACTGGGCACGGTTGGCAATCAAATGAAGATTATTTCGCTTCAGTATTTATCATGCATGGCTTTAATTTTCAAATTAAAATTTAGATAGACACAGCAAACATTAGAGAAGGTGGCAAGGACTTTCACTGGTTTTGCCTCTGTATATTTGTATTTTAAAGCTACGTTGACTTTCTTTAAAATTCCAGAGGGTATGCTTTGTCAACATTTTCATCTGCTTTCTCAAATTTCCACCTTCCTGCAGCCAAAGAAAGTCTAGAGTCCTCACTGTTTGATCCTTATGAGCAAATGCTCGCGGGGGAATGCCATTATTGCCATATGACTCCATCGTGATTTTTTTTTCAAGTGTGCTCATATTACATAAATTATTTGTGAGATTCCTGCAATAAGCAACATAGGGGAGCCACACAAAAAGCCTGGAAGTTGCAGAATGGATAAATACTTGGAAAACAAAGAAATACAGAAGGACTGAAGAGCTGTACAAAGGGAGGAAAGGTATCGATCTCTAAGTGGGAAATGAGTATGTCTTAAAACCAGGCAACATCTATGTGTGAGACAACACTAAAAATCAACCTACTGCAGATTTTTGTGTTAGTTTAGCATTGTGGCATCACAGGCTGAGGACCCCCCCTTTCAAACCACAAATATTTCAAGGACAATTAAAAGGACTAGTTTGGTTCCTCAGATCTGTATCGTCTTAAATGAACTGTCATACTTTGTGCTTTACCTGCGGAAATCCAGAAGCGATCTCGTGGAAGCAGGAACCCTCTGATCGTTCCAGCTGAGGAAGTGGAACTGTGTCACTGTGCGGGTCTCGTTCGTCTGCAGGTTCTTCAGGTAGAAGCTCCTCACGAGGAAATCCTCGCACCAGATGTGCTCAGAGACAAGGTTTACCTACACCCCACAGGAAGGAACAAATGGAGATCAGCAATTTCGGTTGCAAGCCACATCTTCAGGATTGCAGGTGTAAGATGTCTGGGATGAAGGAATTGCACAAAAGTTTTATTTTTATTAGCAAATTGGCCAGTGCTGGGAAAATATTGTTTTTGATTTAGCAATCAGTGTAGTTGTCAGGAAGGGGTTAGCTGCCACTGCTATTTTCTTGAAAACAAAAAAAATTCTTGAGAGTTTTAATGCAAAAGGAAAAATCACAAAATTGAAACTTTATATCGTTATGTGAATATAAAAGACATTCACAGAAAATATGTTAGGCTGCCAGTTGCTTTCTACTCGGAAATGCCTACACTGCATTGCCCAGGCCACTCTCAGAGGTCTTAAAAATCTCAGAATTAATTCACATGAGAAGTGAAAAGTCAGTTTCTTCTGCTATGTAGAAAAATAACCATAAAAAATGCAGCTGATTTGCAGAGTTCATCTTTTCAGAAAAAAAGTTTGTTCACATTTTGGTTTAAATAACTGCATTTCTTCACATTTTTCTATTCTTGGTATTTGGCATTGTAGTATTATTTTCTTCCTCTACTCAGCTGGACAACTGGAAAAATCTGACAGCCATTATCCATGTTACATTGCAACAAAACCAGTGATACGATATTTTGGGCTAGAAATGTAAAGCAGAAAAAAAAAAATATTTGTTGTTGTGACTGAGGCAAGAGGTAAAATAGATAGCATTAATTACTAAAGCTATATAGAGGTTTTTCTACAAAGATATACATACGGTTTTCCTAAGGCAAAATCCACTAGTTCTAAAAATACTATTTTCCTATAAAATATAAATACACGGTTTCACATTTCAGCCACTTGCAAAACCGTTTGAAAAACAAAATTGTTGTCCTTTTTTCATTGTAATACTTGGCTCATTATTTACTAGATTTTATTCAGCGGAAACTACCTTGTTATTAAAACTGTGCTTGAATTTTTCACAAATCTAAAACTACTTGAAGGCACACGAAGAGTATTTAAGAGCCCTCACCTCGACCTCCAGGTTAGATCAGCTTAAACACCATTTTGCCCCGTAGGAAATCAACCCGTGCACTTACTGTCACGTTTACAACCAGATATTTTGTTTAGGTACCTCATAGATGTGGTAGAGGTTTGACCCTTCGTCTGGCCAATAGTGGTAGCACTGTTTGACTCCGTTTTCCGCGAGCGGTGTCAGCATGACAATAACGACACAGCCGTTCTCCCAGACCATCTGCAGACAAAGAAAGACACCGTGGCCACATTGTGACTGCCTAATTACTGCGTGACATGTATAATTACTGCACTCAGACACACAATCAAAATTTATTCCATTCACAGGAAATTTATTTCATTTTCATTAGACACTTTTACTCTGCAGCTGCTTTCAAATCCCTGAATAAACTGGCGCCATATTTTGCAGGCATCCATGAAATATTAAAGAATTTCCATCGATTTCAATTCGGGTCTTCCACAGAATCTCTCCTCATTCCTGGTACCATGTTCAGCTGCTTTTCTGGCAAACTTTTAGACCCGCAAAGGGAATACTGAACGATGCTTGCAGAACACACAACTATTTGGGTTTTGATATTCAATACTCCAGCAGCACGGACCTACTGAAGTCGCATGTACTGAAACCTGTTTGTGTCATCAGCCATATTTCTTTTTACAGTTCACCACGTAGCAAAAGCTACCAAACGGCTGCGCTGCTGAAACAATCATAAAAGCTGCATCTGAACAACAGTAATGAGGAAAAGGCAGGAAAAACCCAAACCAAATCTGTTCTTCCAGAAACATTTCAGATGGGAGAAATCGTCCCTCCAAAAGCACATTTATAAAAGATTTGTTGCAAATGTGCATTACTTTCTCTTTCTTCTTTTTTTCTCCCTTCTTTTTTGCTTTCTTTCCTTTCATTTTCCTTTTTTCCCCCTTTTTCTCCTTTTCCTTTTTTCTTTTCTTTTTTCTTTTAATTTTCTTTCCTTATTTTTTTCATTCTTTCTCTCTCCTCCCCTTTCCTCTTTTCTCTCTCTCTTTTCCCCTTTTACTTTCCTTTTTTTTTTCTGGAGATAGAAGGAAAGTCCAACTTCTGCTGCAGACTGTGCACTCACAGAGCACAGGTACAGCAGGAATAGAGGAAAACAGTGTATCTTCACTACCAGCATGATCGCTTAATAATTTAGGCCAGCTACAGAGTAGGATACAGGAATCCAGCGCAACCTCAACTAAAGGATTTGTGGATGTCTCCCTCAAACAGCAGAACAAGCAGAGATGCTCTGGTCTGGCATATCTCTGTTCCAAACACAGCCTAAGGCTGAACAAAAAGGCTCCTATGAATTAATACCAAGCAGCATAATCACTAAAAACTGTTATTATTATGCTGTACATTGATGTTATATTTGCATACAACATTCATTGTCTTTTTGCTAGCATATAAAATTACTGAATGAAGAGTAAACTGCTCTTTTTGTGAAGGGTTATGTTTATTTCACAGAAATATTTATAAGCAACTGTATTGACATGTAAATTTTGTAAACAAAAAAGGCCTTTGTCTAAACTGTGCAAAGATGAGATGATACATTCAATTCAAGGATTATTTTTTTTTAATTACATATCAAATAAAAAGGTTTCCCATTCATGGATAATGATGTTGTCTTCTCTTTTAAGAATAGCTTGCATATAAAGAAACAAATAACATTCGTCTTTCCTTTTTTTTCATTTTGCAACAGAATTAAAACAACTTTTAAAACCAGCTTAGAATTATTCAGAGAAATGAATCTAGGGTTTGCACAGAATAGGGTTATTTATAATTTTGAACAGAAGTGGGGAAAACAATTACAGTTGAATGTAACGAATAAAAATAATCTTTATCTTCTTTTTTTTTCCCCTCTTAAAAAATTTCTGTAATCCACTCATCCTCCTGTTAAAAACTCACAATGACACAAAACCAGCAAAAATTCTTCAAGTTGATAGATAATTTATTTTATAGACAGATGTAGATTTATCATTTGTAAATGTCCTGAAACCAGGACATGCATTTGTTTTAGGCCACAGCTGGGAACCTTCTTTGTATGTAAGGAAGATGATACAGATTTCATTCATTCTAACGTAGTTTCACCTTTTTTAGTCAGCAATCAGACTAAGATAAGAATTCAAAACATGTATCTTACTTTAAAACTAGCCCCACTAAATCAGTACTTTCATCACATAACGATTTAATGTGCCTCTAGAAGGTATAGAAGCTCATTGAAGCCATTACGAAAATGAGGAGAAACACAGTTTTTATGAGTGTAATAAAAATACAATGATCTAGACCATAAACTAATCATCTAGCACTCTGCTTGTGCCACCCAAGTGTAACATTATAAAAGCCCACTCGTTTAGAGAGGAATCCTTACAGTTTGGCAACCCTGTTCATTGGTTCAAAGATAGAGCATTTCATTAGAGAGGGGCTGTCTGCATCTCTGAAGATTTCATTAAGCATAAATCCAAATGAAAGTTAATTTAAACAAACAATTTCAAAGTTACTCTGGGGCATAATATTTCTTTTAGGTCATTGTGTGAAAATGTAGAAGTCAAATCTACTAAATCAAGGAGGCAATACAATCTAGTGCCGACATCCCCGTTACAAGCAATTGTCACTGCATCTCCTGTGCTTACCATTGAGATGGGATTTTCACTAAGACTCACAGCCTGTGACTGGAGGACTACAGCATTTTCTTTGTTTCCTTGATAACTTAAGTATTAGACTACCAGGCTGTTAGCTGGATTTCTTTCCAAATAACGCAGAAGCAGGATGCTTCAAAGGCAGTTCACAGAATTTTATACTGTTGCCTGTTCACCGCTCCATCCTTAACTTGGTGGTGCGTTTTTCAGAAGCCACATCTCCCAACACCTAACACTTTGCTGTGCTCAGAGTGTCCAGACATGGCCGCGTGCTAGAAAGTGGCCCCAAGGAGTGTGTCTTTGTAATTAATGAACAGGTAGCACAGACCTGGTCTGCACCACCCCAGTACAGCCTTCGGAGAAGTGCCTCTGGTTACCAAAGAGACATTTCAGCTGGGCTTGGAGAATAAAGGAGGAGGTTCAGTTGCAAATTCACAGTAATTCATGTAATTTTGAACTTTGTATGCCTGCACAATAGAAAGTAAGTCAATACGATATAAGAATAAAGAGAATATAAGGTCCTCAGGGCAGAGGTTTTTCTTTTTAGGTAGAGCCCAGCAAAATGAAGCCTTAGACTCTAAGTGTCTATAAAAACTAAATATATATATAAAAATATTTTTATATATATTATATATAATATATATACCTAAACTTATTTAGATCACTTAGCACAGTCAGTTTCATGTTTGTGATTTACGATAATACTTCCAGGAGAAGAAGAAGTGGTGAATGGAGTCTTCTGAATGGAGGTGATAAAGTCTGAGTTACACACAGGAGCTCACTACAGAGCTCTGCAACCCATGCTTTGCTGAAAAGGGAAGACAGTGTATAATTGTGTGTGACATGTCTACCTTCAGCCTATATGCCTAGAGAGTAACATGTTAATGATCTTTAATGAGGTTCTGCTGTATGCCTCATTCTCAAAACATTTCTTAGACAAGAATAACACCATCCCTCTCCATTTATTGCAAATTAAAGGCTGAATCCTGCAACCCAAAGATGAGCAGTGCGTTTAGCATCCACAGGTTTCCCTGTTGATGAAATCCACCACGTGTAGAGACCTCATGCTGTGGTTATCTAGCATGCCAGTCCCATACAAAGGACTTCCACATTGGGATGAATTATATTTAGTATGAATTACTTGCAAAGGAGCACAGAACTGGTTTTTCAAGTAAGGAGAAAAATAAAGTCACAAATAGGAGGATCGGTGCCACAACACTGCCAGAAATTCGATAAAACACCAGTTTTTGAAAGCTTGTATTTTAAAATTTTCTTGTTTACTAGCTTGTAATTAAAATGGTTAATATGAATCCCTTAATTTTTTTCCAGACGCTTCATTTCTAAGCTTCTTTTTATAATGAATGACCCATCCCAAGCCCCTTTTTCAGTCATTTTCTTCTTCAGTTTAGTGATGGGGAAATGACAAGACACGTGCTCCGACCAGACACTCTTCTTTTGACAGGGACTGGTGAAGAAGTTTCTAAAATGTGATGATTTACAAGTAGGAAATAGATGGGATAATCAGATAAGTCCAGCCTGTTCATTAAAAATAACAGGCTAATCACACCAGCTGCTTTCTGGGAGAGATCTCCACTAAACTAAAGAATTCACTTTTCAGACCTTTAGGCTTCCCAAATAGTTGGTAAATGCAACTATTTGGAAAGCAGACAAACAAGCAAACAAAACCCAAATAATTTCTAATGATAATCAAAACTCAACATGAATAAACACAACTCCTAAAACAACAACAAAGCAAGGTACTAACCCTTGCTGGATCAGATAATATTCATCCCGTTACATATCTTGAAAGTAACTAACTCAACTGTGACTTCTTTCAAGTTCTCCATTGGAAACAGGAAACACTGTATTGAATGGAGACAATCACAAAATGGTATTTTCTGGAATATTTTAAAACCAAAACCCAATGTTTTAATGTGTTAAAAAAGAAGGGGGAGAGCTTTTAACTGGAAAAAAAAAAATTGGGGGGGAGTTTAGTTTTTTGTTATCAGCTAGAAGTTAACAATGTATGCCAGTCAAGAAGCAACCTTTTTGCAAAACCTTTTGGTTGAAAATGACTTATCATTTTGATACGAAGTAGGTCAAATCTGGCAGTCAGAGTTGCCATTTGCAAAGTCATAGCTGTGCCAGACAGCTAAGCAAATCTGTAAGTTGAAAAATTAATGACCAACAATCTATGTTTAATTAAAAAAAATAATCTGACTCTTGCAGTTGAAAAGGAGGACCATATATAAATATGTGGTTGTCAGGCTGGCTGGCTCCACGTGTTATGTCCCTGCTGTTGCAGCAACACTTGTTTGGAAGTCAATAGGAAAGGCAAACTCAAGATGACTGTGTATGTTGCAATAACTTCTGCTTTCTCAGAGAGACATAAACTGCTCTTATTCTTCTCAGTAGACTCCTAACTCAAGCCTTATTATTAAATAATTTAAATATGAGTGCTACTTAGTATTGCAGTGCTGACAAATTCACATTAAGGAGGGACAGTCCACCAAAATCACCAGTAATTAGCTTTTCACTTCAGTATTGGAAAGGTGGAACCTAAACAATAAAGGGACAGAAATTTTAAAAGGACCACTTCTAAGTACCTTCTCCAACCGGAGCCATAATTAGAAGTGAGCATAGTAAACGCACACTCCTTTACCAAACGCCTATGGAATTCCTAATGCTATATTTATTTCACATGGTTTGACAAGTTACTAGAGCTCTAGGGGCTACTGTTCTGTGCCTATCTCTCCCTTGCTGTTTTTCTTTTATTAAATTAAAATATACATATTTTACACATTGAATTGCTTTGTGTCACTTTTCATCTGCTCTTCTTTCTGAAGGTGAGAACTGATTAGACATGCAGGAAGTCCCATTCCAGGCAAGGAAAATAAAACTTGGGAATCGAGACTGCTTGAAAGCACTGTGTTCTGCACAGAAAAACAAAACGCAGAAAAATAATTTAGTCTGTAAATTAATTTCAGCACTCACAAAACATGCTGAAGTGGGAGCATAGAAACCAGCAATTAAGAGCAGGGGAGGGTTTGGTACAGTTGTTCTTACTCAGCCCATGGGCTTGGAACACCAATTTTGCAGGGAGACTCATTCAGCTACAGGGACATGGTCTTCTGCCCACTGGGATTTGCCCTTGGAGATCACTGATGACTAATCCTTTTTACACAGGAAACAATCAGCTGACAGTATTTTGTATGTCTTTTGTTGAATTCAAAAACTGGAAAAGAAAGGCAAGTGCTGCCAAAGAAACATGCAAAGATTTATCATGTCCTGAAGACTGCAACTCAGGAATTGGGTTCTTAACATGCTGGTGTGATCTGGGAGGAAAACAATAGTCAGTTTTTGAACTGAATATGATAATATACTCCTGAATATGGGTAGAGAAAAATTATTCTAAAAATAGTTTAAGAAATGCAGGATTGAGGGCAATGAAAAGCAAATGGCAACCGAACGCCCTGGCTCAGATTAGGGCTCTGTTCTTTACTCTTGGGATTCTTTCTGCACTTTACATTTAATAGTCTTGCAATAAAAATAGAAAATAATCAAAGGAGCAGAGATGAGGTCTCCCCACTCCCCACTCCCCACAATCACAACAGTGTAAACCTCCACTCCAAACAAACTTTTTGTTTGTTGGCAATTAATGCCCAGCTTTAATAAGAAGGATGAAGAGCATTCCCAATTTCAAGAGTATTTCATGTATTGGCAAATAGTGGAGGAAAGATGGGGTAATGAAAAGCATGGGTTTGATTCAGAACATGTAGGATGAAGCGCGCTCTCGTTTCCTGGAGGAGCATCCTAACCACAAAGGGGCAGCACCTGAAGTCTGCCTTCCTCGTCCTAGTGCTGTTCATGAGGGGTATCTGCTCTGTCATCCCTGCCAGATGCCCTGTCTGGAGCCCTTCAGGGACTAAGGCATATTTCACTTAATATGGGAAAATAAAAAACCATGAAAATGCACTTCCCTGTGCAAAAGGGGGAGGGGAAAGAAGGGCAAACGTGGGCAGATTTATGAAAGCAAGGCATAATGTGGGGTATTTTCCAGAGGGAAAAAATTATGGCCTCCTACAGAAATCTCCATTTGGAGACAACAAACCTTAGCAGACATGCAATTTATAAAACTGGCATAATTAAGAACAATTTTTCAGTGCAAGGACAGTTGGTTCTAAATATCCTAACTCCAAGGAATAGTTTCTTGCATATTATCATCCCTTGCTTCTTAGAATACTTTGCAAGTTAAGACATGTACTTCATGTCAAATACTTCATGGAATTATAACCCAGCACATACGGAAAATAATAAAATTTTATGCCTCCAGAATTATTCACAACATGGAATTCCTGCTGCGAAAACTTGTTATAGATCAGAAATGTTCTACATCCTCTTTCTTTTGAATTATGTTCAAAGAGATGTTGAATTTTAATAGCATTATGTGAAAGAGCTGAGTGAAATCTCACTGAAGCTGCTGGACAAAATCATCACCTTTCATTCAAGATAAATGTAAGAAACAAGCAAACTCTTTTATGGAGCCTGATAACTGAAATTACAGAAGTTATCATCAAAACCAAGAGAAACGTGAAGCATATGGACCCATGAGTTTCTCTAGAAACTGATATGCTTAATGCAGAGAGAGAGGCATTAATCAAGGCAAGATGATTAATCCAGATAAGCAGCAAAAATATGTAAACGGAATAAAGAAACCACCAGCACAGCTCGACAAACTAGCATTGTGATCCTGGTAGAAGAAAAGCTGAAAGAGAGGTTGGGGGTAAAACACTGGGTGAATGAGATTTGGAAAAAAGAAGTTATTGCCTGTTATTTGATTCTGCTTTTGTTCAAGGAAATAAAACTCTGTACTTTCTTTGTAAATAAAATGGAACTATATCAAAGCAAAACCCTATCCTGAGGATGAATTCTCTTCCCAGCTGAGAAGAAAACAACCCACAGACCTGGCAAATTGTTTAACCACTCAGGTAAAAATGGATTAATACCATGTGAGGAGAGGCATCCAGTTTTCAAGAAGGGGAATCGTGAGGTGGAGTTCCTACTGAACCAAAATAGAATCAATGATGGAGGTATGTCTCAGAAACAGTAATTGGTAAAAAGAGATGAAAACAAGACCAGATGAAATTAAAAGAAGACTTAAATCAGCTGGAGGCTTTTCAAAATTAATTAAAGTAGTAACTGGAGAATTTCCAGAGCGGTCTAAGAGATGACACGCAGGCAGAGATGAAATCTCTGCTTGAGCCGCAAACACAGAGTATCCAGACAGATTAGGAAACCCTGTGGCAAAACAGATCAATGAGATGACTGACAACACAACTCCTGCAGGCTAGAAAGTTTTCAAAGAAATAGGTAAGCCAGGAAACTTGGAACTAACTTGGGCCCTTGCTGACTTAGAGGAGCTATGCCAACAATATAAGGAGCTGGAAAAACAAACTGGAGGGACACGGACAACTGTGGAAGGCTGATGCCTGGAAGTGGCCTTACACCATTAGAAAAGCCAGAGTAAGACTCTTGCCTTTTTTATCATTATTATTTTTACAACATTTACAAAATTTGTTTGAACACCATTTGAAAATGACCAATATACAAGAGTTTGGACTATCTCCAGCTCAAAAACTGCGTTTTTGACAGAAAAACTTCCATCAAACTAATCTCTCTCAAGTCAACGTGAAAACCCAAATGAACAGGAAGGGGTAAAGAAAATGCTGAGTCTAATGGCCAGCTCTAGTGGCCCAAGTTAGATGCTACCTGCCCTTCTTTCTCACCTTACCAAAAAGGACATAACCTTCCAAGAAGTGGTCACTAGGTGAGATGGTTGAAACTGGTCCCCCTCCAGTCCCATAGTGGTACTAGGTATGGATCTGCTCACCAGTAATAAGAATGCTAAAAAAGATGAGCTTGGACAAAGCATCATCAATGTTTTATGAAAAATCTTTTCCCAGTTTGCGAAAGAGAAGACACTGAGCTGACCATGATCTTTGTTCAGATCTGGGCAAGTTGAAAACAGTAAATGGGAATTTGCTTGCCGAGCGTCTAATAGCACTCGCACAAAAATACTGGGCACTGGATCAACATAACAGGTTTTAGAGGGGCCTGCCAAATAAAACTAGGAAAAAAGATTATCCAAACCTAAATAATCTATTTGGTCTTGAATAGAGATAATGGATGTGACCACATGATCACGTAGATGACAGACAGGAAGAGTAGCAGACGCTGCAGAGCAGTGTTAGAGCTCAGGAACTGGGTTCCGTTTGGAAGAAGCTTCCTCCAGACGCATCTGTAGCCTTCTCCCTCGCCAACAGGGATTTGGTCCATTGAACCACTGAACAGTTGGTCTAAAGTAAAACCTACAAAGTAAGTACTGTGACACTCTACAAAGCCGTTCCTGGTGGGCCACACTGCTTGCTAATGTAGAAATAGTCACTGACAGGTGGAAGAATCTAATGCAAGTCTAAGGGAAACTAGGTTTAGAAGCTGTCTCTCTGGAATCTGAGCATGAGATCTAGACAGTCAGGACAAATCAGGAGCAGTTTGGATTTCATTAGGGATATCAGCTGCGTTGTAAATGCCAAGAAAGTTGTCTTATACTTTCAAGTAAAAGAAATGCTTTGTAGACAAGTGTTTTCTAGAAATCAGCTTGAAATGCCTTCAGGAGTGGAAACAAGTATAACAGTTTCTTGCTGGGTAGCCTTTCAGCCAAGATAAAATGGAGTGGCTGATGCCCACCATGCAACTAGGCTCTTGGGAATCTTAGCAGCTAAGTCTCTGCAAAAATAGGAAGCAATACATCTAGTAAATATTGCCATAGAAGGTGATGCCAAGCTCCACGAGTTTCTGTTGGACTTGCTAAAGCATGACATTGTGCATTTAGACACGGAACAGAAGAATAGTCCCAGGTCTCTCTGGAGTCAGTCACTCTTCTCACTATCAGTCAGAAAACTGCTTCACTGAGCACACAAAAGGGGAAAAAAGCAACACAGCTCAGCAACGGCTGGTATTAAGTGGAGGAGGGAGAGGGAGAAGAACCACTGAGAAGATGTATCAGGAATGAATAACTGAATCTTTAAACAATCCTTGGTGGCAGCACCACGGTCTGTATAAACTAAAGAAAACTGTATTCAAGTAAACATCAAAGGATTCTGCCCTGACCGGAGTTGATTTTCCACAGCAAGTTCAGGTTTCCCTGATTTAACTTAAGATAGGCACTATTAGGTGAAAAATGGGTGTAAAATTTGCTCCTGCATCTGGACATAAACCACAACAACTTCAAGCCGTGGCTTTTGACTGGTGCAATGGACCTACTACATTTCAGCAGTTACGGACGCAGTGTTCTGTAAGGAGTTAATCTCTCCTGGCTCGTTTATCACACTTGGTTGATACCCTGGGCCATGTATAAAGCTTGGGACAGGAACCAGCACATGTGATCTGTAGGAAGTTTAAGAAAAGTGGGTCAATCTGACATAGGTAGATTGTTATGTTGAAGTGACAGACATCATCAAAATAAATGTAAGAAACAAACTTTTCTATGGAACCTAATAGAAGAAACAATAAACGAGCATCACATCAAAAACGGACACATAGCCACACTTGAGCAGAAGCTGAACCACGGTTGCCAAATGGTTTCCGTGGAGATATATACAGCAAATGTGGTGGGGAGATGGAGTGAACTTTCACTGATGGATAACTGGGAGGAGAAATAGCTAAAAAGAGCAGAACAAAAGTGAAGGAAAGTGAAGACTCTCCACTCACAAACAGCATGAAAAAGTAAGTCAAGAAAGAGACCTTTTGAGTACAAAGTTGGAAAGAAGAAGATTGGATCACAGAACAAAGAAATAACATTTCAGTTCTAGTCATTCTGTGTCTGTGCAAACAGTTTGCCTAACTGTTCAAATTAGAAAGGGAGAAGAACAAAATACATCGTTCATACTACGTTGGTATGATTAATTCTGATTTCTGCGTCAGCAGCAGTGCTTATACAAAGTTTGTTCTTTGAATACATCCTCTAAAAATGAGAGTACACATTTTTTCAACATGTAAAGGTACAGTTACAGGTAAAAATATACAAAATATAAATACACAAATATGCAAAAATACACAATTAAAAAACCTGGGCCTTAGGAATCATAAAATATCATTACAGAATAGCTAACATGGTATTTGATTTTGCATGTTTAACTTAAGCACATTTTCAAGTATCATGCCTGATACAAAGAATCCACTCACCAAAGGAAAAAAGACATTGAAGACAAAAATCACAAGTTACTTGAAAATTTAAGCCAGAACAACAACAAACTCAGCTGATTTCAAGCAGAAAGAATTTGCTCTGGACTTCTAAAAACCAGGCCCAAAATATCTCAGGTTGAGCATTTAAATATCCAGGCACCCAAAATCAAACAGACTTTTTGAAAATGTCTCAATTCCTCATCAGAGACAGTAGGAAATTGTGACATGAAAAGTGTCTTTAACAGGGATCAGTTAACACTTTCTAATCATAGTCCAAGTGATGCAGATGAAGAGGGAAGATGATTTCAGCTGATGCAAGCTCCTAAAATACAATGGCACTTCTGAAATTTTTACATAGATATTCTTTATCTTCAGAACAACAGTTTCTAAATTCATAATGCAAAACAAAAAACAAAAACGTATGTTCGTGTTGATAGTAAGCCCCAGTTGACCTCCTCCCCAGACAGCTTCACTAAGCTTTCAGGCACACTTTTACACTTACGAAGGAGCATCTAATGCAACATATCCGTCACACAATTGCACACACCTAGCCTGGCGGTGTGTGTATGTCCAAATCTGAGAGCCGCATGAGCATGTAAAAAAAGTAAGCTCATATTTGTGCATTAGTAACTACTGCCTTTAGCCCCAGTCCTGCAAAAAATTATGCACCTACTTAACTTTATGCAGCAGGGTCTTAATTCAGCCTTTAACTCAGCTACCTGTGGTAGGGAAAATGCATAAGAATTTAAGCATTTTGGGGAACTAGGGCATGTGAGAAGTAGATTTCAATGGAAAAATTCACGGCACATAGTGTTAGGTCCTTTTTGACCTGGAGAATGACAATGAATTCTGGCTACACTCTTAAGAAGGTCAGGCCCTCTGAAAATCATCCAGTCCTTGGCAGCAGTTTAATTACGAAGACCTGGCCTGAAGTTTGGCACTAAAATATGAATACTTTGGCCTGAGGTTTTCAATATAATTTCCAGCTCAACTATTTCTTAGCAGGGCTTGTCATATACATAAATGTCTTTAGTATCCGTGTACTGGATTTTAAAAAGACATTTGAACTAAGGTTTTTCCACCTACTGTGACTCAAGCACAACAGATTTTTATACACCTTACATTTCTAGAAGCACAGGAAAACATTTTACTTGTAACATAAATTCAGTTTTCAAAGAGATGTTTAACTTACCTGCCAGAAGTCAGCGACAGTAGCAGGGAGAGGGCCCTGGGTGGCAATATATGCCGGGTTTCGGGGGTCATGGTCCATCTGGAATAAGGAGAGAACACAGACTGGTTTTATTTCAAAGAAAATCCCTTGCTGTTTTAGAGACAGAAAGTATGTGAGGGCAGAAACAAGGGACTTCTAAAGGACTGTCATGTCCCTCCATCCTTTATTGGCAAGCAAAGAATTTTATTTCTATTTATAAGCTCAGAGGAGACCTTTTCCCACAAAAAACTGATGCTACCAGATGAGTATCAGCACACATGATGAGCAATGTCCTATGTCCTCAATATGCAGCGTAAGATCATTTATGGTGGTTGACAAAGGCATTTATTTGAGATCAGTACCCGTGGTTTCATAGCAACCTAGGAGCCATTTGAAACATTTTTCTACACTGAGTGTTAAGAATGCTCCACACATCTAAATATGTTCTCCATTTCCACCGTGCCAGTCAAGGGCACATGTAACTAAAAAACAGCAAAAATGGGGAACAAATTCAGTTTCTGGCTTTTTCTGGTTAGGTGATTTATCTAAATGCATGGATTTGGCCTCCAATAGAGGAAGTTCTGCTTAAAGACCTTAATTATTACATTTAATTCAAGGAGCAGAAAATTCACTGAGCAGAAAAAATAAAGAATCTAAGAAACAAAGCCATGAAGAGTAAATAGGATTAGTGTGTTACAATGAATGTTTTCGAACTGATGGGTGGTTTTCTTGGTTCTAAATCTTAAGACCCATTCTGCTGAAAAAGAAGATCTGCTGATGGGATTAAAAACCAAACAAACTTATTCTAACCCTGAACTGGGCAAGACAAAACTTTGAGCATAAAGAAAAGAGACCCAGTTCAGCTCTCAGATCTGTGGGTGTGACACAGTGACACTGAAGTTGGCGAGAGTTAACTTATACCCGTGTAGCTGAAGGCAGACTTTGTCTCAATACACTATTCTGTTCTATAAGTAAAGATCTGAATAAGAATGAATGTGAGTCACATCTGCATTAAGAGGCATCTACTGAATTTATTCATAGCCTATCAAAATTTTCAGTGATGGTACATGTCAGCGTAAAAGAAGGCACCTCATAATTATGTGCAACATAAAAGAGGGAAGAACCATAAAAGAACAGATGTAAGTTATTCTAACAGAACAACAATATGATGAATGTTGCAAAAAGGAAGAGAACACTTTTATGTTTCTAATTTTCTGATGTATAATAAGCTGGACTTAATATTAAAATTCTCCATGACAACACAACACAGGTAGAATGAAGTCACTGAGTCCATTTAGAGTAAAAGCTTACTTCTGATTCACCACCCATAGTTATAAAACACCTTGACCAGGACGTCTATAATACCATCATTTTATTCTGAGCTTCATTGAGATGCTTCTCTTATCAGCAAATAACTCTTCACAACAAGCAATTGCTCACAACAAATTTCAATCTTGCTTTCTTTTTGCCTTTTGGCAAAAGCAATTCTGATAGCAGGACATTTACTACTGTGGGTATTTTGAGATCAGGGAAAAATTAGCTTTCTTCAGAAAGCAGTATTAGCAAAAAAACCTTAAGAATCATTTCCAAATGGGCAACTTTTTTTTTGTTTTTGTAAGAATTGAGACACTGAACTAAACACAGCTGAAAACAACAGCAAATATGATTAAGCAAAGTCAGGCTTAAAGGTCTTTTTTTCTCCATTATGGTTGAAATAATTTCTGTTGTTGTTTTGTTTTGAATCCCACAGAGACCTATAGGATTTAATCATGTTTTCCTATGCTGGAACTAAAAATCTTAGCTTAGAAAAATTGACCTGCACCACGGAGGACTTGCTACTCCCAGTGGAAACAGTTGTAGGCTGCATCCACTTGAAAATGATGCCACTTGTCTAACAGGTGAGCACCTGACTTGGAAATGTAACCAACAGTGAATACACCAAACCTTAGAAAAATAATAATTTACTTTGAATTTCTTCTTAAACTAAATTCTTTTGTATGTAGGCACGCCAGAAAACAAAGGGAGAAGAAATCAAGGATGATGCAAATAGTGCTGTCATGGAGGAAATACTTCTCAATGCTGATAAATCAGGAATAGGCCAATCTTGGCATTTCAGCATTAATCAAAGCACAAAGGTGCTGTTGGAACGTGGCAAACATTACAATAAGCACAGGGTAGTGAAGTGTATCAGCAGTTTAACAATAATTCAAAAGACAATTACAATTATTACATTCCAGGCACATTGTGTTGCACGGAAAACAATTATGAGCAGAAACTCTTCTTGCTTGGAGCAAACAGAAGATGGCAGAAAGCCCTATCACACTATTAAATGATCTTTAACTGAACAAAAATAAGAGCAAAGATTACACTAATTAAATGAAATTCCTGGTTTCATCTATTTTCTATTATATGTACTGTTTTAAAGGCTGCATATTTCAGGAAAAGTGTGAAAAATCACTACTCTGGTCACATTTGATTTAACGTGAGTAGGTGACTGGAAGGGATGGTTCTTGAATGTTTTTGTTGTGTTCTTTTTTATTCTCTCAAGGTCACCAAGAACACCAAGGGCATCTTAATCTATCAAAGTTAACAAAAGTTTGAATAAAGAAATAAAGTCAGTAATGGGTTTTAAACTAACTAATCAAGGATCAAGTAAAAGGCTTTTTTTTCATGTCAGTAGTCATTATCTTCTTTCAAGGATCCCTCAGATTTCTCACTTCATGAAAATAAAACAGAGAATGTATTCTCCAGAGAAGAATAGAGAACAGCAGGCTCCGTACTATCAAGTCTTAAAACAAAAATTAACTGTTTGCTAACATCTTACATCGGAAGAACCTTCAGGAATCACCCTAATAGTAATTGTTCAAAAAGAGTAAGATTTTTCCCTCTATGTCCCCATCAAAGCACAAAGTTCACAAGGCTTACATCAGAACTGGATCGAATAGCCATTTTTGGAAAGAAAAAGCTGCGATTATTACAACTGTTCTGCTATGGTGGAATTCTCATTTTCTGCTGCAGTACTACAAAGGCAAGTCTGGTGATAATGTTTCAATCTATTTTTCCCTGATTTTGTGTTAGGGAAAGAAAGGGATCAAGGATTACTATAACTGACCATGCAATTGACTGTGGTGATTTCCGTCACTACCAATGTCAAAAGCAAATGGAAACAAAAAGGAGGAGCATTCAGATTTCTTGCTGGAAAAGAAATACTATAGAAAACTGAATGAAGAAGTCCCTATATATTAGATACGTTAGTGGCACAACTTGTGTTTTTCTACAGGGCTTTGTAATGAAAGTTGACTTACAATATCTTAAAGTAGGAAAATATATAAAGAACACAGTATCACAGTTAGTTGCATCTTTGTTAAATTAATATCAGACCACAATTCCACCTTTGCTTTACTAGAGAACAAAAGCTACTCCTTTAGTTTTTCCTGCAAGAGTTCTACTATCCAGTTGCCTTATCCTAGGACTTTGCACGGATTCCCTAAAGAACTCTGAATTTTGTTGAGTTTTCAGATAGAAATTGTGCTGCTGCATGATTTCACCGATAATGCTGATGAAATACAGCAAAATCAATACATTCTGGGGGTAAATCCTCAAATATATTGTATTTGGACTTGAGAGTAGTACATATCGATTCCTGTTAAGTAGTATTCTAAAACTGTAAACTGAAGTAAAAGTGTCAATAGGCATCAATGACCATTTTGAAATCTCATGTAAATGATACACCGATTCATTCCTGACCTTTACCTTCCCTCTCAGCTTGTCAGATCCTTACTTCCCACACAGAAAGGTGCTGGCTGAGATGTGGTCTCAGTCACACCATATTTACCTTGTTCTAAATCCTCTGAGTCCAGCTGAAACATTCCTAAATCATATGAGATCAGAATGAGATCCCGTGTAGACCAATATGACAGAAAGAAAGTTGAACTCTGATTAACACCTTAAAAATTTGTATGGATTCAAGCTACTGTGTAGTTTCCAGATTTAATGTGTTTATAATATCAATAAAATTTACTTTCATGCATGAATTTATTACACGGAGTATAAACAGTCTTTAAAAGTAAAAAAGTATATTTGTTTTTGTAAAAGAAAGCATATCCAGCAAATGCAGATGAACTTTGTAATCACATTCATCTCAACATTAAAATTAAAAAGGTAGACTAGTCCTCATCTTCATGTTTGAATTAAAATTTAAAACAATTTTTAAATCCTTCCTTTAAAACCCCTAATGGAATGAAAGAAGTAAGTCTGGTTGTGAATGCCATTATGAATTTCAGAGTCTATTCTCGGTGATGAAATTTGTATGCTGTGTTTGAACAAACTGTCATGCTAATGACATTCCTCAGTCTGGTGTCTTCAATAATAAGCAAACTGAGTTTTTAAATGTAGTTGATGGGATTTTTTCTCTCTCAGACACCCTATGAGGAAAAACAGAATTCCCATTTACTTTCATGACCTCTGATTTAAAAGCAAAGATTGCACATTATTTACTACTGGATGATTTTCCCGAAATTTAATGAGGACTAAGTACAAATATGACAGATGTAATTATCACAGTTTTATTCTGCACAGTCAGGGTCTCCTTGTGCTGTAATTGCAAGCCTTTCATTCAGCTGCCGATAGCAGAGTTATTATCATAGTACTTTATGTTATTTCAGAGAGGAGGGAAACAGATTTCTACCTCGCTTTTACCCTGGAAATTTCTCCTAAGGACTCATTTTGCCTGGCCTCATGCTACAGTGAAATTAAAGACCTACGGGAAGAACTTGGACTAAATCTCTGCTGATTTTCTTCACCCACTCCCAGCCGTGGTGAGGCCATCAATCTAACCCCAGTTTTCACAACATATTGGAGGGAAAGGAGGTCTTAAGGGGGGCAGCATTTTTTAAAAGGAAGAAACATGTGGGCAGGTGGCCAGCTCATTGTCTAGCGTGGGGATTTTTTTATGGTGTACTGCTGCACTCATTTAGACTTAAGTTAAGGTTGAGTGAGCCCCAGCTGGAGACTGGACCACTGACCCAGAAGCTGGAGATACCCAGCGACATGTATGCAACTGGAAGCCTCCCTTTCCGAAGCTCAAATATAATTACTTTATTTTACACTCTTCCCTCACCAGACAGCTCACACGTGCAGGGAGGAAAAATCCTCTCCCCGTCAGTTCAGACCGTGCGGATCCTGTGCTACTAATGCCCATCTTGCAGCTCACTACAACGCTCACTCCTACCCCAAGCGCTGCAAGGCACAAATGCACCAGAAACATCACTGTATTGACACGATAATTACTGAGGTTATTTAAGTTGAAAGGCAGCAGTCTGAAGGAAAGAAATGGTAGGATTTTTGCAAGAGCGAATAAAGGCAGGCTTACTGGTACTCCACATCCACTGTACACTTACAAAGACGTTGATCAAATGTCTCAAATAAACAGCAATAGTAATAGCATGTATGTCCAGCTCTGGCTGCAGTGGCTGCACAGCCACAGTAAATACTGCAGAATCAAGTGCCCCATATAATATTCCAGTAGGCTTCTGAGGTGGGAAACATGACTGAAAGTCTCTGTCACTCCTATATTCTACCTCACTATACAAAAGCAATAGCAGATTAACAAATACGTTTATGCTAATCTGAAAATATTTAATTTGTCTTTAAATGAAACAGTTTGCAGGGAATCTTTCCAAACTATGGGCTTGCAAAGTAGTGATTTCCTCCTACCAGCCTCCCACTGCATCACCTTCAGGAAACACACATTTTATCTATTGCTTTCAAAACAGCAAAATGACTATTGACTTAGTGAAACAAACTCACAAAACCATCTGGAGCATCCCTTTCCTTGGAATAACAGGTCGTCTACATAAATCTGGGCTGTGGCACTACTTCCCACACAGTAGGGTCCATATCCTACCATGAAGAAGAGGAACTCAAGAGTTTCTCTTGGCAGTTTTTCATGTTTATGCAAGATATTGGGTACTGGTCCCAACTTAATGAAACACTTGGGCACCTACTTATCTCTGAGCACAGAAATATTTCTGTAAGAGATATAGAGACAACCATAAGAATTTTGCTTCATCAGTGTGCCTTGTTTTACTGGACAAAACTCTTGAGTCTGAGAAAGCCACAAAAAAGAAATATCTTCTAACTTTCCAGAAGAAAACACCCTTAAGTGCTGGATAGAAAAGCAAGATTAGAACCCCTGTAAGACCATGAGAGTTAAAGCTGTGGAAGAGGAGACCCTCTGCCTGCATTAGCTTCGGGCATCCTGACAAAGCAAACCTCTTCCCAGTTATGCCAATGGGATATCTTGGTCCTGCCTCTCCACCCCCAACACTACTTAATCTAATACTTTTCTCATCAGTGTAATTAATTACCAGAATTACAATTGCAACAGGCATATACACACATGCAAGAATTTATCCCTTCCCAAACCAAATTTGTGTACTAAAACCAGTTAAGCTGTGTCTACACAGACTTTTGGGCAGGCTGCAGAAACCCATCTTGGTTATTTGGTAAGAACACATCACCTGTACTGCTGCCAACACTGAACCTGGCTTAGCACTGTCTACAGATGCTGTAATTCCACTTCTGCACCGTGTTGTAGTCATGCGAATTACAACGAAGCTCTTACAAGAATACAATATCTCACTTCCAGTTAACACCTCCCACTCCCGTGCTTGCCACAAAACCTCTCAGCTTCCACTATCAAATTAAGGCTTGACCAAACATAACTTACTGAATGTGCCCTGAAGACAGGCAAACAGAGCACTGAAGCCCTGGAGCTGGACTCTGTGCATGACTTTAACAAGCAGGATACACATTCCTTGGAGCATCAAGTTACTCTGATCTCCTGACCCTGGGGCCAGCTAGAGCTTGGTCTAGTCAGAGACATACTTAAAAGTAGTCCAAAAAGTGCTCTAATTTGTGCACATCTGTGCCTGTTCTCTAAAATGGCAGCTAGCAATCCCTGAAGCATGCAGGTGCTTTGGTTTACCCTCTACTCTAAGCCAAAGACAAAAGCATCCTGAAGATGTTAGTTGGGTTCTGTGTATCTTTTAACTCTTTGAATAAAACATTTTTGTAAGTTCAAGGAAATGAAGCTTTTGAACTCTGATGAAAGTAACAAAAACAAAGCTCAGAGAACAGTTTCTATGTAGTTGTGGTTTTTTTTAAGAAAAAAAGTATTGTCAACAACATTGGAAGGAAGCAGCCTGTAATTTCATGCTGTTGCAAATTGTCAGCTGCCTTGCCCACACGAAGTGATTTAACTGGAGGAGTGATACTCCCCAGGAAAATGAGCCAGTAATGGCATACACAGCCCACTGCAATGAGATCTAATTCTCCATCCCAGGTTCTTTCTCATAGTTTCCCTATAATAACTTTTTAGTGCCTAATTGATGTGAATAAGAACCACGAGCAAAAGTGACTCCAACACTAGCAGTATCACAGAGGTCAAGCACACAATGCCTTTTTCCCCCTTCAAATGGATATCATGACACTTCCATTGAGACGCTATGACAGGGCAATGCTACTGGCTCTATCGTACCTGTTTTGTGCCTAAAAATAGAGACCTTTTCTCCCTATTACCTTTCACAGACAAAAAAGGATTCCTATTCAGCTTATGTAGGGTGAGAAAGGGCAGCTGGGCCACGCTGGAGTGGCAAAAATTGGATTGACCTATTTTGCAGTTTGAATGAATACACAAGTGGTAAGGGATCTCCTTCTTGTTTCCAAACAGCAAGCTCAGAGAAGAACTGGGAGAGCTAGAAAAACACAAAGCTATGCATCTGTAGGGCAACAGAGGAAGAGAGTAAGAGGAAATGTCATTCCCTGCTGCAGAAGAAGTTCAGAAGCTTGTGGAGCTCAGCTCTCCACAGCTACAGAAACCATTCCTCCTAGACAGTAGCTAATAAGACACAGCAAAAAAGAACAAGAAAGTTTTACCTTGTCAGAGAAGGAAAAGCTCCGCTAAGGGAGTATCATTGAATTTATAATCCGTAAGTTAATAATATCAAGTACAGAAAAGCTGACAGTATTACAAGGTAGATCGATGACTAGTGACTTTGTTTTCTTAGTACATAAACTTCAAGGGTATTGCATGCACATGTAGAAGATTTCTTTCTCTTCCATTTGAAAGGACAAAGCCTGAGACATCAGCGTTGTGAGGTGCTCACAACCTGAGGTTGCACACCCTGAGCAGTGAGATGCCTCAAGTAAGCATATTTTAACAACAAGGAAAGACGGGGACTGACTGTTTGGATTATTTCTCATAGGTTACCATACTTACAATTGGGCTAGCATTGATGTAGTCTGAATTGTCGTGGCTATTTTCAGCTTTCAGACATATCCTGGAATGATCATCTGCAAAGGAGAAATAAAGAGAAGAAAGTTTCTATACAAGTATTCTACCCATTTTAAGTTAAACAATTCAAAGTCAGATTAATGTGCATTTCAAGACAGGCAAACATGGTAAATATCAGAAACGATATTTCCTTCTGGCTCCTAACCGCGCATAGTCTTGATACAGCCACAGAGTCACAGCCTGACTCAGGGATGAAGCTCTAGGACATTTCAGAGGCCGAGTATCAGAAAGCGTGTCTTCATGAGATGCACCATAATGTGTTACAACCTCTCGTAGGAAAAAGAGGAATCTCTACTGCTCAGGAAGTTTAAGATTTAAACTAGGCAAATCACTAGAAAAAAACAGTATTATAGAAAACACTCCTGTGTTTGCAGGGTCATGGAATAAGTAAGATGATGGACTTTGTCCATCTGGCTTCTTAATAAAATGAACAGCAGGAACATCGAAGTACAGTTGAGAGCTGGACAGTAAGTGAATCTGTCCTGATCAAAGACCAGTGCCGTGTGGTGCTACACCAGTGACATGGGGAGATGATATGACTTGGGGATGATTGTGGGAGAGAGAAAATGCCAATAACAACTGCATCTAAAAGTATGACTGCAGCACATATAGATATCTTACACTGCTGGTTAATGCAGCTAGTTCAGACATGACTAGTAAAGAAAACAGCAGCTCTGGAGATAGACTTATGTTGTTTGCACATCGTCAAGATTCTTTTATCACTTTTTAAGTTGTATTTTTACTGGTACTAGCTCAAGCATGTTTAGAGCTGGTACACGTCAAACTCTAGTCCTTTTTTTTTTACTTCAGGACATATGTAATGGATGGGGTTTATTTGTCTGTATTTAGACAGTGACAATGCAGATGTCTGCATTTGTTCCAGTCATCTAGACTCACTTTCTCCTAAAAGAAAATAAGTATTTCTATGTTATGAATCATCTCATCCTGATGTGGCTGTCTCAAACAGGCCAAATTGCACTTGAGAAGTGTCCGTTTCTTTCCATTGACTAAAGAAAGACCAGACCACACGCAGATAATTTATGTGAGAGATGTCTAAGTCTTTATGTATGAATGTCAAACAACTTGTACCTAACCATAACCATAACATAACCAGCACAATTCATACTTCTCAGCAAACCTGCACAGGTTATTGTGGTGAGAGGTCATGGAGCCGCCCTTTCTGTAGCCCTCTACAGCTGAACATGGATACTGATGTTTTGAGAGGATCTTTCTACCGATTACTCAAATAGACAAAATAAGAGTACATGAATACACCCTGTCCCTCTTTGTATCTTGTCTAGTGGCCTGTGACACCATTCTTAACAGCAGAATTACAAGTTGGCTTTTTAAACTATTAAGTACCAACCATTATTTTAATAGTAAGGAACAATAAATGTAAGTACCACACAAGAAAGCAGAAACAGAGGGTTTGGGCTCTGCTTAGGTTTATGTCATGGCAGTTCAACATGTGAGCAAGACAAAGGTGTGGTTGCATGAGTGTTGTTTATAGTCACTCAATCTCATCAGCAAAATGTAACCCACCAATGTGAGCAACCTTCTCCTGGAATGAGATTAGAGGTGAGCAAGCCATGTCAAATGAATGAAGAGCCATTCTTTCCAGTTGACTGGAGGTTAGCAAATGTGACACCCACCTACAACAAGGGCTGGAAGGAGGATCCGGGGAACTACAGGCCTGTTAGTCTGACCCCGGTGCCAGGGAAGGTTATGGAGCAGATCATCTTGAGTGCCATCACGCGGCACGTACAGGACAACCAGGTGATCAGGCCCAGTCAGCATGGGTTTATGAAAGGCAGGTCCTGCTTTATACCTGATCTCCTTCTATGACCAGGTGTCCTGCTTAGTGGATGAGGGAAAGGCTGTGGATGTTGTCTACCTAGACTTTAGTAAAGCCTTTGACACTGTTTCCCACAACATTCTCCTGGAGAAATGGGCTGCTCATGGCTTGGACAGGCGTACTCTTGGGTGGGTAAAAAACTGGCTGGACGGCCGAGCCCAGAGAGTTGTGGTGAACGGAGTTAAATCCAGTTGGCGGCCGGTCACTAGCGGTGTTCCCCAGGGCTCAGTACTGGGGCCGGTCTTGTTCAATATCTTTATCAACGATCTGGACGAGGGGATTGAGGGCTCCCTCAGTAAGTTTACAGATGACACCAAGCTGGGCGGGAGTGTTGATCTGCTGGAGGGTAGGAAGGCTCTGCAGAGGGACCTGGACAGGCTGGATCGATGGGCCGAGGCCAACTGTATGAGGTTCAACAAGGCCAAGTGCCGGGTCCTGCACTTGGGTCACAACAACCCCAGGCAACGCTACAGGCTTGGGGAAGAGTGGCTGGAAAGCTGCCCAGAGGAAAAGGACCTGGGGGTGCTGGTTGACAGCCGGCTTAACATGAGCCGGCAGTGTGCCCAGGTGGCCAAGAAGGCCAACGGCATCCTGGCCTGCATCAGAAATAGTGTGGCCAGCAGGAGCAGGGAGGTGATCGTGCCCCTGTACTCGGCACTGGTGAGGCCGCACCTCGAATCCTGTGTTCAGTTCCGGGCCCCTCACTACAAGAAGGACATGGAGGTGCTGGAGCGTGTCCAGAGGAGGGCAACGAAGCTGGTGAAGGGCCTGGAGCACAAGTCTGATGAGGAGCGGCTGAGGGAACTGGGGTTGTTTAGCCTGGAGAAGAGGAGGCTGAGGGGAGACCTCATCGCGCTCTACAACTACCTCAAAGGAGGTTGTAGTGAGGTGGGTGTTGGTCTCTTCTCCCAAGTAACAAGCGATAGGATGAGAGGAAATGGCCTCAAGTTGCACCAGGGGAGGTTTAGATTGGACATTAGGAGAAATTTCTTCACTGAAAGGGTTGTCAAGCATTGGAACAGGCTGCCCGGGGAAGTGGTTGAGTCACCATCCCTGGAAGTATTTAAAGGACATGTAGATGTGGTGCTTAGGGACACGGTTTAGTGGTGGACTTGGCAGTGCTAGGTTAACGGTTGGACTTGATGATCTTAAAGGCCTTTTCCAACCTAAACGATCCTATGATTCTATGATTTACTATACACATAAAATTATTTCCTCTGGTAAGGTTTCAATACAATAGGAGGATGAAGAAGATGAGAACGGGAACAAGTTCATGCACATTATTCACTTCCACCTTACTTTGGCACCACTGCACAAAAAATCCAAAACATAAAAATGAACCTGTGACGCCTGAGATCTTGGGGCTACCCAAGATTTTGTATAGAAAGCTTTACAATGAGCATTGTCACAGAGTGCTTGAAGAACTACAGCTCTGAAACCTTTTGGCTATGCAGGAGCTATGCAGGTTACATGCACTAAATGTGGTCTCTCACGTATCTTAAGCTAAGTAGGCACTCAGGATAAACCCCATTCATTGGATAGCAAAAGTGTTTGAACTAATCACCAAAGAAAATGTGTGAAATGTTTTCAAATGGATGAGGGAGAGACAGCAGACTGTGATTCATCAGTATTTAGCAAACAGATGTCAGTGTGACTCTCCATAAAAGTCAAGTGTCAGATCAGTAACTTCAGGATCTTTTTTTTTTAAAACGTAATGTTTTATCCAGACCCTCTGATTTAGTGTACCATATCATTATCCTGCTGTCTTGGAGGGTTTATCAGAAGGTGAGACATGTTAAGGCTTTGGTAGTGAAAAGGTGGTGAGACTTTGTATTTGCACTCAGAAAAAAAAAAGTGTGCAAAAAAGGTTGTACATGTGATTTCTGCATATATCAAGAGTTTGCACCCATGTGTGCTTCAGTTGCAGCATCAAGCGTTCATATTGACAATGAACAGATTGTGCTTGTCTATGCCTGTTATCACCTCAAAGCTTCTAGGAACTAGCATAATAGCTCTTCCGAAACAGGCAGAAAAAGAAGAAAGACAAAAAAGAACACCATGGACATCAGTTTGTTATGTTTACAATAAGCAACTATGGGCAAAATGCCGAATGTACAAGATTTTTTTGTAAACTGCATATTGATTATGTGAGAAGCAAGGAAAGAGAAGCAGCAGAAGCAGGAAATAAAAGGAAGGAAGGGGGTGACAGAAAAGGAAGATATATAAGGTCAATGTAAAAAGTGAGAAAGAAAGATGAATGAAGAAATAGGAGAGGAGAGGGACGGTAATAAGGAAGTGAGAGAAAAGACAAATGCTGTTACTAGCTACTGCAATCTGGCCAAGCTGCAACTAGTCATCATTTCAAATACCTACAACAGCTACTGCTGAATGCTGAACTACTTGCATTTGCTATCGCTCCAACCAATCCACAGCTGAAAGAAAAGCAAAACGTATAGATGGGTATGTGTGGCAGAGAGAGGCTTCCTAAACATGAAGGGTAGTTCTAACCTGTAGCCGAGGAGAAATATAACACAATGTTGTATTTTATATACGTATAAAATATAAAGTATAAAATACAAATTAAAGTATAAACTATAAAGGGTAGAGGATAAAGGATAAAATATAAAGCAAGGACCGACGAGTTTGTAGTATATGAAACCTCAATTTATAGACAGAAATCTAAGTTTTGGTGTCTACATATAGATATCTACGTACAGTTACATGAACATAAGTTAATGGGGCTTGATTTAGTTGGCTAAACATGAACATGTCATACCATTTGAGAAGCTGCAGAGTAGAAGAGACATTGCACAAGGTTAACGGATGTGACACAAGACCTAACGACTTGTATCCTATGGGACCAGCATCTGAAGCTCACACAGGGTACCTGAGGGTATCCTAGAGCTATACATTTCACTGAAAATAAAAAACTTACTTGTGGTCATTGCACAGATCTCTTGATGCCACTGCACTGACTAGTTTTTCACTAGCTGTAACGGGTGCTCTGACACCTGGTTCACATGGAGGAGGCACATGGAGGCACTTAAATTTAGGTGTCTTAATCTACAATAGCACAGAATCATGCCCAGAGAACTTGATTCAATGCATCAGTGTAGGTTTCTAGTGGTTTCTGCTCTGCGTGGGTTGAATACTTTAGGCATCTCAAATGGCACTAGACTCCTGTGTTTAAACAACTGAGTTGAGTGCAAAATGTCAGTTCTATCTGGATTATTTAAACAGTCACCAATACTACAGTAGTATGCCATCTCACAGTCTTCTATTTACCTGACAGTGGCCCTGTGACTTAATGAAGATCTATTACTTTTGTTGTTTTTCAGATGGGGATTGAAAGCTTGGAAAAATAAGACTCACATCTGATCTAATTCCCTCTTGTCTTCTGTTTCATTTTAGTCAGATACTTCTGAAGGAACAGAACCAACAAACAAGGCTGGACACAGGAGCATGGGCGACTTTGGGTTGTCTGAATCCAGGCACCACAGAACAGAGTGAATCTCACAACAACCAACCTGGCACATTCTGCCCAGATCATCATTCTCTTCCTTCTAGACTTAGATTGATTTTTTTTTCCATACAAAGCACTATACGGAACTATACTGAAGTAAGAAAGTGAAGAACTACCGAGGAGCAAAAGTGGAGCAGTTTGAAGACTGTGAGGAATCATAATTTGTTGATTATCATTATTTTGCCCACAGGTTATTTGCACAAAACAGAGCTGTTAGATCTGAACTGAAATTCATTTATTCCAGAGCACTATTTGTAGATGCATTACTGATACGGGTAATGCACACACCCAGCGCAAGTACCCCCTGCTCAGGTGTTCCCGTCCTCGGCGCACGTCCCCTGCCTGCGCTCTGGCTGCACGCAAGCCTCAGAGCTGGGTGCACACTGTGGCCCCAAGTGCTTTGCTTTCCTTTGGAGGAAAATCAAAGTACAGAGATAAGCAGGTTGCTCAATATATACCACGACCCATGGACACAGCTGTGGTAGACAGCTTTTGACAGATGTTCACTGCGAAAAGTTGTTTGCCAAGTGTTTAAAATACCTATATGTACCTATGGTATACATAAATAACAACATACAGTATGGACCCTATTGAGATAATTTTCTTTTGCAGAGATGCAAGAAGAGAAAATAAAGTGTGGAAAGGTTTTTTTTTGGGCATCAACAAATTGAGCTGCTCATGTGTTCATACAGAAAAAAAGGTATCCCATTGCCCTAAATTATAGCAATCTGCTTGTTGGTTGGACAAAAGGATGCAGTTTTGTTAATCTAGAAGGTCCAAGTTACTTCAGTTGTTAGAATTTTTTTAACTAGTAATTAATTAAGTGCAGTGTCAAAGTGTTCTGCTACCAAGTATTTTAAAAGCTGTTTGTAAATAGAGAAGATAGGTTTAAGAGTAAGCTAAGGTAAAATTGTGAGATTAAAGATAATGTTACTCTAGAAATTACATCAGATATGTAATCAGTAAAAAATAATATCATATTATTTTAAGACTGGTTAAGAAAGGAAAATGCAAAGTAAATACAATATGATATTAAAGCTTCTTTGAAGCCTTCCAAAGATGAAATCTTTTACACATATTGGCATCATCTTGTTCTACCTTGTCAAGGTGATTATAAATATGAAAGGGGTAAGGAAATGCTAACAAGGCATTACTCTGAGAATACTTTGAATGTAGCATAACAACTTCGTAGCATATCAAAACCATATCAGCTTTGCTTCTTAATTTATTATGAAGTAAATTGTGATTTTTTTGCTATAGCTTTAATGTCAAACATAATAAAAAAAAAGTGGGCAAACCAGGGTCTTTCTCATCTCAGTCTAATCTTAGAGTCTACAATAACCATCACCTTATCAAAATTTAATATTGTTTAAACTCTATGCCACACTTTCCACCCATCTTCAAAGTAGTTTTAAGGGTACAACATGACAGCTGTTTACCAATGCACAGCAACTTCAGAAAGTGAGGGCAGGCAATTTTGTGCAATTCAGTCAAAAAAAGAAAATTCCCAGTGCACTAATAGCTATAATAGTAGTGTCCACATTGTAACAAAACCAAAAAATAGCATTTTACTCTCGTAAAAGCACTAAGGGATTTTAAATGTGCTAAAATACTTCTAATTAAAGCTTCAAATAAATTGCAGCCACCCTGTCCATATCCAAGTACCTTCCCAGGTAGTACTGATTCAGTCTAGACTCAGCGATGGGAAGAACAGGCATAACAACATGCCATGGAAGAAGCAATGGGCAGAGACTCGTCAGCTGAAGGCTGATCAGCGTAGACTGATTCATCCACACGGTACAATATGATGAAAAGAGACAGACTATCTCAGCTCTGAAAATAGTTCAGCTCTCTAGTGTGGCATGACACCCAAGCTAGAAATCTCTGCTCTTTAGCACTGCCACAACTATGTTACTTCTGGATTCCGAGCTAGAACGGTCTAGCCTCGGGGTCCCTATCTTATTGCTCATTGTATCATGCAGACACGTTTCCTACATCACCTGAATAACCAGCACCAATTTCTGGCAACACCTGTAGCTCCCATGCTGTCTCCAAGGCAGCAACCCGAAACAAGCTGGCTTAATTTATGAGCAGAGACTTGGAACAGCTTAAGATGGTCTGACTATGAGTCTACATTGAAAAGAACATTTTAAGCAGGAGGATCAATTTGGATCAATACACATTATCATGGAGCAATTTTCACTTCTTATCATGTTGGTTAAATGTTATTTTTTCAGGATGGAAAAGAGCACAGAAGTCTTGCACTTCTTTAACTTGCATGGTTACTTCTTTAGAACTTTTCAACAGACCTGATCCCAAAACACATGGAAGTCAGCAAACTGTTGCTGTTGCCCAAAAGGCTTTTGAGCAGCACCATATTTACTCAGGAGAATTCATATCACCAAACTACTGTACTCTTCTCCTAAGCAGCAAAGCAGAAAGAGCCACTACACAAACAAGAGAGCCAAACCCTGCTGAAGCAAATATGCAAGGACTGATGGGCTCAGTTAAATTATCATGTACTTCCAAAGAATCTTCACTCTAAATCTGGCTCTGACATTTACTTAATGTGTTACCTGTCATTTCCCCAGTTCTAAAGGAGGAATACTTACTCAAGGCTCTCACAGGGAAAATTAATGTTTCCAGGGCACTTTAAAAATTAAAATAGCTATATATGTTTGCCAAGCTACCCAGCTGGATTGTGGGCACACTGACTGAGCAACATTTTTGTTGCTGTGGACTGTGCATATATTCTCAGTTTCCGTTTTGTTTCATTGGTTGCTTAATAAAATGTGTGGCCATAGATTACCAATGTAATCTATGAGATATATATATTTGCATAGGAGAAATATGTTGCTTTTATTTCAAGCTCAGAAAGGTGGCTGCTTACAGGAAAGAGCAGATTCTAGGAATATAAACACTGGCTGGTGGTTTGTTTTTTTTTTTTCTTTTTCTGTTTTTATCCTAAGCCTAGCAGAGGGAGAAGCCAGTATGCAAGCTTATCCACTGAAGCCTAAAGGGGCTCATTCAGTACAGCTGAGTATCTGATAAACAGATCACTAGCTCTGATTATAGACTGCTGGTATTACTGTTGGATGGACATGATACCAACTTGTCTAAACACAAGCCAAACTTCTTTCTGTTGAATGGCTACAGATGCCACTCTTGCACAGAAAGTATATTCCAGCATTGAAAAGCACTCTGGCTATTGAATTTCATGAGACAGCACAGCTGCAGCAGCAGTGCTATGTGACATAGTTGTGCATTTTTGTAACATATATGCAACTTATAAGGAGATAGAGAGTGTCTGCTATGACAACAGGACATGCTCCCGGCCCACAGTTGTAGCTGCAGTTTCCTAGAACACATATAAGCTACTCTGTATTCTGTTTGCCTGTCATCTGTAGCTTTCAAACCACTGTGCAAAGGATATTGAGAAAAGTATCAAGAACTTAAAATGCAATCATCCAAATTAAAGTGTACATACATGGTACTACAGCCCGTGAGCGATTCTTCTGGATATTTTCCTCCTGCTGTGCAATGGTGCTGGCATTGGGTTCAGCCTGATAAGCACACAGAGCTTCCCACTCTTTCTCCAGACGATTCTTGTTTTTCAGATGATCTTCCATGTAAGACTGGAATTAAAAGAATCCCGTATTAAGCATTGACTTAGCTAGGCTCAAAGCTAAGCTAAAAGGATGTCTCTCAGGACAGAAAGCACAGGAATCCTGAGCTTTGGGGACAAAACACACTCAGTCTTATACCTAATTCATTCATTTAAGAGAGTTAACTTCAAGCTTATTTGTGCTGTACAAAATGAGAATGCTAACATGTACCATCGCTAACAGAGAAGAAATGCTTGAAACCCCCAGCTACTGAGCTTCAGGAGAAAACTGTTTCTTCTTCAGTACCTAGAAAATGTAAGCCCAAATGTCTCTTTCATCAGGAAATGAAAAAGAAACAAAAGTCCATTGATAAAAATTACTTACGACAACAACAGCTCACATCAAACCGAAAGCTTTTAAAACTAAAGTTCAAGCACATGCACAAGTCACAACAACAATACAGCTGTTGAGGAGAATTAAAAAATTGCCAGGCTGAAGAGTCACGGCTCAAGTACCGGGTCCTGCACATGGACTGCCATGAGAGGGCCTTGAACTGAGAAGGTGCTATTAATTAATATTAATATATGTCGTTAAAGATTGTACTTGGCATTCAGTAAAGTCAACAGCATTAGGAGAAGCACCACCAAAGAAAAACTAACTGGCTGTGGCAGGAATGATGGCCCATCAGAGTATATTGGTGCAGGTCTTAAGTTTTTGCAGCTCTCCCAAGGCTAGAGATTCAGTACAGCAGTGGATGGGGAATTCAGTTCCAAAGGTTTGCCAAAAGCAAACGAAAACCCTATTCCTTCACCCCATGGACCTGAAAATCATCCAAGTAGGTGAGGGGAAGAGAGCAGAAAGGAGGAAGGGTGGGGAAAACAGAAATCTTCCCCTCCCTTTAACATGCAAATCAAGGAAGTGATCACCTGGTACTGTAAGCCTACGCATACAGCCAAATTACCTTTCAGAGCCTGTCACCTTCTCCTACAGTAAGCAACAGAATAATCTCACATTACACCCAGTTCATATTTGTAAATTAAACTCCATACTACCTTTACAAGGCAGGTTGAAGTTAACAAATTAAAAAAGGGACAGACTGTTTAGGGGACAGGCTCAGGGTCTGGACGGGAGAGAGCTGTGGGTGCCTCTGGCCCAACCAGCAGTCACAGCGGTTCCTGCTGGAGCACTCACTAATACAGCCCAATCCGTAGCAATACTTGCCTAGAAAAAGCTCCTGGAAAGGATTCACTGAAAAGTAGAAAAAGCAGTTTAATTGCTTAAAAAACCTTTTCCATAGACAATCTCCGTTATGTCGAATACTTCTTCCCAAACATGCTTTAAAGAAGAAAGGCTCACGTGCCCTCTCAGCAGGTTTAACAGAAGGTGCAAAAAGCTTGCAGCTTGTCTTCCACCAAATGGGAGCTCTGCTAAAGCTGTCGCTCCACCGCGCTGCCCACCCCACCAGCGAGGCAGGAGACTGCTCTCTCTTACAGCTTGAACCGTTTTTCGGTTACAAAAGAGCCCCTGACACACAGTTTTGTTTTGTGCAGGGTTTGTCGGGTGTGTCTGTCTTCAGACGAGATTTGTAAATGAAACCTGTTACTGAAAAGCAATTCAAGAAGCGACGCTTCCAGAAAGGATATCTTTAAGGACGTAGAAATATATTGTGTTAGAAGAAAGGTTTCTAAAGGAGGTAAAAAAATAGTGGTGGCTTAGATACAATCAAAACACCTACTGTGTGATTGCTTCTTTTCTATAATGAAGGAAAAAGCATCGCAGTGGACAGAGCTGTGACCTGATGGATGGGGAGCTGAGAGCGCTGCGTGGCCCCGTCGTGTGTTAGGGAGTGCGTCAGCTAACACGTTCCCAGCCTTAACCTGCAAGTTAACGAGAGGAAACCATCCTCTGATAGTTTGCTTGTCCTTGCCAAAAGGCTGTTGCTACTGGGGAAAGGAGGGAGGCTAAAGAGTCCGTTCTTTTCTCCTAGTAAATCTGTGCCTGGATGTGTATACTGAACACAATAAAAAAAAAAGATAATCTCTCCTGAGCAGAAAATACGTAAGAATTTTTATGAGGCAAAGGGAAAAACTAGAAAAATCTTACAATAACCCTAAGCCAAGACTCCTGGCTTCAGAGAAGCTGTTTAGCATGCAGCAGGCAGAGATCAGGCAGTCAAGGACCAGCCTGTAGCATCTTCCCATTTGAAACCACAGTTTTATAATCTGATTCATTTTGACATGCCCGTCACCAACGTCCCATAGAATTCAGGGACATTTTATGCAGATACACAGATCTGCCAATGCTGAATCTCTCCAAAATACTGTGAAATACACAAAGCTGTAGGAAAAGGACCATGAACATTTAATTCCCAAGGCAGGGCAGGGAGCAAGGAGCTTCCCGTTGGCTCCAACTTGTCTATTTGATGATTTCAAGGATTGTATTTTAAACAGAAATTTTATTTTCTTTTTAGATCATCAAATGTGACACAGTTAAGGTAATTTGATTGCTTTTAGTGCACATGAATTGTTAAATAGCTCATCTCTCTTTAAAAGAGAATACTCTTTTTACTTTTACCTTCCTTTTTCAGGGAATTCTGAGTGTAATGAGAAATGAACGTTCAAATGAAAACACACTGAAATCTTTACTTTAACCAGACAACCACTTTTCGTGTAGTCTCAACACCTGCAACGCATGGATCAGATTCACAGGGCGCTTCCTGACAGATCTTGAAAAGGTGTTTGACTATTTGAACGGACCCGTGGAAGACTCTGTGCAATATGAACATCTATACTTTACACACGTTTAAAAAAGCTACCAAGAAAGAAGCTTGCTTTAAAACATTCAGAAGTCAGACAATTCCCTCAGAGTTAAATAATCTTTCATTTACAGTCCTTCAGAGCCCCTACGCTCATCCCCATTTTGCTAAACAGAAGCTTAGTGATTTTGAAACACTCTCTTGGGAGCTGCTGGATGTACTTTAAATTGAGTGGAACTTCTGATATTTTAGAGATTGTATGTCTACTCAAATCTACCTCCTAATTAGGACGTTTTCATGAGACATTCTGCAGCATTTGCCCGGTACAAAAGAAATTCATTACCAACATGTCAAACATGCACATGATTTTCCTTGTCCCAGAGCAGCAGGTAAAATAAATAGAGGTTGTCACCACTGTTACTCAAATATGTAATGCTCCTCAAAGCCTGCTGAAAAATACAGAAGTCTGGTCTCACCAATATGCCCACAATAAGAGAAGTCCTATAATACCAGGTATGCGCTATTATTTAAACAAACACTGTCTGCTTGGCCAGATCTCCTGATGTACCTTAAATTTCATTAAGCCTTAATTTTCCTTCCACAGGGCCTCACCTGCAAGGACAACTGGTAGCCCAGTTCATACTTTCTCTTGTATGCACAGATGAGATACTCTTGCTACCAAACATGTTACGGGGCTAAGGAGGATGCATTGACGTTAAGGGGAGAGGGGGGATGTGTTGTAAAATCTATTATTATTGTGTAAGACATGCCAGGCGTGAGGCAAAAGATGAGCTTTCAGCCAGAGGATGAACAACTGTCCCAGGGACAATGAATCTCTGGCCAAGAGACCCAGTGCCAGTGGCAAATATTAAGACAGATTCAGCGTGCCTGAACACAGGCACAAAGGCAGAGCACAGCGGCCTGGCTTGGCTTTGGTAAAACTTCCCGAGCACTCCGCTGATGCAACATGGCGTCAAACCACTTTGTTTTTCTTTACTTTTTTCTCTACTCAAGGAGTGGCATCCAGTGCGTGTTCTGTGACTAAATTAAGGTTAACAAATACAACAATTAAATTCTCATTGTCTGGTCAATCTCCAAATACCTTCTTCAGAGACAGTATGGTTTGCATCTGTCAAGATATTTGTTTTAAAAACACCTATTTTATTAGCTGATGTTCAGCTGTTACAAAAAGCAATTATTTTTGACAATGTACTTCCAATATGGTACTTGATTAGACACTCTTTTCATGACCGAAGATGTCTCTTTTAATGAAAAGATGGGCAACAGTTAAATTGACAGACCTCGCCAGGTCTAATCGAATCTCAAATGTCGGCTGAAGGAGTGGATGGGACATTATCTTAACCCTTGTGAACGGGGACCACTCAAATCCACACCTTTCCCCTAACAGTGTGAGAGCCACTGCTTGCAAACTGCTGCCGCTTTTTCCAGAGGTGCAGAGGGTGCTTCACTGGGTTCCTCAGAAGGAATCTGGGGAGGAGAGAATTGGCTGTAGCTATTATATAGCAAATTATGCGCTAAACGACCATACTTGAAACGATTTGTTTTGTTATTCTCTCCAATTGACTTAGGTAAAGGCTTTTTTTGCCTTTGTTCCCTGCTAACTTGTTGGCTACATTGTTCTGGCACAGGACACTCCAGCATTTTTGCTATTCTGCTTAAACTTCTTTGTCTTCTTCAGTACATATTGCATTGACTATATGTAAGAGGAAAACTTTTCTGCATAAATCCAATTTACTTTCAATAGAGCACAAGATTTTCTCCTTCCTTTTTCTGGCTTAATAACTTATCCTTAGTAGCTTCACAGTAAATTTCTCTGTTCCCACTCATATTAATCAAAGTGCCATAGAGGTCAGAGACAGAAGCAGCCTATCTGATTACGCATTTCCAGGCCTTCAAATAATGCCCTGTGTCTTGTACTTCACTAAGAAACTTTGCTAACATTTAGGTGCCCTGTGTCTAAAGTAGACGCCTAAAACACAGTTCATGACTGTTCTGACCTATACATTGTATTCCTGGAAATACTCAAATATTTTCAATAAGGAATAGCAGTCCTCATTTGAGATGGCTTTTTCATAGGGATGCCAATAGTATTGCTTTTCTATTGCAAACTTAATTTGCTACCCATTGTCACCAATCCATTTATTTCAACCCTAGTCTGCTTACAGAGTATTGCTGTTCTGTATAATTTCCACTTGTGTGTATTTCAGTGTCTTCACAGATCCTGAGTTGATGGATCTGTGCAAACTATAACCTTCTCTTCTTGTGACTCTTTTCTTCAAAGATAATTTAATTGTTTGTTGTATTTGTTTTCAGGTCTAAGGTTTCCAAACTTTTGAATTACTCCTCTGTCATCACTTCTGTGCAGAACTTTACACTGTGATACCACTTGCAAAAGTCATTAAGTCACTTCCATCCACTTCCAGATCATTATTTAAAAAGTTAAATATAATTGGATCTAACAGCAGTTCCTGTACGCTGCCAGACACTCCCATACATAGCTTTTGATCATTACTTTTTGTATATCATCCTTTAGCCACATTTCAATCCACGTAATTGTCTTCTAAAAAATTGACATTAATTTTTCAATTAACTATTCATGAGACAGTTTCAAGGCTTTATTAAAATCTGGGTACTTTACATCTGTTGTTTTCACTTCATCTACTGGTTTTGTAGTTTTAGTTAAATAAAAAGCAATCAGGTTTGTCCAGGCAAGATTTATTCTTTATAAAATTATGCACATTCTTACTCATTGTGCAGCTATCCAATGGAAAGGATGGAGGAGATTAGCAAACACACAAAGGAAAGACTCCAGCCTTCCCCATCCTCTTAAATGAGACCCTCACACTTATCTCCCTTTTATGCCCTTGAAAAATCTCTTTACCAGATAATCAGCAATTTCTTTTTTAATATGTGCTCCATTATTTTCTAGGGCCGGAGTCTGGACTCAGGGAATAGCAACAGAAAGGTTCATTTCTCTTCTCCTCTTTCCCTCTCCCCACTCCTCTTTTATAAAATTATGATTACTTTATTTTTCTATTTTGGTGCACCCACACTTGTCCGGATCTCCTCAAATAAAACTCAAATTAAGTTACTATTAGAATCCGGAGCCACATTCAGACCACGCAGAGAACCACAATATTTCTTCACATTTTCTAAGTGTTTCTCACATCACCTCACACCGTTTCATAGTAGTACTGAAGTTACTTTGGGCTCTTCCTTGTTTACAGAAGGTCGGTGTTTCTCTCTGACCTCCTGTGGTGCTCTCGCAGAGACCGAGGGCTGGGAGCTCACCACACGTGTTTCCATGAAGAATGCTCTCAGTGGTGCCCCATGTAGAAGAAAACACGGAAACAGAGCCAAACTATGCCCATACCTTTCCTACCTTTCTTCCTTAACAAAACAGTCCTTAAATAAAGAGAGGATGCGCTATCTCAACCAATTTAAGTCTTTCAATCAACTAACACATTAAGAAAATCACAGTTTTCTCCAATAGTTACAGTTCTGTTGAAGCACCATAGGTGTTTCTGATGCTCTGATCCAACCAACTCACAATAATGCAGAGCCTATAGCTGTTACCAAGACCAGCTCCACCTCTGAAATGTCACTCCATAACTGTTAAAAGCACTAGCTTTAGCCCTAACATGGCAAATCAAGTTTTCAATGTTAATTGTAGAGAAGTGTGACTTTATTGGGCTAATTTTTATATATATATATATAAAAAAATAAAAGTTCTGTTGTGGCAACTCATTGTCAGTATCTCACAGAACTCCTATCTGGAAGAAATCTCAATAAATTAACATCTGGCTATAAAGTCTCACGTATTTTTAATCCTTGGGAGCGTTCTGCATCCACTACTGTCAAAGGCAACACTCCTGACTTTGCTGGAGCCAGGATTTCATCATCTGATTAGTCAGCCGTTTTAGGCTGAAGGCTCCTTTCTCTGGTGTAACTCGTCCTGTGCCATCCCGGATCTCCTGATCTTATCAGCGAGAACTGTTTAAGGTAACCACATTTGAAAAAATCTAGGAAATAAAAACCTGGGAATTTGTATTTTGTCTTTATAAAATACACTGAGAAATTATTTTCCCTCCTCAGTGTTTGCAGCCATGTAACTAGCATAATGTGTTTTGATCTAATTGTTCTCGTATTTCTCAGTACCTGATTACACCAGTGAAAAGAGTAGTTTTGAAGCCTTTTCAATTAAGTATTGAAAACTACGATGACGCTTTACTAGTAATTTGGCATAAAACACTACTAATACCATAATAATATGGTAGGTGATGAAGAAAAACTAAAAAAACAGAGGGAGGCAATTCTCTGACAAAGCAACTATTCAGCCTGGTTGAGAATAATATCCCTAGATTGTTTCAAATAGTTTGTATTAATTGGAAATAAATTAACTTCCATGGTGATGTCAGCCAACAATAAAAAAATGACATTCCATAGTTTCAATTTTATATTTTTAGATGTAAAGATTACTGTAAACAACTAAGCACGTACACAGAGAGCACAGTCATGCTTTAAGCACGCCACCTAAAACAATTTTAAACGATTGTCCTTGGGTTTCTAGAGAAGTATCATCTTTGCATGAGCAGTGTATGACATTATCTATTGTGCGTAGACTATAGTGCAACTTTTGCAAGAATGACTGTAAATCACAAGTACATTAAATGGCAACCTATGTTCTGTGTACCTAAATTAATATACCCTTGATGTAGTGTATATCACTGCCTCCCCCTCTCTTAACGCTCTGATAATAGAGTTTTGTAACTTGTAAAAGGATTACTTCAATCCAATCAGCAGGTGCTGGGATCAGTGTGTGTCAGACAAATACTCGCTAATCCTTTTTCTTACAGCTCCCAGCTGCCAAAGGTGCTCAGTGAAAGCCCAGTGAAATGGCTGGATACAACCTGGTGTGGACTGACGCAGGTTTTCAGCTCTGGAGGAAATCTTGGAAAATACATGTGATGCTAAACATTGCTTGAATCAGGAGGCAGGTATGCTTTTGAAAGAAAACGTAGCTAAGAAATTAAACATTAAAAAAATTAGAATGCTTAATTATGAAATATTTACTCTACCTGGCTCTCTAAATATAGCAGAAGATAGAGAAATTCACTCTACAAAGAATCCCTTCTCAAGGATTATCAGCTACTTAAGAGTGTCTTCTAGGTCTTAAAATACAACCACCCCCATCTCCTCCTCCTTACCCCCTTCCTTGAAATCTAAATTATGCCTATGAAGTTTCACCCCTGCAATTAATTTGCTTTAAATAAACCTCAACAGAAAGGAGAAGATGATTACCATAAAAGGAATATAATTTGCTCCCTTACAATCTCTGTATTTCTATAGCTCCTTCTGTCCAACTGTCTGAAAGTACTCACGTGACTTCTGCAGGGGAGGTAAGTACCACTGCTGTTTCACAGATGGGAAATGAAAGGGCAGGAACATCGACGTGAATTTCCCGGGGTCACAGAATATGCTCCTAAAACACTTATGTTGCAGGGAAATTCAGAACTCAGTCTTCTTGACCGCTGTTTTTTCCTTTTCCCATGATCATGTTTATAGACAGGGCTAAAGGTCATGCAACCTTCATGAATCCATATCTGATAATATTTTTGTAATCGGAGCATATCAAATGTTCTGACTCTAATGGAATTAGAACAGGTTTCGGTTTGGGGGTTTTGTTTAGAAGTACAGTGTTTAAGTGGTTGATGAGTAGAGGAATTTAATTTATGCACATGTAAGATCCTGTTTATACAAGACATGCCAAATTAAATAATAAAGATTTGAAAGATTAATTAGCCAAAATCAGTTTCCAGGCTTTCTGTACTTCTTATGGTAGATTGCACAATAAAAATCTTAAATAATAAATAGCCTTTAAATAGAGGAAGAATGTTATTTCAAAAAATGGGGGGCTAGACCTCTTAGCCATTCACAGCATGGGATATGTTGTGACATTTCTTAAAAACAAAAATAAATCCAAACCAAAAACCCCCAAACCTCTCCATTAAAGACAGCTCTGCAGTATAGGAACTGACGCCAAGGTTAGTGTCAGTTGAATTCGTCAACTGAGACATTTGGGGAAGTGCTCCTGGTAGCTTTATTAAAAAGCAAAAGCACAAGCTAGAGAGCTGAATAAAAAAATAGCAGAAAATCTGCAAAAAACCCCAACTCAAATCAAGTCTTTCAACTCTTTGTGATAAATATTGACACTCAATTCCATCCTCACAGGAAATTGCTATTTTCTTCTTACACATTAAACCTTTTTTTCAGATGATCCCTTCTTCTCACTTTATTTTTTTACTAATGGTTCGAACATCATACCACATTCCAAGACATATTGGTGATTCATTTATATGCCTGCTAATGATGTTGTATGTCTGAAATAAAAACTTTAAAAATATATTACTACACTCTAATTACCTAGCTGAAAACACAAAACCGAATTCCCTGCCTTCTTCCTCTCCAAGCCCTGCTAACTCAATTAAGCATCTAAATTTGGGTTCCCGGTTGGGTACTGTATTTGCAAATTTAGATTTTAATGAATTAAAGTCTGTGTTTCTTTCCAGAGCACTTGTACAGTCATCTTCATTTACTATATATAAAAATTACCAAGAGATAAATATAGTATTCTGAAAACGTCATGTTTAAAAATAATCTTCTCTTCAAGCGTGGTCAAGTTCTTCAGAGATAATGAGACCAGGAAAGCCCAGGCAACCATGACCAAGTACATCAAAGTGATACAGCACATGATGTGATTTATAGATAGCCTGGCAAATTATGCTTCTGCTAGACAGTGGCCATCTTGAGGGTAGAAAGGAAAATATTATTTCTACAGACATAACATCCCTGCTAGAGCAAAGGGATAAGGAGTAATACTTTTACTACTCTTCTGAAATATGTGAATAAAAGTGAAAAGGTGATTCTCCAGGAGCAGATCATGACTTATAAAGGAAAACCCCTCTGCTTTTCAGTGGGGTTTTTTTGTGTGGGGGGAGAAAGTATCAAAATTGATAGTGAGAATGTGTACACAAACACACCACAGGTTTGTGTGAAAATTGAGAATATGCAATACGAAATCCAAGAAGTCTTGCAACCCACGATATACCCACAGCCTAGCGGCAGAATATGCATAAGCACAAGTGAACATAAGGGCACCTGTGAGAAAAAGCAGGGAAAGCACATACTGGATAATCAGCCTTTTCCTTAGAAAACTCCCGTAACAGCCGGAGACAGGAAACTTCAAACTCCATAAACATCTTCAACGGTCAAACCCTAGCACTCAAGACCATTTTGGAACCACATCCCAGACCTAGGCTGCAGAGAAGTAACCCAATTAGAGTAACTGCCAGTGAGGACAGTAAGCAGTGGAGAAACTTTTTCCACAGAATTACTTTCAGGACTTAATGGAGATGACTGTGGGAGAAGACATGCCTGACTTCTGCCCTATCCCTTCCATGTCACACTCACAGTCACAGCCGAACCAACATGGAGCAGGAGACTGAGCAATGCTGGCCACGAGAAAGATGCAGCTGGCATCTGCCCAGCTCCCAAATCTACAGGAAGTGTCCCATTTTTTAGGTAACCTTTTATCTATGCTCCGTGGGATTTTCAGCTGAGGTTGGCCTAGCTCAGTGATTCTCAAATTCTCAAATATTTTTCTCATGAAAGCATTCAAAAGGGTTTGTGAAGTGATGGTAGAAAAGCTTTAGAAGTGCGTAAGCTGAAGACATCCTACCTACTCCTGGGACTCTTGGATAACACTTTAAAGAAGTTTGAGGAACACTGGTCTAATCCACAGACGAGAATATTTGAAGTGACAGAGGGCAAAATAAGAACAAGGGAAAGACAATGTGCAAGAGGACAGAAAAAGCAGCCAAGAACAGGCTGTAGAGATCAACAAAGTGAAATGATGAAAGAAGACACTGTACTGCAAAGAAAGAAAATCAGAAAAACAAAAACCAGAACACAGCAAATGAAGAAAACATTATGGAAAGAAGCAAATTTTGGTCATAACTGATAACTGTTAACATTTCCTCGTGTGCTGTTTCTTTTCCTTGGAACACTGCCCTTCACATGCTGAACCAAGGAGAAAACATTGAGAGAGTGACCGTAGTAGTTTTGAGTAGACAGTGCAAGTACTGCTTATTGCTAAACAGAAGGAAAAAGCAAAATAGAGAACCTAAAATTCAGTGCATGTGTGCATGTGCATGTGTGCAATGGCTAAGGATCTAGCAGACTGGGAATATATTCTTGAAGAAAACTGTTAACAATTCAGAAGAGACTCAAAAAATGAGTAGATGGCACCCTCTTCCATCTAACTAACTATAGACTGCACATCCTCAGTTTGGCTTTCACAAGCTTTTCCAACGTGTATTTAATATCTTTCAGCCAGCTCTCCCAATATAGAATAGTTTGCTCTTAGATAATGAGGCCAAAACTAAACTCACAGAATTAAATCTGACAAACCCAGGTGCAGAACTCCTTTATACCTTCATGTCATACTTTCATGTCTTGAAGAAGACTAACGAGGGACAAAAAAGGGCAGAATTATTACCCTTCGATACGAACCTTTTTCTATTAAAGCCAGTATGATTAGTTGTGAGAGCAGAGCACTGGGACACCAGAGAATGGGGTCTACTCCTGACTCTGCTTCTGACCTTAAGGTTAGTCTTGGCCAAGACAGTTCCTTGCCTGTGCCCGAGCTTCCTGGACCAAAAAGACAGGATAATAATATTGACCTTTAAAAAGAGCTTTGAACCTACTGATCAAAAGTGCGATGTAAGAGTTGGCTTATTATTATTTTGGTTACTGAAGTGCGTTGAAAGGGTCCTGGTGACTTTAATCGAAATTTCTTATATCAGGCCCCAGAATCCTACCTGAAGGACAAAGTTTCTCAAAATTCATTTGTGAGGATACACATAGGGTAAGTCAAAGGCTGGTGCATGCCCTCAGATCCTGCAGAGTTTTCTTGACTCCAGCAGAACTTTAAATGACACAAAAGTCATTTCTGGACTTCCAGAAGAAATAACGTATTAGGCACCATTAGTGTACTCACTACTTTAATAGTAATTAGACACTATTATAATGCTTTCAGTCAAACTGGTCTAATGCAAACAAAGACACCAATGGGTGAAAGGAGGCAATGAGGAAAGAAGAACGCGCTTTCCTCAGGCAGGTATCACACGTGAGCAGTAGCAGGGCATCGCCCCCACTATGAGCCAGCACTGCCCTGGGGATTTTACGTTTCTGCTTCTGTGTGGTTGCTGTGGTTAATCAAACCAACTCTTCTGGGTGCCCTCCCTACTAAAGCAGTAGATAAATATCTGCATCAGAAATACTCCTGCATTTAGAAAAGCTTTGGTTTTGGACTCTGCATTAGCTTCATCCTTGACAAATTCCACCTCTTAACTACAGCAGCCTACCACACTGGCATGGGGACTGTCTCTTACTGTTGTGGTCTAGATCGTTTGTTGTGATTCTTACAGATTAAGAAGAACCCCCGATGTCTTTGACTTAACACATAATTATAATACATACAAAACATGCTTTTATAATGAAACCTGCTTCTTCAGGTATTGTTACTGCATGCTATTTAACAACTGCTACGTTTAAGCTAAAAACCCTTTGATTTTGTCCGATGAATGAAGCGAACATACAGTCTATGGCACTTTCTGCTACAATACCCCTCTGTCTGCAAGACTGTTGCAATGGAACATTGGTAGGACTACACACACAAGATCAGTTCTGTAACCTGTCATTTCCTGAGCGAACCCAAGGAAGCTCCCACAGGTCCACGCAGAGGTAAAGCTTAGAGTAATCTCATGGTAGAGCAGGTACGTGGGGGTCTGTTGTGTTGGTGGTACCTTTATACAAGTCCATCCACTCACACAAATAATGTCTTAATCAAAGCATTTAAATGATCTCTGTCTACTCTGCTGGTAAGATTTGTCACTGGCAAAGACATGTGACATCTCTTACATTAGCTTTTTTCTATAATGGGACACAGGCAAATTAATAGTGTTCTTTAACATACATCTCGGCTGAGACCACTGCAAATTAAATTTTGTTAAATTACCACTGCTTTGCTTTTCACCATTTATGTCACTATATATTCACAATTTCCTCATCCTGAGGAGCGAAAACAGCCTTGTCAGCTTCATTTGTACACTCTTGTAAGAGATTAAAATTGCAAATATTGCAAGGAAAAGTTTTAAAATTTAAAATGCCAAGTAGTTTTTCATTAACACTTAAAAGATGTGTATATTATATCTCTGCTCACAAATATTTATCTATACTTATACGAGGATACCGTTGCTGTACATGGTATTTGTACACAAGCATACATGTGGGTATAAAGCACCCACCACTGAATACTCACCTTAAGGTACATGACACTAATAAAAATATATGAAAACTGAAAATATGCCACCACTTAAAGGAGTAAGAAGGCCTATCTAAACATGAAGTAATAACACTGTTACCAAACATAATTATAGGCTTTTTCTGTGTCATAAAAATATCACCAAGATCTAGGGCCCGATTCTGACGGGGCTCCCACCTGCTAATCAGTTGTCTGCAGATACAGCCTTGGGTGTAATTTCAGTTCTCAGATTTTTCTGCTGTAGCCTTTTCGTGTTGTTATCTCAGTAGACATCTTCACTTTGGTAAGACGGATATTGAACTACCATCCTGCTACACATTCCAGGAATATGCACACAGCAAGCAGCTCGGCATCAGCTCACACATGAACAGCCTTAGCTCCATAAAATATTCATACATTTAAAAAATATTTGCACCCTGCTGTCAAACTTAGACAAATTCATACTGAGCTTCAGAAAATAGCTGTTTTAATGGTAAATGATGTTCCAGAAACCTCTTTCAGGCTAAACACTCTCGTCAAAATTATTTTAATAAGAAAGATTAACAATTTCAACATTAGCTGCTAATCCCCTTTCATTTGAAACTGTGCTGATAAAATTCTTTGCTTGTCATTCAAATAGTAAGTAATAATTATAGATTTGGGGCCTCCATCTCTTGCTTCATTAATAGTAAATTGCATGGAAGTCTGAAGCATAAAGTCAGCTTTGATACATCTCAAAATGCAATTTCCATAGCTTTCCTTAGCTATGTACAATTAATTACAGAGTTAATAAGGGGAATATGTTAATGAAAGGGAAATTATTCACTCAGACCACCTGGTCTTATCAAATTTCTTTAATATGTTTCCTTCTTTCTGTGAATTTGGATGACAGCAAGAACACAAATCATGGTGTGCCTTGCTAGTCCTTTAGTATTTTTATTTGCAACCAGCTAAAGTCCACTTAAATTAAATACGAAAAGAATGTAAGAACTAGCCAGTAGTAAATAACTGACTCTATTTGTTTTCTCAAGTTCAGAACCTTTTTAATTTTAAAACAAAAATGCTTAAACAACTTTATAATTACCTTCAATGCTCAGAGTATAAATATAATGTATCCAGTAAGGAGACATTGTCATTTTTCATTTATTTTCTTTAAAGAAACGTGTTGCATGTGCACGTATTTAATAAAAGAAGTACAGAAACACGCTCCAATTCACTACACTCTGACAGCTACTGGAGCTTAGTTGCTATGTGCAGTAGGGTTATTGGATGTTCATGGGAATATTTTAGATAGTACAAACAGCCCAGTCAGAAGGAGGCAAACCTTCACATAACTCATCTTAAAAATAACGCAGTTGTGATACATTATCAGAGAAATATTTTTTAAAGACACGTCAAATCCAAAACCCAACCATCTTCAACAGACATCAATGGATTTACTACTAACCAGACCGAGGACAGAAATGTTTTAGGACCTGGATGCCAGCCCTCACTGTCATTCCAAAAAGAAAAGGGCAGAGAATAATTCCCAGAGGAATAACAGGTCATGCGTGAAGGAGAGGATGTTTGTGAGCAGTTTGTCACCCCTCCCTTCTATCTTAGTTCAATGCAATGGTACAGCAAGCGGCCAGAAACAAGAGGCAACTCGTAATTTTCCCCAGCTATGAATAGGGTTTTCCTGGCCAGCTGGGCAACCTAAAGCAGCATTAGCACACAAGTTTAGGACAAGAGGATGAGGGAGACATGACAGCACTGAGGGAGAACGACCAACTAGAAAAAATGAAAAGATATTACTCTAGTCTGAAACGAAGAGTTATATAAAAAGAGAGAAATTCGTAGCAAAATTATGTATTTTATAAAAGCATGCTGGGCTGGGGGGGTTAGAATATTTGAGGGTAGTAGACTTTCACATTTATCTGGTTTTGACCAAAAAGTAACATAGTCCTCCTTTATGGAACAGCAAATACTATGTCATCCACAAGCGAACTTCACAGATTATTTTAATGTTTATCTCCTTATTTAAAAATGTTTCCACAGCTGCGTCGTGGGTGCGTATGCAAAATCTGATCATCGCAGGAGCATTTTGTCTGTGTCCTACACATTAAATTTTCCAAATACCACCCAAATTCTGATACCTTACTCACAAAACACTGCCAAGTTAAGGCCTAATCCCAGAAAAAGTTGCAGAAAGTAAAGTATAATTTTTTTTATCTTGCCCTGAAGAAGAGAATAAACAGAGTTTGTTGAATCAATGGAGGGATTAAGCTGCCTTCAATGCTAGTAGCATCTTAACCAGAGCACTTCCAATAACTTCTGCTGGCGTAGCCCACATGAAGAGAAGGAGGTCTCCAAAATACCACTGGAGTTCTCCTGCGTATCTTAAACTGCAAGTGGTACAACAGTGCAAAAACACAGTGCCAGTATGATGTCCCCTCTTTGTAAGTACCAAGAAGCAAGTTCCAGTTTCATCCTGAACTGTTCCATGTTTTCAGAAGCTCTGAAGTTGTAGTCCCATTTACCACTCGTCATTTGATCCTAGCGGTGCATCATGTCTTGCAACCTGCATGAGCCATTTCTTTATCCCACAGTGAGTCAAAACTCACCTCCTTCTCACGACTGAACTCTGCCACCAGCTCAGAAATACTCTATAACATGTATTATCACCCTGGGCCTCCTGCCTGAGAAGTCTTCCTGAACCACCCTCTTTCTAGTACCCTTCTCCTTCTAAACAGGCATTTCCACCTGTTAGATCCAAAATATGATTAAATGCTGCATCTGCTACAATGAGTTATCAATGACTTAATGCATTATGTGAGCATGCACAATAGGACAAATACAGCAAAGAGCACTTCATTACTGAGGATCCATCTGGAGCCAAAAGAGAAGACCACTAGCCTCCTGGAATAGTGTTCATCTCTGGTTTCTGCCACTAATGAGACTCTCAGAAGCAGCTGAGGACCCAGTAACATCCCTTGTCTTCAATCTGAAGTATCAAAAAAGAGATCTTTTTCATTAAATGACCTCCTAGCATCTCTTGCTACTTGCTACAACTGTCACTTATCTTGCCTTGACATTACCTGATGTTCTCTAGAAATGGAAAAAAGCTGGGAGAAACAGGAAAAAAGTTCAAAGAGCCACCAAGTTTTGTTTCAGCCATGGCAATGATCCTTTCTTTTTACTTTGTGCACATAGTTGCATAAGCTAGTTTTGCGTTATATATTTCTCCTAATGTAATGCTTTCAAAATTAGTACTCTAGAATATTAATAGAAATGTTTTCTTCATCTTTCTACTAAAAGCCTTAGGGAATGATATAAGGTGGCTAAAAGTGTTCAACCAACGCAGCTTAGACAAAGGTGGAATAAACACCTCACAGTCCAGCGACAGACCAAGATGTAGTCACAGAAATTTGGCAAGTTATTTCTAACCATGAATACATTTGTGGAAAACAACTGACAGGGAAGAATTTAGGAAAAAAAAAAATTTGAAATTAATTTCATACTGTGTTCAAGAGGAGTGTTTTTCTTGATTTAATACTGACTCTGTAATTGTTGTTATTTCCTAAGGCCCATTCAACAAGATTAATATAGAAAAAGGGAGGCAACTGAACATGAAACAAATAAAAATGGAAGAATCAAAGGGTAACCTGTTCATGAATATTTTTTCTGAGTTTTATTGATGAAATCTATGTAGTACATACATCCATTTATTAGATTTATGGCTTTATTAGTAGAGCTGGTTTCATATGCAACGAGATTTTTTGCACTTTTCTTGGCAGCTTGTCTTTGTTCCTATATCTCAAGCCCTGGCTTTAAATAAACAGAGGCAAATGTTTCAAAATAACTTAAACATTTAGGGAGGAAAAAAAAACCTAAAATGAAGGGATAAACACCATTTCATCAGCAGAAGATCTTTCAGGAGGCAACCAGCTTCACTTGTCCCTAAAAGCACGACAGCTCAGGGAGAGAGGGGTAAAGATTTTCCCATCCACAGTATTTATTCTTTTTGGGATACTGGCTATCTTGTCACTGAGTAATGCGATACACCACAGCCTTTTCCCTTGTGACTCCTCTTGTCTGACTGTTCGTGATGAAATGGCCTTTAGGGCCAAAGGCGCCTTGGGACTTAGATTTCGTGAGACTCCTACAACTATTTATATTGGCGCAGTTGAAAGATAAATTGGGATTTAGATCCACTTAGCACATGTGTAAGGAGTTCATGCTTTTAGCTAAACTTTGCCACTGACTTGTTTCCCTTCCCATGTGAGGGAGGATTTTCTTCTTCGTTTTCTCAGCTGTAAGCTTTTTCAAAGAGCGTATTTCTATTCTTGAAATTCATAAAGAGCTAAAGAGAAATTAATGGTGGTAGAAGGAAATGGTGGAAAAAGAAAAAAATTTTAAAACCCACTAAAAAATCAAACACACTATAATTGTGACAAAGACCTTGTTTTCCGTACCTGCAGTCCTCACCTTTGTCCCTGCTAGCATTAATCACTTCTGCGGCATGTGTCCCGGGGCAGTGCACTGCCCTCGCATGCTGTGCATCACGCTCCTTCGCCCAGGAAATGTTTTGTCTGTATATGGATTAAGCTCAAGGTGGAAAGTACACCTGCGTCTCGCACAGTGCTATCGGTCCTCACGTGCTGGAGTTTCTCTATTTAGAAAAGTGTGTTTAGATGCCTTTTGCTCATGCTTTTATTGCAGCTTTAAGAATAAAATCAAGGGATTTCAGGAAAATGTCGTGCAGGATTTAACAAGCATTTTTTCCTGTTGGAAAGTGTCTTCTATCACACAACCCCCAACTCTTCCACATTCAATTAAAAGAAAATCCATAGCAGCTACCCCATAAAGTTCATTTCAAACAGAGTTTCTTTTAAAAAATGAGTGAGGGAAAATTGCTTAAAAACCATCAAAAAGTACTATGCAGAGACTACAGGATACCAATGTTATCAAAAAACCCAGGTTCAACCTTGGAAACTGTTCCCTGCTTGTTACCCTTCTCGGTCCCACAGCAACCCTGCCACTGATTCAGCAACAAAACTAAACTGGGTGCAAAATTCAACATCTTGGGTTTGACTGATTTCCCAGCAGCAGGTCTCCATCCCATGTGCCCCTAGTTCAGGTTGTGTCCCAGGAGGTGCTCACAGGTCCTCACCTGTCCCAGAACTTTCTTTCGACACAAAGTTCTCATATGAGGCCATCCTTCACTTCTCTATGGGGAAAGTCCTTTTGGTTTTGCAGGTGAATTGCCAAAGACAAGGGGATCGAGTGGACTTACACCTCCTACATGCGAGGCCCTAGATTTCAGTCTCTAGTTCATTTGCTCCAACTGCCTCGTTCAGCCCAGTTACGAAACTTTCTCCTCCTTCTGAAAAGTACAGTACGCACAGGCTATTATTATCTCCAATACATAGAGCAGTTTCATACCCCCAGGGAGAAGAATCTTCAGACTTCCAGCTTAAACAAGTGCTGAAGAGGACCTTTTGGAAACTCACATTTTCTGAAATTCTAATTTATGTATACTGCTCCAAATTTTGCATGTCTATCTTTACAAGGAAAAAAACCCAAAACAAAGAAAATCACTTCTGCTTCTGTAAATTCCCTCTCATATAGGGTATTCAGATAACAACCTCAAAATGTTATCATCAAAAGCATACGCTCCCTTCTTGCGGTACTGTTCTTCATTTAAAAACTCATAAAAGATTATAATTATTTCAAGCAAACAAGCGTGGCAATATACAAAGCAGATGTGGGATCCAATCTACCTAACTTATGTGCTAAACTTGTGCTTCAGCACAAACAAAAGAGACTCCTTCATCTAAGCTGCAGACGTCAATGGGGTGGTGCAGGCCTCCCAAGAGAAATCCTCTCTCTGCCTAATTCTCTGGAGACCTTCACAGCCACCCACTCACTTCACCAACTAGAAGGGAAGTTTATGGACTCAAGTCAACACCACCACTTCATTAAGTGCCTAAAATGTAGGTATAAGTTAGGAGCCCAAGTCAGGGAGACTAAATCTCTCCTGGACACCTTCAAACCCTCCCTGGTTCTCTTGCTGGACTGCAAAGGGAAGCCTTGCACTTTATTAGGACTTCTCTTGGCACTCGAAATATAGATGTACATATGTGAATAAAGCGGATGGAAATTAATTCTGAATTCCTAGTCTTTTCCTTGCTGTGACCTTCCAAAAACCAATTGTTTTCTTGCACAACCAACAGTGACCGAAATGAGGGCACTTCTTTGTTGTTGCTCGTGCTGAAACCAGCCAGTCAGCGCCACAAACACGACTGCATAAAACAGGCTTCTCTAATTACACTTTCCAAAGCGCTTGGATCTTTTAGAAAGACAGAATCAAAAAGTGCCATATGGGCCATCCTCCTGCTATAAATGTGAGGAAAAAGAATGTGAAAAAGGGAAAAAAAAAAAAGCTCTGAATGTTGTTATCGCTGTCCTTCTGGGCCTCCTGAGTCCTCCCTGCTTCCTCCTGCCAACAGTACAAACTACCTCATGCTACTGTCAGCATTGCAGAGACATCGTCTTTGCTGTACAGGAAAGTGGCAGAAATGCAGGATTTTTCTCTTGGAAAGACCGGTTTCAGTCTAAGTGAGGGGACTGCCCGCCAGCCACACGGGTTTGGAAGATTCCTGCTGTCTCCAGACCTTGAGTACTATAAACGATGGGCTAACCACAGGTAGCAATTTCTCGAAGAAAACAGTACCTGCGGCCAACCACAAACTCCAATAAAACCAAAGCTGAGGTGGCTTGGATATCACTTCAGGTACGACCTGCTAGCATTTTCCAGCAAATGAAACAGCTTTACAGAAATGTTTCTGACCAACGCTACCTCTGAGCAGAATTACATAGAGTCATTCAGCAGTCGGAGACACATTTCTTCTAAGCTACTTTCATTAAAGATTTATTCTGTTTATAAATCAAAATAAAATATTTCCTGCTGCCACTTTATACAGTAAGCCTTTGGTTTATTTTCTCTGGGGAGGTCCTGGCACCTATGAACAATAAAGATTGAGGAGCCCTAGCTCAGCTAACTGCTACTTCGCTGCACACTGTGGAGCTGAAAAACACATTTACAGACCTGTAAGTGCATTTACCCTGCAAAGCAGATGGTATTTGCCATTCTTACTAGGCCCCTTGCTAATATTTCTCGTCGTCTTTTTAGGCACTGAGATATTTTTCATGGAAAATATCTACAAAATTTAAAAGATAAGAGGATCGTGGCAGCAGGAAATGGGAAGAACTGGAAAACTTCTTGTACTGAATGGTAGAAAAGTTGCAAAGTTGCCCCTCGCTCTCCTCCTCTTGTAGCTGCAGGGCAAGGGGAGGGAAAGCTCACCTCTGGCGAGCCTCTTCTATTGCTGAAGTCCAACAAGCCACAGCATCTCCAGAGGGAGAGAAGTTCAGGCAAATAAGGTGCTACAGATAAGTGCATTTATTTTTGAGCAAAACATAAATTGGGTCAGCTCTCCGGTTTCAGTGTGACCCACGGTGACACAAAACACGAGCATTTCCGATCAAGTCCAATCATCTGCTTCAGTGCTGTAGCTGAGCGATGCTGATCTTCCCATGTAAACCTAACCTAGCTTCGCCTTCAGCAAATCTTGAATTTACGGTTTAACTACTTCCCTTAAGTAAACATCCCACTGCCTGCCTGACCCTCCTATTAGGCTTGCCCTGATATCCAGGCTAAATGCATCCTTTCGATTCTAACCCATATTTTCTTCCTAATTGTATCATCTGCATCCATTAAGAACAATTTTTCCCCATCCTGTATTTCAAAGCACACAGGCAGACTCCCCTGAATCACTGATTTTTGTTTGTTCAGTTTAGACTAAACAAATTAACTATTTTTACTCTCTTTGTGTGGTTTGTACTCTGAAGACACTACAGCATTTCTTTTACCCTTCTTTGAACCCTCACCATCTAAGATATAACATATGCTGTTAGATAGCTAACATATGTATGAGTTCACCCAGGGTTAAACAGGATTGACTGAATTATGGACACTGAACACCGTAACAGTGATCTTGACCAATCTGACTATTTTTTAAAGTTTATGTGTTGCCATATGAAGACAATTCTTTCTTGCAATTTTGCAGAAATTGCCAGGGCCAGAATAAGTGGTTCCCGTATGCAACTTCCTCTCCTTTAAGCTTGACTTTATGATTTTTTATTTCTCCCAATAATATAACTGAAAACAATTTTGCTCAATTTAAAGTAGTTGAAACTGCTTGCAAATGTTAAATACATATTTCCGTCTACATAGGAAATTTTGCTCTTACTTCCATACAAATACTGCCTTAGAACCTCACGACAGGAATTTGTACTTATTTTGAGGTTGGGCAATTGGAGACGTTCTTTTTTCCTCCCAAGCATTTAGTTAACTATGAAAGGAAATCAAGTGAATTTTAATTCTGGTTAGGCAAAAGTGTGAGAGTAAAAACTGTAACAAATGATTTTCTGCCATGGGAGCAACCCTTCCAAACTGCACTTGTATACCAGATTTTAACATCATATTAATTAACTCCTTTTTTGGGGAGAATAGGCAGGGGCAGGGGAAGAAGTATTTACTCAGGATGACATACTCTGATGAAGCATCTGGTTTACAATCCTGCCCTGCTTTTGCTCAGTTTTATAGCTGACCTGATCAAGGGTGAAGGAGGTCAGTAACTTGGCTGAGGTCAAATTAGCTCTTTGGGTTTTGCCTGCCTTCATTCCTTTCTCCATTATGTGAGGTGGCTTATAAGAACTTGAAAAATATCTGAGAAGATAGTACTTTCAAATGTAAAAAGAGAGAAAGAAGTTGAAAAATTATGACCCAGAAGTATAGCATGGTGGAGAGTTTTCTTCTGAGAGACCCCACTGGTGAGTCTCCTCAGTGGTGCGTAAATAAATCAACAGGGAAGTTTCCAAAAGCACGGCCAACACTACCAACTGGAAGGGTGCTTACTTTAGATCAACCATACTAACAAATAGCAGAAATCAAATACAGAAAGCAACATAACACCTGACTCATCATCTTCACCATCACCTAACTACTTCTCGGCTAATTTCAGTGCACTCCACAAAGACAGCAAATATTTAAAGAAGGAGGAAAATAAGGCACAGAAAACGGGGGATTACTCTACTCTAGCTCTCCCAGCAGGATGCTAACAGAGAGAGACAGAAACAAGCTGCAGCCAGTCCCAACCACTGGACTCTGACTCCCACATACACACAGATCTTCATGTGTCCATCTTCTACACTGATACTGGTCGCAAGTCGTGTTTGGAAGTAACCCAAGTTTTCCAATGCAGACTCCATCAATAGAATATATCTGGATCATTTCAAACATAAAAGAGATCCAGTTTGGAAGAAATTCAGCCAAGGACAACAAAATTCAGGCAAGGCTCAAAATTCAGACCCCTTTTCTTTTCTAAGGGTCATGGAAAACAAATTGTTTCATATCACTAATATTCTGCTGCCTTCTCAGCTCAGATACCTCCGCACACTGAAGATACATGAGAAAAAGCAGCAAGCTGATCAGAAATCTAGCAGTTTTCTTCAGTTGTCCAAGCTGAGGTAAATATAAATTAATTGGACAAAAGGACAACACAGGGCTTATCTTTTTTGAAGCAAGCACACAAACAATTCGTATGTCCAAGATAAAAGAGAGGAAAAAAAACAATATCATGAAAAAGAAATGGAAATAGAAATGGAAATAAAAATGGAAATAAAAATCCCTTTAGTTTTAATTATACAAAGCTAAGATTACCAACAAAGCTCAGGAATATTTTTTACCTGTGAAAAGACAGCTTCCCTTTCTTTAAAAGTTATCTCTTTCCAAAAGCTGAGCAGGTACTTTAAATTCTGACGAAATTTCTCGTGCTGTGAGGACAAAAACGCCTTACCAAGATCATGTGACCGGTGGAGATGTCCATGTTGGACTGGACTGGCTCCTCGCACCAGGACGACGTGCTGCTCCGGGCCGAGGGGCTGGGAATGGGCCCATCGCTAAATTGTGAAGAGACGCTATTTATTCGAGAAGCACGCAGGGGCTCCGGGCGATCAGATGTTTTCACTGCCATGCGCTGACGGCATAGCTCCTAGAGAGAGAAAGAGGAAGAAACAACCTACGGTTAAGAGTAATTACAAGATACAGTCTACTAAAGACATATGATTTACAATATGTTTCCAGGGCTGGAAGTGTTTTCCCCCTCACTGCAGTGATTTTTGGGAGGCTGTCTGTTCTGTTAGGCACATCTACAAAGAAATACTCAATGAAATTATTATACGATGACTACCCTAGCCTTTCAAAAGTGTAATTACGACTGCATGCACATCTCCTTTTAGATAACCAAAAATAATATTTTGGAGCTTGACTTCTCTAACAGACAGCCTTTTTTCCCCCTAATATCGCCCCGTGTTCTGCGAAGCCACTTTTGAACTGCGCAACCTCCCGAAGTTAATGGGGTTGCACGGGAGTAATTGAGAGCGCTGCTCGGCCCTGGATATGCAAACTCAGCAAGCTCAAGGCAACTGAATTGATGTGCTCTCCAGTATAAATCCTAGTTGATAGATGCCTCATTTCTCTTCATTAAAATAGCAAACTCACAACACTTCCTCCCTGATGTGGGGCAGAGAGGATGAAGAATGACATTAACGAAGAATAAAAGCAGAAATCTGTCATTGTATTGTTTAAGCAGCTTTGGCGAAGAAAGAAAATTCAAGCTATCACACACGCTAATGCAAGCCACGTTAGAACACCGAAATAGATCGCACTGGGAATACGTATTTTCAGTCGCTCCCATGCATAGAATTCATGCAAAAATAAAAAATTCTCGTTAGGTAACAGAAAATCCTGCTGGTAAAACCAGCTCCTTACAGTATAAAATTCTGACTCTAATGGGATAAACAGACCCACAGTTACACCGTCATTGTTATAATGCTTTTAGAATCAGTTGTGTGTGGTGAAATCCCAGACAGTATAATAAAATTATCATTTTTTAACATACGTCTATTGTCCATGAGAGATACTTGGCTGCCTGTGGCGCGCAGCAAGACCGGCTAGTCCATAGTATCTGGACATATTGCACGTGGGGTGTGGTTACACATTTGTCTCACATTACTCATTCTGCACAGACGAGTACTAAGAGCACAGTCGCTTGCCTCAGGCTAACAAAATAATACAGTCTGAAGAATTCATACTGTTGAAATGCCATGGCTTCTGTTTTCTTATTCATTGATAATATAGTTGCAGCCCAAGTGCCATCAGTAGGATGATCTGAAAACCTCCATATATCAAGTGCAATAAAATCTTTTCAGGCAGGAGTTAGAAATAGAACTTTAAGACTACGTTTTTTTTTTAACCTTGCAAACTTTAGGACACTGAAGAGGGATCCTAATCCATGCAGTAGCAAGCATTCAAACAAACCCACTGAAACCATTATATTGAGTCTCTTCTTGCCACCACATGGCAATGATGAAAGACGCCTCCAAACATTTTCTTCTACCAAAGCTTCTGTTTGACTTGCCATTAGAGATGCTTATGTGGAATTTTACTATTTTACGGTGTGTAATACATTGTATATATAAATATATATACATGTACAAATTAAGATACACTGAGATGAAATTCATATAATATATAAACAGGATATATTTTGTTGTCTATCACAAAAATACAGCGAACAGAAGTTTGGGAAGCACAGACTACTCCTTCTATGTGGTGTCAGTTGTTGGAATAACTGTACAGACTGTCCCAGGTGAAACTGCTACCTGACTCTATTACCGCATTTTGTATATTTATTAATTTCGTCCATGCCATGTAAGAATTTTTCAAATTTTTACAAAAAGTAGGGTTTTTTCCACATTTTGACTAGAATGTTTTCTTGGTACCTTCATTACTTCCTACTGACCTTAACAGGAAAAATATTAGGAAAAAAAATCAAGCTTCAAAAATACTTTGAAACTGAGTTACATATATTAGTGTTAGATAGGTCAGTTAAACTATCAGTATTAAAACCAAGACTTTTTAATAAAGGAAAAAATGTTATTGTATTTCTTTTTTTTAAATATAGGGACAAAGAAAAAAAATCTCTCCTCCTCCTTTTCTCTGGAAGATCACACATGTCATAAGAAAAGATAGCAATAGTCCAAAATGGCTATTACCAACCTCGGAACGACCTTGTGGTAGTGTAATTTCAAATCCCCACTTCTAGCAGATTTTGGGAAAAGTAGAACAGTGCGGAAACTTTTTAGACAGAAAAATAAATCTAGAGAAAACCAAAAAGCCGTTCAGATGTTTAGATATCAGACATTCTCAGACAGAATGGTTTATTGGACTAGGCAAAAGTATAATAAGTAAAGGTATAAAAATATGTAGTCTATCACATAACTGCTAAAAGGACATGTCTTCTGGCTAGCATGCCATGTGGCGTAGATACGAATTTATTATATTCTAATAGACATCCTGCCACTTGACTCACCCCAACTCTGTTCTAACAATAGCATTTGTACTCAAACAGGATCTTTGTTTTTAAGTTGATCTGTTCCTGCTGCTCATATCCTGCCTCAAGTCATAATCCTCTGCTTTTACAAGTGGTTGCTGTGGAAAGGATTACAGACCTCTGCTAACAAAAAAGCATCAGGATCAAGTGAACTCTAAGAAATTAATATACCATTTTTACGCAAATGATAATGACAAAAGAAGAAATATTATAACCAACTGGTTCTAGAGTAGATTAACCTCCAACTAAAAAGAATGTTTTGGACATAAAGTATTTAATATGTTACTAAGAAATGTTGTTTTAAAACTAAGTTTAACATGTTCATGGTCCTTATGAAAGAAGGTAAAGTTGAGAAACACAACAAATATAGATAAGTTTAAAAAAAAAGTAACCTGATCTCAAGTATTAATATATTTCTTTCCTGACATATATAGAACCAAAACAATTATTCCCAGAACTGCTATAACTGTCAAATACCTTAAACAAAGCAACCACGTCACTGCACACCGCCATAAAAAATGTTTAAGGTAAACAGGAAGGTCAAATCATAGTTGCAGCAAAAACACCACTGAATTTCTTGATTGGTGTTTTAAATCTCCAAGACAATGGGTTTTCCCCTGCCTGTAAACAGAAGTGTTTTGTTTGAATTTATTTCCAGATTGGCCTAATGCCCCTTGACAGCTCTTCCTTCCCCCACTCCCAGCCAGCCCAGGCTGAGGAACCTGCCCCATCCCCACGTGTACGTCAGTCTCAGGACACCTACCGCTTCTACCTCTCTGTTAACCCAACCATTTCAGCTCCCGGTTGGGTTTTAGCCTAGTGCTGCAGGGGTAACACAGTTAACACCGCCACGTATAAAAGCTTTGATGCGTGGGGCGTTTTGGGGAGCCACATGGGTTCCTCTAGGACATATGGACTAGGGAGGTCCAGCTCAGAGCAGGGAAATGTCTAAACGTGGGATTTGGGTTTGGTTCATCCTTGAGATGGTCAGCAATGTCCCCTTCCTACGAAAGGCATTGGGAATAGCGGGGTCTCAACGTGTGGGGTGTTCCACACTGGGTGCTCTCAGGGAGACACCATCCCTGGGCACTTACAGAGGTGGCATCACTGCACAAGCGCACAAAGCCCTAGATGGTTAAGACCCTCATTAATATGATGTCTGTTACCTGTACTCTTCTCTGCACGCTCAGGTATGCTCTTCCCCGTTCTCCAAAATCTTTACTCTCACAAGCATTTAGCAAATCAGCCATCTACCAAACCACAATTACAGTCTAAACATGACTAAAATGTCAAAGCTGCAAACTGTGAGAATGACACGAGCTGTATTTCTGTATCGTCTCAGCACGTACACCATTAAAAATATTTTCTAAGAATGAATTCAATTTACTGCTGCACTTCTATATTTAGCCGAGTGGCTGAGGCTATTTCTGCCGTACTGCGACTCAGTAATGTCTAGCCGTTGTTTGTGTATAGTTCGAGTGCCATTCTTCATTTAAAAACATCATTTACACCTAAAAAAGCAATCATAATGCATACAGTGAAATATGAAGAAATGATCCTCCTGACCCTTCGGGCTATGATCTAATGGATGGGTTGGACGTAAACATTTATTTAAAAGGTAATTTGAAGTTTATGACATTATTTCCCATCACATGGGAATTGCTATCATACTGAGGCACTTACTCTGTTTTTTATTTCCCAACATTTATTATCAAACTTATGTGGTGGTCACATGCAGTATATAATGGAAAAGTAATATCACTGTGTGACAAAAACTGCCATAACCAAGATAAATATTCTGTAAATAATGTCCAGTTAAATGAGTTCAAAGTACAGCACAATGATCATCTGTAGAGAGCTTTTTATTTGAGACATAATTGATAACCTTAAACAAACCATAAACAATATTCTCAGAAAAGCCCTGGACCTCTTCCAATGAGGTTTTAAAGTCTCCTAATACTTGGTTGTCCTCACAGAGACAGGGAGAAGCACGAAGCAACGATTATTTCCTCAGGTACAACAAATGAATTTTCAAATCCATACAGTCCACTTGTGAATGAACCACATTGCGGCATAAATGTAGTTTATCCACATTTAAAGAGCATTAAGAGACTTGTGGCCCTAATGGACAACAACCCACATGGATGGAGAGCCAGCCTTACCACTATGTTTTGTTAGATGGGTCTCTGAACTTGAAGAGATGAGTAAGAAACTCTCCTCTCAACCAAGGAGGCATCAAGTCTGTTCAGAAATGAACCCCACAGACACCGGTCCAGCTCTGGTTTAGAGATGCAACCTGCTTACCACCAGAAGTGTTAGGCCACCTCTTCTGGACATCCCCAACCAGTGCCAGCAGCGGCATTTGCTGCCACTTGGCTTCGTGATGCATGGCAGCCATCAGTGTCACAGAAGGGCAAGACAGCAAATGATAATTTGGAGAAATTTTTATCTTCCATCAAGTTCAACTAATACAGTAGGTATCTGGAAAATCCATTAAGAGCACATAGTTTACTAAAATGTTTGGTTTTGGAGAGAAATCTATATATACACCCTGGTAAGGACTAAGAGTATAGGCAAGCATGGAACTAAAACCAGCTGGAACTGAGGCTTGAATGGTCAATATTGAATCTTTTCCCTTGTTTTATCTGCAAAAATGGAATTTGAAAACCTCAGGGTGGCACTTTACAGGCAGGAGACCTGACCTGAGCATCCTGGTTAACAGATGGCCAACATGCACCTTGGCTTTCCACTCATTACTCTTAAAGATGAACCACTGCACCTCAAAGCTGCCTCCAGTGAGGATGCTGCTGTTTATTAAAATATACCTACTTAATGCGAATGCACTATGGAATATCTTCAGGTAGTCCGAGTCAGCCACTGACCACCACACGTGAATCATTTTCATCTAGCTGGTACCAGGCGCATTATAACTGAAGTTGTTCAGTCCAAAGTAAATGAAGACAGCTTCATATCTAAAATCCTGCTCTTCTTCCCCAGTCACATTCACCTCAGATTTGCCTAATAGGAGCCTGGGATCTGAGGGAAATTCCAACTTTCCAGTTTATTTAGAAAAAGAAATGTAATTTCATTACTATGTATTAATGAAAATAATCTATATTTGTAACTGTTCCCCAAATGTACATAATTTCAAAAATAAAGTCCAGGAAATAGGCCTAACATTTCCACACTTTTAAAAATCTTTTGCGTAACAAATGGAAATCACTTGAGCTAGTCCAGAAACAAGTGTGGCACAATTATTTTCAGAATTAACAAAATATAAGAGAATAAACCCTTCCATGGTATAATTATTAAGAAAATGCAGAGACATTAGACAAAGAAATTACTGTTTATTAAAAGTGATAGCTGAGTGTACACCAAGCCCTTTCAACCTGACCTGCCTAATATTCTATCAGAAACAAATCTGCTTAAGCAGGCATGATCACAAGAGCACTGTGTTCATTTTACATGCGAAACAAAATTGGTTTGTAGAAATTTTAGATTAAAAATGCTGACTATTAATTCTAAAGGATTCAAGGCTATACTTTATAACAAAATGAAAACTAAGAATATATTTAACCTTTTATATGCTAGGTATAGAAGAATAAGATCTTTAAAAATGCTTTTCTTCTCAGGTTTAATACATTTAATTAAATAGTAGCCTCACTTTCCTTTAAATTAAGGAGGCATTATTCACAGGATGAGCTGAGGTCTGCACGTACAGCATGGATTTAACTGTTCTGCTATGGATGCAGTCTTAACGCAGTGAGATTTAAAAAATGAGAAAATAAGGTAAGCTCACTTTTTTAAACAAATGAATCTAGGACTACAAACATCATTATTCTCTAACTAAATTTGCTTAGTGTTACTACAGGGTGAAGCTAAAGTCATTTGGCTGCCTTTGTTTTGCTTTTGCATACCTAATATGCTTGCAGGTGTTATAAATTTAACTTTAACTTATTTACTGTGTTTGTAGCTTTGGGGATAATTACAGCTTTATTACCATTCATTTTTGAGTTATTGAAACCTACTTTCAAGCTTTAGTTTCATTTTAACATACTTTTTGTCCACGAGTAAGAGAGCTGTTTACATATGTCGAATATTTGTACATACATTTCCTATCCTTGCCAGAAAAGGCAACTACTGAGATCAGCGTGCCTTCAGAAAAGGAACAAAGGGAGATACTGGAAAAATGTTTGAGAGTTACATTTTGAGAGACACAGCATCAAATGTATCATTACATACCCATACTCTGTACAATTCATATTTATCTAGACTTGTATGTGACAGATCTTGGGAAGGGGGGGAAAAAAAAAAGAAGAAAGTAAAATGTATTTATCTGTCAATACAGCCTTAGTCTGTCCGGTTCAGTTTACTATCTGCCCTCTCGTACTGCACCACCCTCTGTACATCTGGATATAACGCCGAGTCTCGGTGTAGGGGTTTTGCATTGTTTGGTTTTTAAATGACCTAAAAGGCAGGTCTGCTGTTTCTCTTTGAGAGCACTGCAGTCAAACACAGGCTTGAGACTCATTTTCCTCACAAAACCCCAATTTTGATTATGGTCTGTGAAATTAAAAATTTCAATTATTTTAGCATTGCGAGTGTTTCCTGGTGGTGACTCACGTAATTACGATTCCCCTTTCTTCATGTACACAAAGAAAGTAGAGGCCATGCAGGAGGGGAAAGGCAAAGAAAACATGGCTCTCTTACATGGAAAATTACTCTTCCTTTATTTGTATTTATTTGTTTTATTCCCTCTCTTTAAATTCAAGCATTTGCACAGACTTATCCTACCAAAACAAACAAACAAAAAGCCATCACCACCTTGTACACATCTCCAGAAGTCCAGTAGTCGTGAAAATTTCTGGCTTGCACAGAACCGAAGACACCGACTATGCAATACAGCTTAAGGAAATATTTTTACCTTAATTCTTTCAGTAACCTCTCATCAATGAGGTAGACATCTAAATAGCCCAGAAGCTCCTGAAGGAGGGAGAGGTCTTCTACATGGCTTGTGTCGCCAAGGAAGACATGACAGCATAGGTCTAATGACATTTCCCTGAAATGACAGTAGTGTGTCTTCCCTGCTATCCATGCCAGGAAAGCACAGGCATCTTTAGGGATAATACTGCTTTCCAGAGGATCAGTGAAATTTGAAGACCATGTTTAGGTTACTCTACTGGGGATTTTTTCCTATCCAAAAATACAAGAGACCACTCTAACTGGGACGGTGAGAGTGAGTACGACAGTTTATATCCTTGATTTCTAAAAGAGGGAAGAGTTTTATGAAACAGATGCCTGACTTAACAGGACTGCAGTACACTGGACTTCACAGATAGAAAATATACGAAGAAAGTTTATGTTTCTTTAATCTGATATGAACTGGTATTTTCCCTGCATAATGACGTCATGGTCATAATGACATCATGGTGGTTTCTCTCAGGATTTAAAGAGACTACCTGGATGCCTCCAAGGAAAGCAGGGACTATTTCTAATAGGAAAGATCTGCAAACCATAGGCTTGAAGTCACATGCGATCTATTGGTGTAAAAGCACCCAGGGCGTCCCTGACAGTGTCTGAGCATTACTGGTCTTGCAATTCAGACAGCTGTAATTCTGGAAGCAGCAGGATACGAGATTGACCTACCTGCCACAAAAAAAAAAAGAAAGAAAAAAGAAAAAAAAAAAAGAAGGAATTTTTTTTTTGGTGGTTTTAACCAATGCTGGTTTCTAAATTGCATTTCCCACATTTCAGCTGTGGTTGCATGTAGCGTTTTACATGTATATGGTAAGTATGAAGATGGAAAAGGAAAGATTTCTTAAGGAGTAACTAGACAGAGAAAAATAACGTGTAAAACAAACTTCACCTTTTCCATATTTTGTTCATCTTAACTAACTCAAATACATGCTCATGAGGGCACAGCTGCTTCTTAATATGAATTTGCACAGTAAATTCACCGCTAGCACAGCGAGAGCCGTACAGCACAGTATGGGTTACAAATAAACCGTAGTAACGATTGAATTAACCTGAAAGGCCATGCAGAACCATGTGCAAATTCATCATCTATTTTGACTTTGTCTAACCCACCCAAAGCCCGACCAGCTTCCAGCAGATGCCAGCGCTCTAAAAGATAACTGCCACAAATGTTTCCTTTTCCACTCCCAGCGTTTACAGTTGCCTGGGGCCCAAAGCAGGCAAAAAATGCAGTCCCAAGCCAGCTGTAGTTTCTCAGGAAAGATATACATTAAGGCTGTGTAGTCCACTATTTTATTGCCCTGCAGGACTAAAAATGGGAGATAATTTCTGCTAGAAATAAGAATTCCCAGCTCGCCAGCAGGACTCAGCATGCAATTCTACCTCGGAAAGAAAGAAACATATAGCCACAAATTTATGTCTAAAAATGTTATTTTACGCCATTGCAAAGATTATTATTGCTTCTCCTTAAGTCTGTGTAACTGCATTCATAGTAACAGAGGTACTAAAAACAGAGAAATACAAGAAGAAGTCTAAAAACTTCTAAAAACCTCAAATACTTTTTTTTCATAGAAGGTGGCTATACATGTAAGAAGTGATGCTGGGGTAAGGAAGTATTTATCAAGGATGGCCATCAGCGACAAATGTTTTTTCATAACATCATCTATCATGACAGTTGAAATTGCCAGTCATTACCCTCTCCTGATTTGAAAACTAAAGTCATTGCTTTCCACCCATTCCCCACTGAAAATAAAAATGAAATCACTCCTCTAACTCTGCTAGGAAGAACAAATGCAAATTTTGTGAACAAGAAAACTGTGAAAAAAAAAAGGATCTATAAAGCACAAAGCTTCTAAGTAAGCAGGTTATTACGAGCAAAAAAACTTGGTAATACAGAGAAACTCTTCTAAACTGTGGAAAAAATAGTACGTATGAGTTCCATCATGTCTCTGAGAACAGACATGCACACAAAAGTCTTCAAGGATTAAAAATGTTGGTCAATATTTTTACACATTCGCTTTATAGTGTTACAGGAGATTCTGGAAAAACTGAGAGGTTTTTTATACTCAGTACTGATGGTCAGAGTTACAGGGAGACTTCACATTTTGGAGAAAACAGCAACAACAGCAAAAATGCACATTTCTCTTGGGCTCTCCCCTGCCTCCCCGTACAACTGTGCTCTCAACCGCATGACGGTCGTGCCCTGGCACCGCCTGCCCAGAGGAGAGCTGCAGACCTCCCTGCCGTTCCTGACCTGCCCCGTGGCACCGCTTACAACAAATACCCACCAGCAGCAGCAAGGAGTTAATGTATGTGTTTGCTTTCAAAGAAAAGAACTTCCTTGGCCATTACTGAAGCTCCTGGGTTTCCCTTTGCCAACTCGCGCAAGCACAGGGGTGGTTAATGCCACCCCCAGACCTCTCCACCAGGCACCAGTTTGTCTGCAAGAAGCACCGTGGGAACAGCACAGGAGAACACATACAAGGTAGGCGTATTCCTAAAACGGTCACATCTTAACTTTGGATTATTTTAATACTTGGGGCATGAAGTTACAGACATCTTCTAAAACGTCATCAGCTATTTCATTACCTAGAATATTTTTTCTCACGTGCTTATTTGGTTTTTGAGATTCCTACTAACAACTTGTGCATCAACAACATTCTGCAGAAATAGTGTTGCATGTTACAGTTGTATTATGCAGATAGCTTTTCCTCTACTAGTCTTTTATTTTATGTATTTAATATAACTGAATGTCTTTGCCCTGGTGCTAGGCAGAAGACAAAATAAAGACTTTCACTCTTTCTTCACTTCTTCGTTTTATATACTTTTTTTCCTTTTCTACGCTGCCACTTGGTACTGTTTTGGAAGAAATAATCTGTCTTTTCAATCTCTCTTCATACGAGTTTTCCATGCCCTTAATCATTCTTGTCACCTTTTCCTCACTCCCTCCATTTCTGCAGCGTTCCTTCGGCGGTGGAGTGACCAGCACTCACAGAAGCCTCAAGCATTGATTTATACTTAATTAACTTCTAAAGCCCTCAAACAAGCAAATAAAATTTAGTCAACAATGCCTGGAGAGCCATCGGGTTGACCCAGACCTTCAAAAAGAAGCTGAAATTTGGAACAGCTTGCTAGGCAACCCTTCTGTATGTTTTAACTTCACACCCAAGAGCTTTCCAGTGAGGTTAATTAGGAATTGCAGCTCTTTATTTCACTCTTGTGGGTGACAGTATATGGAATTTACATGCTCACATTCCCATTTTACTGTACGTATTATTTCCCCAGAGTACAGAGGGAGATGCTGTATGACATAATTTCACTATGTAATGTAGACTGTTCTTGCTCCCAAAACTATGTTCAGCTCCATCACAGTTCTCCTCCTATCTTACGTGGATAGCCAGCCACTGACACTTTCCACTGTGATCCACTGCAGCAAAACCTCTTCCAGCACATCACAGTTTCACTCCACACGAGGCATTTTTCTTTCACAGGAAGCCAGGATGGACTCCAGCAGAAGTTGGAAAAAGGTAAAATCCAAGTTTCTTTTCCCCACGCTGTGAGAAAAGCAGCAGCATACTGAATTTTTCCTTTTCATCTTTCCCTCGTTCTTCTATTCATAGTTAATAGGAAAGATCAATATTTCTCCGACATGTGAATATTCTACCTGATACATTTTTGAAGATTAGGGGGATGTTCAGACCAGCAGGACTAGAAAATGGTTAGGGTTGGTAGTTATGGCTCTACTACAGCCCACTTCAAACCATATACCTCTGCTGTTGTCAGACAGCACGACCAAGGAAAAGCCTTCCCACCTGCATGAAATGCATATATCTCCATGTTAGGTAACATTTGATGAGGAGAAAGGGGGTGGCTTTAATCAGCCAAGGTAAGCATGTAAACTCAATACCAAAAGTGAGTTTTATCATGATAACGATGAGCTGTTCCCACTTTGGAGAGCAAGATCAGCCACTTCCGAAATCTCTGAGATGCTGCCAGAACACAGTTCTGCAAAGCAGCAGCAGTCCTACGTAGAAGGAAAAAGCAGGAATCATCAAGAAGCCTGCAACTATGTTAGCCAGCCAGGAAAACAGAAAAATAAAAACCTCACCAAAAATGAATAGGACTTTATCAGTCTGAAATATTAAAGATTTAACAAACTATTTCCCTGATCAAAAGCTGTGCTTGTTCACAATGCAGTCACCCCAAGCAAACATCAATAAAACATCACTCATTTGTCTTTGGCAAAAAGTCTAGAAACTGGTCAGCAAAGCTTAGAGAAAACCTCATGCATTTTCTCCTTTGGGTAGGCCACCTACACTAAATGTATTTTCTCCAATTCAAAAGCTATTCTCTCCTATCCCCTTCCAAATTAATTTTGGTTCTGTGAAGGATTTAACTTCCAGGAGTGTTCTTTTACAGACCCTTTCTTCAGTCTTGCTTTAGTTGTTTTGTAGGAATACAAATGATGAAAACTGGATCTGCATGCTCAAAGCTGAGAAGCTGCACTGGAAGATGAGGAGCTGCAGGAATGCCCCAGCCGACTTGCGCAGCAGTGACACACACTATGAGAGCTTAGAACCTGCAATAGCAAAAATCACAGCACGAAGAAATCAGCTGAGCTGTCTCAGGCCTTCACCATACCTTGCTGGTTGTGCATTAACCAATCAAGTTTTCTTTTACAGTTCTTTAAACTGCTAGAAAGCATTGCGATCTCTGTTGTGCACATAAATATATGAAAAGGACATCTTGGATAAGAAGTCCTCATCCCTGGAGCTGTAGCTTTGTCCCTGTTGAGAGGAGTGAAACGAGGCCTCTTGTCCAGTCAACACGAATCACACCCTCAACATCCAACTCTCTGTAGTTCTGCACACAGGCCACCCATGGGTCCCCCTGCCCTCACGTGTCACACGCGTTCCCAAGGCTGTTGGAGACACCACCTCTCACGTGTGCCTTTGGGAAGGCTGGAGCAGCTGAGCAGCGTGACCCCGGGAGAGCTCCAGTCTGCTCTACGCAAACTACTTCTCTTATAGTTTATACCACAATAAAACGAGCAAACACATCACAGTTCCACCTGGAATATTCAACTTTGCAACGTCCCTGCAAGAGCTATACAACAGGGCTACAGGCAGAGGAAAGTTGAGGATTCAAAACCTACTTTTGTACGCTGTCCCTCAAAACAGCCAAGTCCATACGGGTTTACCAGCAGAAAACCTTAGGTGGCTGCGGTCAGCTTCAAATCCTTCACTAAGGCTGAGCACAAACACACCGTGCAGAAAGGACAAGAGATCCCCGAAGCTGAGATCTCGCTGGCTTTGGGCAGGACGCGGACCTGCTCTGCCAGCACGCTGCCGCGCACAGCGTGTCTTCCCTGCCCGCGTGGAGAAGGAGAAAGGAAGGGACCCTGCGTCCCCCACGCCTCTTCCCTTTCACTGCCCACCGTGGGAGACCAATGTGCAGGATGAGCAGATGTACCCAGAAGAAAGCAGTAAGGAGAATGCTTTTTATGTACCTTACAGACTTCAGAGAATAAACTGCAACCTGTTCCTGCTCACAGGCAACATGGTCCTACAAGAACCGACAAACATCGTCTACAACAGTTCTTTATGTACACAAAATTAACTTCTCTCTTCCAGGGAACACGACCCTGATACAAGATTTGTTCTGCAAATAAAAAAACTTCCCAGTTAAAAACTTGAAAAAATGTATTTTTTTCTTCTAGTGCAGCACTCTGAGGGAATATGAAAGGCTCAGCAAGCCAGATGACAGTGTTGGCTGCTGAGCGTTCAGAGAATATACAATAGAAGAATGTGTCAAACCTGAAACATGATAACAGAGCTGCTCCAGAAGAAAAAGGAAAATCCTGAAAGAGAAAAAAGGGCAGAAGTGTGTAGGAAAGACAGGCCTGATTATCCTCTACATTACCGCAGAAAAAAATGCCACTGAAGACAGCATAGTTATTCCAGAAAGAAATCGGGACACTTGAGATGAGGTACTGCCTGGGACTGCAGATCAAATATTCTCCAGCCCATTAGGCAAGGCTGTGGTTATCTTTGGCTTCTTTATAACGTACAGGCCCTGGGACATAATCAATTTACCAGAGGGAGACAATCCATTGTACTTATCGAGAACCAGCCCACGCTCAGCTGGCAAACAGCCCGCGGCGCGGCAGGGACGGGTGGAAGGGGCTCTGAAGCAGGAGAGGGATGCTCGGGAGCAGGAGCCTGGACCTCAGCGGTCCAGGAAGGGGAGTTAGGGCAGGTGAAGCAACAGTAATTCTCACTCTCTAAAATAGGGTGGTCACAGCCAAACTATTAAGAAAACTGCCTGGTGAATGAATATATGTCTTTTTCTTGGCCTGTGCTAACTGTGCTGAGAAATTGTTTGGGGGAAAGTTGGGTAGCTTGGCCTGAAACGCTGCCAGGGCCATTCAAACAATTTACTGTTCCAGGTGAGATGCAGCCTGCAAGTCCAGAGCACCTCCAGCACACATTTCTAAGAAATGCCTTTTTGGGTAAGGACTCTGGATTTCCCACTAATTAAAAATGAGTCACTAACTTAATTTCCTCTCCTACTATTTTTTCCTTAGCATTTTCTTACATCCTAAATACCCAGAAATTATATATTGCAAGACGTTTGGAGCACGTTTGTCCTTGTTCCACAAAACACCAAGCTCAAACAGCGTATTCTTTAGACAGGGAAAAATAAACAAAGTCGGGTAAGGGGAGAGGGCCGACATCACCTTCTCTCTGCCACTTTGCACTAGTCCTACGCAGATAAACAGCCAACTACTTGAAAAAGATGGTTTATATCACTCAAATCTAAACCCACATGGCACCTTCTTATCCAAGCACTCCAGGAGTTGTATGTGTACCCATTTTCCTTTCATGCCTGCAAAACCCCTCTCTCTCCGCCTGCCTGCTCTAATGTAAAGAGTATTTCACTCAAAAGCATTGCTGCACTGCCACTGCTGCAGCAGCCCAGGGCCTTCCTCTGGTCAGGGCAAGTCCATTTCTCCAACACTGAGTAATTTACAAAAGTTATTTTCTCAAATGAGAAAAGTTTGGAGGAGAGCTACCCCTAACAAGCCCAACAACCCTCTCTCACCCAGCCAGCGCCGCTCGCCGGGGGCTGCCCCGCTGCTGGGGCAGTGCGGGCTGGAGCACCGGGCAGAGCCGGGGAGGAGGCAACGGGAGAGCACTGCTCCTCACAGACGGATGAGACAAGCTCAAATACAGATTTCCTGAAGTGCCCTCAGAAATCTGTGCCATTAAGCTTCAGCACTTAAAATGGGCATTTCTCATTAAGCACAATTTTGAAGTTGATTTTCAGTGCTAGGGGTATGATTGATAACATACCCCTATTTATTTATTTATACCCCAATTTATCAAACAGGCATGTTTGATAAATTTCTGCTGATTTATAAATTCATACGGTATTTTGAAATGCTATTTTGAACATTACCACCATTTAACTCAATTTTACGGCTACCACAGGAAGCAAGGCTAGGGAATTACATAGTCCACTGCACCACAGGAATTGTGGATTGTTCTGAACACTAATCAGATAAAAAACAGATTAAAAGTTAAATCCATATTTGTACACTTCCTGTTTTGCCTCATTCTGCTTTGGCCATCCACTGCCTGACTTCAGTGAAGTGTTTAACATAAGGTAAGCTCTCTTCTGATCACCTGAAAACACTCCCCGCTTCATTCTTCTCTCCCATGATTGCTATGCATGACTATTGCGTAGAATATATATTTTGCACACTGTCTCATCTTAAAGTACAGTGGTTTATGTAACAACATTACATACCATGTATTTGCAGGTTCCTAAGAATTTATTTTAAGACAAAATTCTAATTAAAGATAGAGAAAATTGTTGCATAACATACAATAAGCAGACTTAAGTGGACAAGAACGACTCTTCTAATACACATACCTCCCCGTGTATGTTTTATTACAAACAACTACAGTTTGTCCTGTTGTTTTACACAATCATGTGAGATGACCTTTTCTTTTCTCTTTTAATAAAGACACAGGAAAAGAAAAGATTAAAAATGCGTTATGTCCTTTGTTTTCCCAGAAGAAAACACAAGCAAGCCCTTCCTAGCATTCAGCCTTAAGGCAAAATTTTCATCTATCCAAAATCCTTACTAAATGTATTCCTTACTGAAATGTTTACTAAATACTCATGTACTGAATACACTTTGTCCTCAGTGATATCTTTTTTTGTTTAAGTGTAGTGAGGGTCGTGGAAAATGAAACGATTTTACATAGCTATGAGGTAATACATGGTACTGACTATCCCCAGTTTGCCAGCTTACTTTGGTCCCAGTCCTGATGGTAATTTGAATATTACTGAGAACCTGATAAATACGAACAACAACATTTTCCTTTTTTTTTTCCATTTCACTTAGTTCACAAAATTCCATTTTCTAAGGAGTTGATATACAGTATTGCTATAACGTTAAGGTCTAATACTATAACAACATGTTTGCTTATGAAAGTCAGTCTAGAGTGTAAAATATGAAGCCATATTAGAGGTAATGAATTATCTGTATTTAAACCCACAAAACAGGCATGATGGTTAAGTAGATAGTATGTTTCCAGTGGATTCTTTCAGATGGAGCCTTTTAAAATATTTGCAGCAAAATATTTATTGTAATTGTGTTAAATACTGTGTTCTTAACATCTCTAACCAAAAACACCAGCAGGATCAAATCTTTAAAAGCGCAGAGAAGTTCTTAGTGGCTTTGAATCCAGAAGGATCATGTAATTAATAAGACTGTATTTGACAAAGGAATATATAATTTATATATAATATAATACATGTAATGATGTAGAATTTAACATATAATTTACAGTTATATGCCTGCCAAATCAAGTTATTTGAACAAGTTTTTAAAACAGCTGATGATGTAATCCAGCTGCACTGACAGCGCGCGGCTCACGTAACCTTGAATACTTCAGGCAGTTTAAGAAGGAACTTCATTGCAAACTGTTTGGTCTTTGCCCCCTCGCTTTTTAAAGGAAGTTCTTTTGGCTGAGATGAAGAAAAATTAAAAAGAACATTACTGACATAAAATATTAAAAGGCAGGCTTTTCGAAGCCAGCTTCAGTGCATTTTAACTTTTGCCTTTAAATGCCATTATGGCCAACGTTTTGCAGAGCATTATCAGCGATGCAGAAGACTATGCTCATAGGAAAGTTCTGCAGTGCAAAGTATAAAATACGCTGATGATTTAGCATCTCGCACAACCCAGCGTTCCCCACACGGGGGTCAAAAGCCAGGGTTCAGCTGGACTCACAAATACATCACCCTGAATCAAACAGAGCATCCCTAAATAGTAGCAGTCACTAACATACACTCATTACATTAATAAATTGCTCGCTAATGGGAGCAGTGACAAGTAAGATGTGCACTTAGTGGCCCTGGTTGCAGCCCACCCCCCATGTCTGAATGCCCGGTTTTCTCTGGGTTACGTTCTAAAGGCTTCAAAGTGCATGAAGAAAATCTGCTCAGTGTTGTGCAATAAATCAAAGAGTGTCTGCTGAAAATTCCTAAAACGCTTCTGCCCTAATCTCCCGAACCAGAGAGTGGGCTTGCAGAATGCTAAACTTGCTTTTCAAAGAAGATCAAAGCAACACGAGCAACAATTAAAAACACGGGTGCAGGTGTGCACATGCGCAGGGGCACCGCGGAGGCAGTAAGAACCTCTTTTTAGTCATCCTTGAATGCTAACGCTGACTTATCTAATCGTTACACGTGTGATTTGAAAGAAGAGGAGACGTGTTTAAAAGGTACGCAAAAATTGTCCGCCTTTATGCAGAAAATGTGTTTCCTGCACATGCAACATTTTCCGAGATATACTATTTCCATTAATTTTGAAAAGCTCCTTAGCCACTGTCTAATTAAGCCAGCCTATAACTTTGTTCTTTAGTGATTCAAAGATAGATGAAGTTGCAATTGTGTATCTACCCTTCCTAGTGTTACTTAGTCTTTAAGCAGGGTTTACTCTCCCCCACCTTACTCTAACACCTGGAAGGCCAGCTCCTTGCCTTACCAAACACCTGAAGAACCAGACTCACGCCGCAGCCTCTGCAAGTGGTATCGGCCCGTTTGGCAGCTTACCAAGGGCACCGCAGAGATTTTATTTGCCTGCTTCAATTTTTAAAGGGTATCGGTTGTTCTGCTGGTCACTTCTACCCGCACTTACACAAGCCATACTCGTGCTAGGAGATAAGCGGGCTCCCACAAGAACTGCTCGTGCTGGCAGCCGAGCGCCCCAGGGAGAGTGACGTCGCGTGACAGGCGCTACGCCTCCGGCGCGGGGGGGGACTTAGCAGCCAACCTGCTATTTCCCTGACAATATGGTTTGTCTGTTTTCCCCTTCTCAAGCTGGTATTTCGCTGTGCAAACTAGAAAGAAAGGAGAAAAAAAAAAAAAAAAAAGCAGCTGTGGGAAAAAACTCTTCGAAGTTCACAGGGTGAGTAAGGAAGGAGTAAAACCCCGAATGAACTCTCCCGGCTGAACTGGGTTAGGATGAAAAATGCTTCTGCTAAATCTTGAAAATTTAGGTCAGTCTTGTTTATGTGAAGATATAAACCACTGACATTTTGAGAAGCATGTGAATCGAAGTGATATTTCAGTGTTCTCTCTGAATCACATTGGGCCACCAGGCCTTTTTATACCAACCAATTTTTCCCCCTTCAAATAAAAAAAAAAAATATCTGAATTGTCACTTAAGCTGTAAGCAGCAACATATTGGAGTATCGTGCTTTAAAGTCTAGTGGCAGCAGCTGCTGAAATATTTCATATTTTTAAAGTATACTGAGTTAACCAAGTAGATACTTGGGAAACATTTAGCAGAAGAGAACAAAGTAGGTACAATTTTCAAAGCTATCTGCTTTTTTCTTCCCCTGTATTAATACGGGTTACATTATTCCCCTATGAGTATCAGAGAAGATGAGGAAAAAGGTAATTGATGCTTTTCTGAGACCTAACTGATGTTATCCAAAACATGCATCACACCAGATATCCATTACATCTAACACCGCTCAACATAAGGCGATTTTGACGATGCAAATAGGGCTCAATCCTATTCTCTTCAAATCCATGTGAATAGTTTATTATATACAGAACCAGGCTCAGTGATTCATTTTGATAAAATGCTACTTAGCAGCATCAAAACTGCCTGAGTATTTTGTCTGCCTATACTGGGGCCTCCTACTGCTGCCATTGAAACAAATGGCAAAATTCCCATTTACTTCCATGGGAGGAGAGCCAAGCCCTTAGAAACCTTTGTTTTTAAGGAAAAACATTTTTCCTCCCACTCATGAGTACAGTTCCCCTGAAAAACCAATGGAAATGTTTAAGAAGTCAGGTGGTTAGGACTGGGCTCAAAGGTCAGGAACAAAGAATATTAATACAGTCTTGCTATTGAAAAACTGGGCAGCATCCTCGAAGCAGTGTTGTTGTTTTTGAACAGAAAATGTCACTCTCAGATCTAACTAGGAAGATTTTAAAATATATATAAATCTGGGAAGAAATGAAGCACACATTTCATTTAGTGTCTGGATTACAGATTCTTATTAAACAAACCAGAGCTCATTATAAAATCAATATCAACTTAACCACTATACTCCCAGGAGAAACGGCAAAAAAGGTCACTCCAAGAAATTCAAACAATTTTCCTCCTGGAAGGGCACGATTTTAATTACAGATACTATTAATTAGAGCTGTCAGTAGGAAGATTGTCCTGTTAATTATCACAAATTCAGTTTCAAGTGTGATTTTGGAACCTGGAGGGCTTTTTTTTAAAATTAGGAATTCTTGTATTCACGTTTAACGGAACAAAAAGACTACCTATTGCTTCTGTCGTTTAAATAAGTCAACAGCAAGTTCCCTATTAAAACCAAACAAAAATATTTACGGCTACTGTCTCTTTGGCAAACAAAATTGATCTGACAAACTGCTGTTTTGTCCACACTTTATCCTGGAGGACACTCCTTTTTTTCCAGTGGAAATGCTCTTCCTCTCGCTCTCTCTCGCTTTGGAAGTCATTAAATTTAAAGAGGTAAAGTAATTTAAAGATTTTTTTTTTTTTTTGCAATAAACATTCCATTTAAACCGGAAACCATTCCTGTAGATACTAATTGTTACAGAAACATTCATATTTATTATTCTGTACTAAAATCTCCCTGGACCCAGCCTGTGGAGACGTACTTAATACATTACGTCTTTAACATATAAGAGGTACAGGCAGACCCAAACTTTGTGAGGAAATATGAGTTTATTCCCCTATGACTCCCAGCTGCCAATTTGAATCTATCTCAGCTCCAGAATACAGAAATGCCATAATGTCTGATCCTAAGCAGAAAAAGAAGGTAAAATAAAACTTGACAGAAGAGTGCCATTAGCGAGACCCTATGAGTGCACAGCAGACACAGATACTACAGCAACAATGTTTACACATTCTTGAATTCTTTTTCCTCGTCACACTCCAAATATTTTGGGATAGCAGACCAGAGCTGTGTGGTATATGACCATAACACAGGCATTACCACACAATAACACACCAAGAAATAAGTGCCGTGATCTAAAACAAACTTCAGGAAGATGCAGAGCGTCTCTCCACCCAATACTTTTGAAACTGAAAGAGGAAGCCTGAGGTTTCTGATTTATTTCAGGAAATCTGAGTGCAGTCCTCCTGTATTACTGGGTACACATCTGCTACCATTGTTCTCCCAGAACCAGTCCTGGTTTACCTCCCCATCTATCAGCATTAGATTTCATTTTATCTGAATAATGGCAGAAGGTGGCAACAGATCGGGTCAAAGGCTCTTTTCATATCAGACCCTGAAGAAGTCGATTACTCAAAAAGAGAGACATCTTCAGATAACCGTGCAATCCATTCCTCATAAATGTTAAAGATTTTTTGTTATTAATAGTGGCAGGGGTGACAGATTATGGATATTAATGTTATTTTTCAGAGAATTTCAATAGCGAGTGCTTCTTTTTTTCTTTTCTTTTCTTTTTTTTTTTTTATGTTTCTAATTAGGCACGAATTTACAGCAACTACCAGAACAGCCAAGATTAATACCCGGCAGTAAAAAGCTGCTCCAGTGAAACCGCGGGAATATGAATGGAGCGGGGGGCCGGCACCGAAAACAAACCCACCCCCTCGGCTCCCAAGACGAGAAGGGTTCCCCCGGACTCTGCCGGGCGCCCCGGGGAAGCAAAGCCGGAGGAGGAAAGCTTGGTCCTTACCTGGTAAGCAGCGGGGGCGTCGGAGCCGGCGTCGGCCCCCAGGGCCGAGAGCTTCTCCTTCAGCCGGTGGTGGGCGCGGTGGCGGAGGCAGTAGGCGACCCCCGACGCCGCCAGGACCCCGGCGATGCAGGCGAGGGAGAGGAGGGTGAGGAGGAGGAATTTGGCGGACTCTGCCTCTTCCCCGCGTTGCGGGAGCGGCGGGACGTTGCTTTTCTGCAGGGGAGGAGAGAGAGGCAGCGCCTGAGTTGCGCGGTCGCGGGGCAGCGCGGAGCTGCGCGAGGGGGGGACCCCGTCGGGGGAAAACACCCGGCAGCGCTAACTTTCAGCCAAGGTTGGAGGCTAAACGGACGGGCAGGGACAGCGCTGCTGACGTGCCCCCCCCCCATCCCCTCCCCTCCCGGCGGCTTGCATTTAACTACCGAAAGGCGGAGGCGGGCGCGCTGGCTGCGCGCAAGCACCGCGGCGCGCCCCGCAGCTCCGCGCCCCCCCCGCCGGCCCGCAGGACCGCATCCAGGGCCAGGGGCTGCGAGGGGGGCAGCAAGGGAAAATCCAGTATTTTTTTGCTTGGAGTGAAAAATAAAACACGGAACGACAGAGGAAAAAAAAAAAAAAAAAGAAAAAAGTAGGTGGCGGTCCTTCCTTTTGTCTGTTGTAGAAGGAAAGGCTAAAAAAAAGCCCGATAGTTCCAAACTCCTCCAGATTACTATTATTTTTGCAGCAATAGGAGAGAATCCTTCTAGTGCATTTCACTTGTCTCCATGTGCTAAAAAGTTGTACAATAATTTCCCCTCATTAGCTTCATTATAAGCTATATTAGCAACAATTAAAAACGCAACATGAAAATGAAAAGACCAGGCGCGCAAATTGCAGCAAGACTCATTTGGCCTGCTTTCCCCCTTTCACAATTACCAGGGAAATGAATTGAAAAGCACGCCCCTGCCTCAGTCCTGGTTGCTACAAGATGAGAACAATTAGCAAACTCCTTTCCACCACCTAATTTCGCGTGGTAACAAAATGGATTTTTCCCCATGAATGCCTAGCCGGCCTATTCATTATCTCTCCTCTATTAGTAATTTTCTGCTCCGTATTCAGCTAGCCAGCTCTTAATTTCCTCCTGTCTTGCAGTGTACACAGTGGCTCTTATGTCAGGCCCGGTCCATTTTTATCTTGTAATCATAAAGGCCACCAAAGCAATTATCGCTGGTCTTGACTGTAAAAGCTTGTCATTAATTAGCCTCCTTGCCTTCAGTGCTGCGGATTAGCCGGGGCTGAGGCTGAGTTAATGGAAATGCAGGTTCAATAAGACTCCCGGATTTTCTTGCCTGGATGCGCCGAGCGGAGGAGGATCGCCGGGTTTGTAAACCCCGGCCGGCGGGGGCGGGCGCAGGGCTCGCCGAGGCCGGGCATGTGCCGCCCGCCGCCGCCTCCGCGCCCGCGCAGCCACCGCCGGACCCGCCGCCTCCCTGCCTCCCCTCCCCGAAACCACAGCCGGCCCCTCCTCCAAATCCCAACAGCCACCAGGAGGAGGGGGCTGCCCCCTCCACCCCCCGCCCCGGCCCTGGGGGGCTCCGGGGCCGCCTCCCCGCGCTCCGCGGCCCCAGCCGGGCACCTGCCCCGGCCGCAGAGGGGGAAGCGCGCCCTCGGCCCGCACCGCTGCCCGCCCTCCGCACCGGGCGGGGCGGGGGGGCTTGCAAAGGAGACCCGGGAGGGGCAGCACCGACGGCAGCCGCCGCCTGCTCGCAGCTCCCGCCGCCTCGGCCCTGGGAGCCCGGGGTGGGTGGGGGGGGAAAGGGCGGCCGCGCTCTGCCATTAGCATCTCCGTGAAAGGCCGCCGTCCCCTCGGGGCCAGAGGTCGCAATCTGCATCTGAATAGGCAGCTCCCGCAAAAGTGCCGGCGCCCCCTCCCCGAGCGCTGCGCCCCGGGACGTTAATCCGCCTCGCCGCGGTGTTCGGTCTCCCATCGGCGAGGCACGGACAAGCCGCCCCACCCCCACCCCCGGGACCCCCCGCGGGCCGGCCCCGCTCCCCGGGCGGCTGGGGCCGCCTCCCCCGCCTCGGACCCCGGGAGTGCGCAGCGGCACCGCCGCCGGGAAGGAGGAGGCGGGCGGGCAGTTTCGGGCACCGCTCCTGAATCTCTTCTTTCTCTGCTGTCGCAACCACGGTTTTAAACGATTTTCCTTCTCCGGTTGCCGTGTGAAAGAGCCGCACAAGCACCCGCGGAAAGGGCTATGCGAGAGAAACAATGAAAATGATGGGAGAAAAGTGCTGTCAAATGCCCCGAGTAAACACGGGGGAGAGAAAAAGCGTGCCTGCCTTTTTCTCCCTGTAGTTATAGTGATTTTAGATGTTGCTTCTAACTTTGCCAGGCAGTTTTCTCCGCGGAGCCGGGGCTGCCGTCCCCGGAGCTGGCTGCCCTTAACAAAAGAAGTGCTCGCCGAGACACCCCGCACGTCCCCAGCGCAGGGCTGCACCCGGGAACGGGAAACACGGGGAAGAGTTTGAAACCTTGTGTGGGGTGTTTAGCGTTGTTTACACTTCGGTAAGCATCTTCCGTGGGGAGCCGCGTCCCTAGTGATGGGCTCCAGGTAGGCGAGGGCTTGCAAAAGCCCTACACGTCTGAGGGGACCGGCGCCAACGCCTGCCCCGACCCTCCGCGCCCTGGGAGGGGATGGCGGCCCCGCAGCGGGAGGGAAGGGGCGAAGGGGCACGGCCGCTGCCCGCCGCTCTCCGCCTGCGCGGCCGCCCGGCGGTGCCCCCCACGTCGGAGCGGCTGGCGGGGAAGGGAGAGGGGCTCTGCTGGTGGGCCGTCGGCCATTCTCCCCGCTCCTTCCTCCCTCCCCCTTCACGGGGAGCACCTCCGGAGCTGCTGCCGTCGGGGCGCAGACGGTTCCCTTCTCCCCTCCCTGCCTCCGGGGGGGTTGGTACTTAGGGCCACCTCGGCCAGCCCCCACGCCGCCCCCGGGAAACACCCTGGCATCGGTGACTGCTGCCGGCTGCGCGACCCCGCATAAATCGCCGGGAAAAGCCGAGGGCGAAGCCCCGCCGCCCGGCTCCGGCCCCGGGTCCCCCACCGGCGGCTCTCCCGGGCCCCGGGGTGGGGACACCCGGCGCCGCAGAGGGCAGCGGGGCCCGCCCCCCCCGGGTATGCCCCATCAAGGAAACAGTCCCCACTGCCCCCAACTCAGTTGGATAAACCCGCTGCCCCTTCATCCTGCTTGATGTCTGACCAAACATCAAATTATGAAACGGGTAATAATTAATCTGACGAGTTAGTTACCAGCTCCCTCCCTCTCCCCCCTCTCCAGCCAGGAGCACAGATTTCCTCACCTCACCTAAACCCCCGATTCTTCCCTGCAATAAGGCCCCAGCCTGAAATGGAGCCCAGGGTTAATTAGAGGCGTCCTGTCAGACCTGACTTGAAATTGAAAGAAAAATGTTTAAATATTTATGAATTTGACATTTACAGTCGGATGTCTTTTAAAGCAGAACACCTCTCCCTGTGGTGGTTGGGGCTGCCATGGTGCGTGTGCCTGGGGTGGAAGGGGAACAATAGCTGTTGCATAACAAGAAAAACAAATCACCTTTTTTTTTCCCCCCCTAAGGCTTAACAAATAAATAGACCACATAAATTACACATAATTAAATATTAAACTCAGCTACATGTAACTATGCATTTTTAAACTTTATGTAACAGAATATATTGACATTCCTCTGAATGATTTTCTCCTTGGAAAATTGTGTACTGTCACAGAGTCCCAGTGAAGGAAAAACAACTAATTCCTAAATGGCTGGCTTAGGAAGTGACTCTAAATACGGAGGCTTTGGAGATGTTCAGCCAGTCTTTCCTTGCTTTAACACGGCCTGGCCTAAGCTTAAATGCTAGAAGGCAAAGATTTACCCTGTCTCAAAACAACATTGCACCTACCACTTACACTCAACAGTGTTTGCTTCAAGTACACTGATTCTGTGAGGGCTTGTGGTTGTTGGTTTTTTTTAAGAGGGAAGAAAAATGCTTAGGATCTGATCTCATGTAGGCTTTCCCTGTCCCTCGACAGAACGCATTTTATATACACCCAAAAGTGAGTCAGTAACTGGAGCAGCCATAACACTGGAGTCACAAATCACTGTTCTAATCAAAGAGCAGCATCCCGTTCCGCGGTATCATCCCATGATGCAGCAGAAGAGCCGACATTTCAAACGAATTCCAGGCAAATGTCAGTAAATATTTAATGTACGCTTTCCTGTAAATAAGTTCTCACACCTATGTTGGAAGTGTGGGAGAAAGTCTTTGTAAGAGCAGAGAGGAGCTCCCATGCAGTGATGTGAGAGCTCACCTTCTAGATGCCTCAGCACAATTACACTTCGTTATTTCCTTTAGGACACAGGGCCTGATTCTGGTCCTTGCTGAAGCAAAACTAACTGAAGTTGAGGTTTTGTTTTGCTTCATAAATTTAAAAAGATATACCTGATTTAAAACCCAGTTTGCCAGTTACTGCACCCGACCTCTCTTCCAGTTTGCAAAGGAAAAATCACTACGATTCATTTTAAAACAACTTGACATTATAATTTTTTGCAATTTTTGCATGCCTTGATTTTTATATTTATATTAGACAGTTTTGTTTCTGAGCAATAATAAAAAAATGCAGATTTCTTAGTAAACATGGGCAAAAAGATGAACTTCAGAATATGATTTGTTTCAAAATATTAGAATGTTAAAAAACTCAAGAGGTGCTATTTTTAATTTGGAATTCACTATAGAATCTAATAAATGAGAGAAGTGAGGCGGAAATAATCATGTATTAATTCTGTGCATTACAAAATCTTTTCAGAAGCTATTATCAGAGCAAGAGGCATTGTGGTTTGGATTCAGGGTGGGAGAAATCCTTTGTGCAACTGAAAGCTATTGTTCCTCTGTGCAGATGAAATTGTACTTGCAAATCTGCCATTCAAGGAGGGAAAAAAGTGCCTGGGCAGAAGAAAAGAATTCTACAAGAAAATCGTTATTCTTAAAAATAAACTTCACTAAAATAAGTTTTAGTTCATTAGAGTTTTTTTTAAGAGGATCCTTTGCTAATAATCGCAGCCACTGATATTAAAACAAACTATAAAGGATATGTGTATTATTTCCTTAATATAGAAAGCATGAAGAAAGGGATGTGTGTGGGTGTGTATGGAGGTATATATATAATATGTATTCATATATATATATACACACACACATTTGTGTATGTCTGCTCACTTAAATAAATCTAAACTTAAATTCACTTCTAGTGATTTCCCTCTGTAAGGTTATCTGAGACATAGGTTGGGATACACTATGCTGGTTAAGTTTTGATAGGTTAGTAGAAAACCAGAGAAATACTTTACATCAGGAGGAGCCTGGCTGCCCTAATCCGTCCCCAGGAAACCTACAGATACCATTTTTTTCCTTTAGTAAAATAAGAAAGCAAACAGAAGGGAAAACAGCATCTCCTTTGGTTTTGGTTCCTGCTTCTCCTCCCCTACTTTGCACTCCCAGTCAGGTTAGACTGGGGCAGCAGGGCCTGGGGATGTTCACCTTCAGTGCATATGATGTTTCTTGCGTTCAGCACCGCACTCACGAGCTGTATGGTCCAGGCTACTTGTTGGTGTTTCAAGGTACTATCTTTAGAGTTAGTAAGAGGTTTGTGGGGCCGCTGTCCTCTGCCTCCCTCTTCACCCCCTCCCACAGAAAGCTCGCCTGATGCCAGGATCACTTTCAGCAGATGTCAGTTCATCACCTGAAATGAGGTCAATTTAACGCTTTTACTTGGGAGGATGAAATCGGATGGGAAGGTACTTTTTGCTTCTTTTAGGGGTCGGAAAGATTAGACAAATCGACAAACACAAAAGGCAGATGGATTTCTGGGAACTGCAGCTTATTCAAATCACTGAGAAAGGTCACTTGCAAGAGCCACAGATCTATTCATCTGTAGGGGTACAATGATCTTTCCGTAACCTTCAACACCACAAAGCACTCTGGAGCGTCTCTATACCTTTTAGTAGGATTAATACCACGAACAATGACTGAATACAATCAAGAATTCAGCGAGTTCAAAGATCCCTTGATCAATGGTAGATATTTTCTTCTGGCTTCCTAAAGGCAAACAGAAGTGAAGTTTCTGGTTAGAGTTACAAGAATTTATAGCTATTATCCTGAATCCCACTACAAGGTGATGCTGAAATGCCAAAATGTCCAAGAACCTCAAAGAAGTTTGTGGCGTGGAAGGAATAAGGTTGCCAAAGAGGAAATTTAAAAAGCTTCAAGATTTTCCTGAGGATCTGGGTTTTTTTTTAAGTTGGCATTTAGTTAAAGAGTACGGCACAAAAGCCTACAGCAGCACTGAATCACTGTAGGGATAACACACGACTCAGGAAACCGGACAACCACATCCATGCTTGTAGAGGAGCTAGGTGAGCCGGAGACGGAGAAGCGCGGCCCATCCTGCCCGAAGCCACGCAGCATGCCTCTGGGGTGGCAGCAAGAAGAGGAGGGTGCGGAGACACCACGGTGAAGAAACTTCGATTCCCATCTCTAAGGACTCAGGAGCAACTAGGGGAAAGCAGCAGAACGGGAGCACCAGGAAGCAGGTTTCCTCCTCAGCCCGGGCTTTGTAAGCCAGAGTGAAACAGATAAATAGAGGAACTCAGCAGGTCCAAGTCACTAAGTGTCAGAGCCCGAGCCAAGAGGACGGTCAGCGATAGCCAAGCTTAATCAAATATCTTCAGCAAGCAAGAGAAACACAAGCCGTAGTGCCAGCGCTGATCTAATGCTGATGCTGAAGGCACATAATTTAGGGATTAGGTAAAGCGCCCTTAAAACTGGGTGCCAACAAGCGAGCAGTCTCTCGGTAACACGCTGGCGGAGGCCGAGGCCCCGTCAGCGGAGCAGCCGCCCCGTCTCTCAGGGAGCCAGGCCGGGCCCCGCGGCTCCCAGCCGGGGCTCCGGCGGCCGCCTCCGCGCACCCGCCGCGGCGGGCCCCGTCCTCGGGGCCCCGAGCCGTGAGCGGGCCGAGGGGAGCGGGAGGGGCATGTCCTCGCCCCGCCGCGCCCGCTGCCCCCTTCCGCCCCTCTCCTGTTTGACGGCCGCCGCGTCCAGGGGCATCCCCGGGAACCGCTCGGCCGGCGGCGCCCGAGTCTTTCGGCGCCGCGGCCGCGGGGCCGGGAGGAGGCGAAGTGGCCCTCCCACCGCCCCTCCGCGGAGACTCGGCCCGGCCTCGACCGACGGGGCGGACGGCGGCAGCGGCTGCACCCCACCTCGCCCGCTCCAACACCCCGTTCCTCCACCCCACGCCGCGCACACGGCTCCCACGCGAGCCCTGGCCGGGCCGCCTCGAAACACGGCGCTCCCCCCCTCTCCCCGGTCCTCCGCCGCATTTACCTGCTGCCATGGCGCCGCAGCCGGCGTGCCGGGACGGGCTCCTCCCCGGGAGGGCTCAGCGCACCTCGGCGGGCTCCAGCAATCCTCCTCCGGTGCCAAAACTTCCCCTTCTCCCCCCGCTCCCCACTCCCCTCCTCAGCAGAGACAAAGGCGGCGGCAGGCACAAGCGCTCCTCGCAGCCCGCAGCCGCCTCCCGGCGCGGCGGAGCGCGGCGGGGCGGGGGGAGCCGGCGGCCCCGGGCGGCCCGGCGGTCCCCGCGGGGCGCGGGCGCGGGCGGAGGATGCCGGCGCGCCCCGGCGCTGCCCTCCTTATATCGGGCCGCTCGCAGCCCCTGCCGGCTGCCGCACATGGCCCATCCACCGGTTGCTATAGCGATGCCTCCCCTCCACATGTTGCTGGCAGCAATTGGCTAAGGAGGTCTGGGCTGCTCAGAAACCCTTCGCCGGAGTGGGGCGGTGAATGGACACGGGCTGTGTCACTCATGTGGAAAAGCTGTTTGGGGTTTCTGTTGTGGATGTGGGGGGGTTTTTTGGTTGGAGGGGGTTTTTTTTGGTTGTTTTTTTTTTTTTTTACGCGTCCCCCCATCTTTTTTTTTTTTTTTGGTGCCACTCTTGCAAGATGGAAGCGGAGGGTTAGAACAATGACGGAAAGCCAAAAATAAAATCAAACACGGACAGCAAGGAAAACCTAAAGATCATTTGCATGACAATACAGCAAAGAAGCCCGCAACGTTTCTTCCTGAAAAGACTTTCCTCCGTAAAAGAAACCCATCACACAGTGCCAAGCAAAGGAGGTCCAAACTTTTCCCCCTCCCGCCCTGGTTCTCCAAATAACACACGAAATTAGGAAGAAGCAGTGTGCTGCGGCCAGCCATGGGACAGTCGCCGAGCCCGGTTAAATAAATCACGGCAGGGACTGCTGAGAGCGGGTGCGGTGCCGGTGCGGGCAGGCGGGGCCGTGCTGTGCCCGGCGCTGCGCACCCCTAACTCCGAGTTAAAGCCGCTTTTCCGCGCAGGTGCCCGGGGCAGCACGGATCCTTACAACGAAACGGGCCCCGCAGTCTTCCCCGTCTCCCCCAAATTACAGCACGCCGCCGACAAACACGCTGCGGGGGCACCCCCGAAACATCTGCCTGCGGAGTGCCCCGGCTGCGGGAGCGGGACAAGAGCGAGTGGGAAGCGAGGCGGGGGGTGCCGGGTGCAGGTGACAGATCCTTGGGAGGCCCCTTCAGACCTCCCCCCCCCCCGCGATGAAGCGCCCTCCCGCCTCCCTCTCCGTATCGTTTCCCGTTGCCTCTACGGCTGGGGATGAAAGGCAGGGCAGAGCCGGCTCTCCTCCTCTGTCCGCGGAGTGGGGGGCACCCCATTTTCCCTTCCCCTTCCCCTTCCTCTCCGCAGCCGGCCCGCCCCCCCGCCGCCGCCGCTGTCCCCCAGCCTCCCCCGGCTCGGACGGCGGCAGCCCCTGCGCGCCCCCCCCGGGCAAAACCCTCCTGAGCCGAGAGAGCCGCGAATCAGGGAGGGGGAGCTACCCCCCCACCCCTCGGGGGGGGACCCCCCCGCCCCGCCCCGCCCCGCCCCCCCCGGCCGCGGGGCGCTCCCGGCGGCGGCGGGACGGTGCGGAGGGGACGGCGTGCGGGGGTGGGATGGGATGGGATGGGATGGGATGGGATGGGATGGGATGGACGGGGCGGGCCGGGCCGCCCCCTTCCCCGCACCCCCGCCGCACCGGCAGCCGTCGGGGACACGGCCCGCTGCAGCCCGCCCGGCCCCGGCCGCCTTTGCCTTCCCGGCGGGAGCGGGCGGCTCGGGCTCCCCGCGGCTTTCCCGGTGACACAGCAGCAACCCCATGTAGCTTTTCTTTTTTTTCCTCTTTTTTTTTTTCTTCTCCCCGCTCTGCCCACCCCCCGCCGCGTCCCCAACAGGCGCCTTGGTAAGCACACGGGCCTGTCCGGGAAGCCAAGGAAGGGCGAGTATCCCCAAAGCATCCCCCCCGCCTCAGAGCGACACTTCACTTAAACCTACAGGACAGCACCAAAAGTGTCATCACCATCCCCTGCGCTGGGTCGTTCTGCCATATTCAGAAGGGACCGAGTAGTTGTGCCATAGGCTCACCCCCCCATAACCGCACACGCACACCGACCCTTGCCGTTTCAGATTTAGGAAGCTGCTGTTTACATCAACACCATTTTTGACAATAAGGTTTCCGGGGAGAAGAGGTACTCCTCGTGCTCCCACCTGGCTTCTGCTCACGGAAAATCCTTCGCGTTCCCACAGATGAACACAAACTTGGCTTCTCCAAACAGTTAATCAGCCGCATTTTTAGTGCACGGTATCAACTTATTACTTTGTCAGTCTGTCAGCCTGATAGCACACCTCTTCGTCTAATATTATCCTGCCCCGGTAGGAGCCGTAGCATACATAATTTGCTCACTAACTTGTATTACTTAAGTTGAAAGATAAATGAACCCACCAAGAGATTTCATTAAGAGGACACGTGTGTTTGCATATTGATCCTTCTAATGAACTGTGTGAAACTGATAAATACTTCCATTAGCTTTGCAGTTTGTATTTTGTATTTAGAAATCTATTAATTATAATTTCGTGGGCAAATATTGCATCTTTTCAGAACCGTCAGGTGCTGAAGGGGTTGAACATGAAATTGATTGGCCAAGTGTCAAGAGACAGCAAAATACTATTTAAAATACATATTTTTTTAACAGTGAAATTTTGAGAAATTTGTAGTGAAATTTAAAATACATTTCATATTTATGTAATTTTCATTACTTTTATCATGTGCTAAATTTAACCTTTGAAGGGATGGCAAATATCTGTGAGGGTTATGTCATGGGGAAGAAATTATTTACACAGAGATTATTTAATGTGCTATTCATTAAAAACATAGGATGTGTTACCAGATAGAAGAAGTAATTTTCAGTAGTTTACTAATTTAAAACTTAAAAACCATTTTTAAAGTTTTCATAGTACTGTTACCCACAGCCCTTATTTGTGAATCGACTTACTGGTATTTGATAAAACCTCATTTTCAATTGAATAATTTACATTTAGGTGATCTAAATACATTTTCTCATATGATTTAATGAATTTGTAAATGGGAAAACAAAAAAACCCTGACATCAGCAGCATGTCATTATAGAATTTCTAGAAAGTTTCATGTCTTTTTCTTGGAAAACATTTGAAATCGAAAGTAAAAATGACTTTGAGAGAGTTTCTCTGTTTTTAGCGCATCTAAAATACCAGTATTTTGAAGATTTGCATTAACGTTCATCCAAATTCAAGAGCTGTATTTGAACTATGCCTAAACTCAAAATATTCTGAATCTTGCAGTCTCAGTGAGAATGATGCTGAAACATATTTCCAGTTCGCACAGAACAAAACTCTTGCCTGAGAACCAGCAATGTTTGTCAGGACTCCCTAAAAATCTGTTCTTCATAACTGGGTGCTGAAAACCACACTGACCTTTTTGCCTTGATTTCTGACTACAGATCTGTCTGCAATTTTAAGTTCAGTCACTTCTTTCTGCAAATGCATGCACAATGTATAGCACGAAATAGATTTTCATTCTTTTAAAGGATGCATGATAAAGCTAAAACACCATTAATCTCATTTGTTGTTTTGTTTAAAAGTTTTATCTAACATCCTTTGGAGCCTTGCTCCTTAAATACAAATCTAAGTACGTTGCAGAGGATTTTCCACAGATTTTCTGTCCTTGAGGATCTTAAGATCAAAGCTGAATTTCCTTCACTCCTATGAACAAAAAGTCTTTTCCAAATATTAACTTCCTATACACATTTTTTCAAATTACCTTAACTTTAGGAATACATGCCTTAAGAAAGAGACAGAGCCCCCCATGTCTTGAAACCACCACACCTTTCTTATAAATAAAACCAACACCTAGGACCGTAATTTGAAAATGGACTTAGCAGTATTTTAACCACTAGACTTCACTGAGTTTTATGTCTTATCTTCTCATGCTCATCTGTGAAGATCAACACCAGACACTTTCGACTTCCAAGTAAATTCTAGAGCTCTTAGCTTTATTAAGAAAGTGATTTCATTCTGGCTCAGATTTGAATCTAATTAATCTGTCTTGCATTTTAAAAATGATAACTAAATTCAAGCTGCATACTATTCTTCAGAGACAGCTTAAAATATTAATTAAGTAAAGAGTGCATTTTCCATTTATTTTAATTACATTAATACAGTTTCAATAAATAAAATAGTTCTATGCTTCATCAAATCAAACAAACTTGAATGCAAATTTTTCTATTGATTGGTTCTCTGTTCACATTGGCCCTTTTGACTGTTTATTTTTAAATAGGAAAGAGATGCAGAAATGTTTGGGGGTTCCCATTAGTGAAATGAGGTCCAACTGTCTGAAAAGGTCAGGTCAGCCTTCCAGGAGGCTGATATAGCCCTGTAAAAGTGGCATTCTGATAACGTAATTGCTTATAAAAGTAATCAGTGATATAAAACTGGATGCCTTTATAGACATTTTTAAACAAATGAAGATTTTCTTTTATTACATTATTATTTTTCCAGATAAATTCAAAAAAACCTATTAGATCTCTCTGATCCACTTGCCTATGATGCTTACTGATCCACAGACAAAATATTACAAGACAACTGGATGAACTGTGTTTTTAATATTCAATTTAATTAAAGCTGACGTGTTCTAGATTTGTAGGTGAACCTCTTTCTTGAGATAAGCCACAGGACAAGACAGAGGCAGTCTTGTTAGTAGCTATGTCAAAAAACAGTGGCATTCTACCTAATTCCGCAATACGTCTATCCTTCAAATATTTGAGCAGCAGCAGCATCAGCTGAAGGAAAACTAAATATTGAAGAAAAAGTTTCAACATACCTCGGGAGTCACAGCAGGTGTTTTGAAACATGTTCTTTATACATTTCAGAACTGCTTGAGTCTCTTTGTAATTTAGGGTCCAATCCTGCCCACTTAAATCTGAGAAATTCATTATAAATCAACAGAACTAATCAGAATAGCAACCGGAACACAATAGTAAATGTTTTCAGGGTCAGGCTTTATGTAAATCACTATTTCACAAAAAATACTTTCAATATTGAAACCTTAATTGCATTGTGATTAGGTTTATATTCACATAATATAGATAAAAATATTAATTTAAGTTTTAACATGAGACTAAATACTGTTATTACGAAAGCCTGATTAAGAAGCTTCTATAAAAATGCCAACTCAAAACCTTTTTAATGGCAAAACATGAGAAATACATGATTTTACACTGTGATCTTGTAATAACAAAACGTGGCTATCATTGAAATGCTGAACTTATTTTACACATCAGTACTGTACGTGCCAAGAGTTCGGAGAACTGTTAGGTATCAGTTTTCTCTACTGTAACATCAGCAGATTAGTTTTGTTAAAGTGCTATTTTAATATTGTTGTGAAAAGGGCATTTTTTTCTTCTTTCCTGAGACGAAAACAAACTAGAACAGTCTACACGTGAAAAAGTATTTTCAGAATAGCAGCCAGTGCTGCAAATCTGTATGAGATCTGAAATCAAGATGTGCTTTTTCTGCCTTTGAGACAAATACTGCTCTATCTATCTTATCTTCTAATACTGGTAGCCTCAGGACAAACGTAGATTACATTAGAAAATTGTCCTTCATTATATTGATCAAAAATTCACTTCCAACCTACCTGAATCTATGTTAGAGCATTTTTATTAGTTTTAAATTGTTTGCGTTATAAATTTAAAATAACAAAATGCTTTTATAAATAGTTTCAAGTTCTAAAGCAGATGGTTTACAAAGTTCTTATGTGCTTCATGCAGTCCCACTGAGTTTCTTTTTACACCGATCTTTCATTTCTGACTGCAGAGAAAGACCATCTTTGTGGAAAGCACAGCAATGCCTTTTATGAAAACATATTAGGACAGCATTTAAATTGGTATACGAAGTTCTAACAAATGTCAGAATTACAGAGCACTGTCAGACCACCTAAAGTTCATGCACTGGTAGTACTCCACCTTATTTAAGGTTCCTGGTTGGTGCTACCATTGCTCTAGGGTGCCTGATAAGGGTCTTGCTTTTATATTGTGACACATAGAAACAGTGGAAATCTGAACAGCATTAGCAATATCACCAGTAACATTGGTCCTGGAGCTGGGCTTTGGCTGGTAATTTGGCAAAGATGCCAGACACCCGGTAAAATCCTTCTTATATTTTCACTACATCTAATAAAGACACCACCCCCGCTCCCACCCCGATTCTTTATTTTAGAAAGCAATTTGCCAGGGTTTTCCACTTCTTTTTCTCCTCCTACTGAAGAAATGACAAAATGCCCCTTGATTGGAAGCAGGCCCTTGTTCAGTAAAGCAAGTAGGCACTATGTGCTTGGCATTTTTAATATGACTAGATTCCTTAAAGTATGAATACTTACAAAAAGAGAAAGAAGACCCCAACACTTATAGGAAGGAGGATAGAGACTAGATAACCTTCAGAAAATCTCTGTTCTTCTGAGTCATACAAGCATTCAAGAACATTGAAAAATTTTGCCTTTTCTGGCTATGGAAACAGGAAGGTGACTACATCGGTTTATGCAACCACAAGCTATAAAACCTAGATAAATAATTACGTGTGACAGCATGCTAAAATGAATGTATCACACAGTCATTTTAAAAATACGTGCTTTAAATTCATGCCTGCAGATTACATATGAAATCAGAAAGATTGTTGAAAAAGTACTTATCCTATGTTTTGCATTTTGCATGTAATGAAGCATGCGTATAGACACTCATTAGACTTTTTTCAATTAATTTCAAAACAAAGTTTTTCTAAATATAGATTTAAAATTCCATTTAAATCAGTAAGACTTTAGAGTCACTGCTTTACTGACACAGCTATGTCAATTTACACTAAATGTAGGTATGGTCCGTAAGCTTTTACCTGTACTCAGACACTTGGTGTTTGAAGCAATTATCACTGAAGTCTCATCTTTTTAAATGGAAGAAGAAGAGCAACAGTGCTGATCTATACAAACAGAAGTTTTCACCCTTAAACACTGATCTTAGAAGTGGCACCGAGAGCTACGTCCACATGCCTATCACTGGATTCCCATAACTTTGTCAGTTTTGGAAGGGCAAAGAATGAAGGGGTCGTGCCAGAGCTTGGTAAGACGCGCACTGACAAACCTCTCATGCAACGCTAATTGCGGAGGGAAAGTCAGACTTTCTGAAAAGATCTTCTGTTTCTCAATTTTTTTGTGATTTGCTCAGGCTTTTGAAAGAATAGACCTTCTTGCCTCTTCCCTCCTTTTAATCACTCACTCTGTGTATGATAACTTTGTTCAAAAAGTTTTCCAATAAATCTCAAAGATTTCTTTAATTCAATATCAAATTTTAAATTGTCAGTAATACTAATGATACAGCCCTTTCAAATGCAGCGCTCAGGAAAATTTAGGGGTTCACCATCCCGAATTACAGATGGAATTTATTTTTTCCACAATGAATTAGGTACTCTCCAACATAGCTGCTCCTAAGTTTTATGCATTACATTTCCTTGTGAATTCAAGGAAATTAATAAGAAACAGTACTAATGGAAAAACTTCCTCTGGAAGTCCTTCCAGCCTCTCTCTGACCCTGTCCTCAGAGCTCCTGAAGGCACCGTGGAGATCTCAGGATGGACTTTAAGCACACCCAGGGAAGAGCTGCAGGTTTGGTGCTTGGATCAGTCGCTTTGTGCATGAAAGTGTAACTCTCCCCTGAGCGCCTCCGAGGCCAGGAAAGGAGTGCCACGATCAAAGCTTACACCTTTTCCTACTACCTAGCCCTGCTTGTAGGACAAAAGCACACTAGGGCCTGACTTCACAGGCAAAAGGAAACTATGCCTTAAAGTATTGCCTTGTTTAAAATGTAAACGTACTGAAAGTTTTTAGAGTTATAACTATGATTAATAGAGACATTCTTCTGTTCAGTTCTTTGAGCAAATGGAGAAGATGCTGTTGAGAAAAGGACGTGCGAAGGCATTCTTTAAGGTCTTTGTTTTCCTACGTCATTATCTCTAACTCACTATTTTTAATAGTTTTGTTCCTTTCGCTATGTTAAGCCTCGGGATTATTTATCCTGTCTTCTGTTTCACTAAGACAAACATTTGACCTGGCAATACTGGGGACTACTTTGCCATAACCCCACTACCTATGTTCCCTGATACCTGCTTGCACCTTTCACTCTGTTTTCTTGCTTCCAAAAACCCAAGTGAAGTCCATGAACTGCAGAAAGTCCTTTAGGCCCCTAGTTAAGGGCTTAAGAGAGGTGCAACCGGTCCCCTGGTCTCCTGCTGGTCTGAAAGGGCTCATAACAAATATAATTTATTTTCTTTTATGTTTAATATATTCATTACTCTACTGTTGATCACAATTAAAAATCAACTGAAACAAATGTAATCTCTTTTAAAAAGTTACCATAGTAACAACACCAGAGAATTCCCTTTAAAAATGTCAAGATTTCCCTCACATTTAAACACGGACTTCCAGGCATTACTCATGCACCATTAAAAACTGCAACATATCCAGTGAGTCATTAGTTTAAAAATATATGCATAAACATACACTCTTTCAAAGATAGAGATGTTTTTGTCTCAGTAAATATGTATCACGACATGACCGAACTTTTGATTTTATCTTGTTCTGTTTTACATCCCCAGAGAAAACTTGAACACTGTCGTCTCTTGTTCAAACGCCTGATTGAGGAAGGAGAGAACAAAAATCAAGAGTGACAAAACATACAGAATGTGAGAAATACCAGCAAAAGCTAGTCAGAGAGGAAGAATAACTTTGAATACATGTTTACATGGTAGTAGACAAGATGAATGGAAAGAAAAATGTCTGAAATGAGACATAGTGCAGACATTCTCCACACACAGAGAGAATTTTAATGTTGTATCTTAAAATAAGAAATTTTTAAATTGAGAAATTTCCTAATTTAAACTAATTGAGGCTATGGTACTGTGCTATATCAGTTAATTTCCATTTATTTGTGCCAACCTGTAGTATAACATTAGTCTCACATACTTTTCTACTCCATCCTTCTTCTATGGGATCACTGGCAAACTCTGACAGATTTTGGCAGAGTAGAAGAAGGTCCATCTGCATGAGACACTTTGATCATATGGAAGCAGAAGAAAACATGCTGGAGTCAAAGTGGAAGGTGCTCCGCAACTAATAATAATGCAAATTTAAAGAAAATTCAGAACTGGTCACAAAGAAAGCCGATAAATAGTTTATTCATAAACTCTTGCATATTTAGAGGAGATAATAATATAAAGGCATTGTGCCTTCCCTTTGCATTACTGGCTCTGCTGTAGATAAATAGCATGGCTGAATGGAACCAGATTAATGATAATAAAGACAGTTTTCTCATTTTCTTTGTAGTACAGCCAACCTGAAAATGAGGAAAAACAACAAAATTGAACTAATTTTTGTTCTGCAGGCTTTTATAGAAGTGTTTTATTTCTTTCATTTTCTTAATGCAAGGAGTCTTAGAAATTCGCTTCTGAATTTTTAGTAGTAGAAGTCTTCCCATTCCTGCTTAGTCCTATTTCCTCCTTTTTTATCCTTCTTCCTCCATTTTTCCCTCCTGTTTGTCACTTACTCAGAGAGAGACATAAACATTGAAGGACAGATATAAGAAAAACAATCAATCAAGTTTTAAAAAAAAGCCAAACAACATTATTTTTCTTTGTTCCAATACTCAGTTTCTGCTGAGTATTTAATTTTGTCAAAAATGCTGCAAACATTTCCCGTATTAAAGATGAATCTCAAATAAAAATTTTATGACATTTTTTAGCCTCTTATTACTTGTAATAATCATCATACTCTCATGGTTACAATAATCCTTTAGTTTTTTTGCTGTCAAAATTGTGTCTTCTGTTCCCACTTCAACTGAACGACATGGAAAAAAGAAGAATAAACCCAAGGAATGAAACAAATTATGTGAAGGTGAGGAGAGGTGCGGTATTAGGACAGATGTATGTAGAAGACACCAACAGAAAAACATATTCTGGAAGTGACACCAAATTTTAAATTGACTTTTAGATTTTGATTATAAATTTCTTGCCAATCAGAAAGATAAACACTAGTAGTATTTTTCCTCCTAAAACTAGGAAGGGCAGTGTATAGTACAACTGTAACTGAGGTATCTTTGAAAATTTGCTTCTGATTTAATTTCTTAGTATTTCTAAAAAGAAAAAAGCAGGTTTTGGAAATATTTAGATATAATTTTTCACCAGCACTGATCTCATGAAGAATCATATTCCCACATTTAGCCCAAACTCTGCCCCAGCCACACTGATAAAAGGCTTTGCTCGATAGGCACCTAGCAAGAGGCAGAAGCATACCATTGCCAGCAAGGAGCGCAGGGAAAGGTTTACTTATGAAACACAGGCATATCGTGGCAAGTTTTCAGCTGGAAGTCGATTTTAAATCTTTGGTAATTATGTTTATGTTCAGTGCCACAGAAGGAGTTTCACACAGCAACAGGTCTGTTTGTTTCAAAACCGAGTAGTTCAACGTTGTCTGGACGAGCAAAACACATTTATTGGTTTATGGACTCAGTGCCATAACATTACATGGTGCCCATGAGAGCTGGACTTTGCATCTGGATATCAAAGGTAGATGATTAATGTGATGAAGCTGCCCTGGCAGAGAGCTCCCTGCTGACCACACATCTGAGCATGGGCTATTTTTATGTGAAGTGTGAGATTTGCTAAAGGGAGGTGCTAGTTTCTTCAGTAGACCTCCTCACCTTGTTTCTTCAGCAGGATGTATTTACTTACTCTATCGTGAGAATTTCTCCATGTTCACCTCATCATTCATCTGCCTTTAGATAGGAACAAATATGAAATGGGACCAACACAAAGGTCTGAGGTTCAGTCTTGAAGCCCCTTCTGCCACTGTCCTGTAACTTTGCCACGTATGAGTAATACAGCTTGCCCTAAAATCATGACAAAAATCTCCATGCCACTTCTCTGGTCTTGTCTCTGAAAGACAAGTCGCTGGAGCTGTAACAGTTTACACTGGGGAAGGTCTGTCCTCATCTATTTTTATTCACACGTATGAATCACACTTCCATGCACCATAGCCAGAAATAAAACAGTAGTCCACCTCAAAGCTTTAAATTACTTAGGGCTTAATTAAGAGTATGATAGAACAAATATGAAATTTAAGATGCAGTCAGTGGGTAAATTAATGTAGACACAAGCTCATGTGTCTGCTCTATACTTCAGTCTGGTAGTTTCATGCGGAACAAATTTCCCACTCATTTTTCCCCCTAGACATAACATAGAGTAGTGTGATAACTGTGATCAACATTATATGAAAATTAAACAATTTTGAAATTGTAGGGTTTGGAAACATGACTATCATACGTATGACAAAGGAAAATGATATCTTTCTACATCAGTTTATCTCATACATGGATGAGGGTTGGATCTTGGCCCATTCCAGTTGCTTCGTGACACTCTGCAGTTTTCAGGCAATGGCAGGGCTGGGGTAGGCAGGTCCCCGAGCACGCTCCTGCATCGAAGAGGCAGAAGGGTGGCTGCGTATTGATTCCTCCCAGGCTCTAGAGAAAGGCCACTCCTTCAGGATAGGAATACAACACGAGTGCATTAAAACAAGAACATTAAGTTTCTTTTTAGGGAGCCCCCTTTAACTTTTAATTAGGGTGATAATAGGTGAGTGGTCCCTCAAAAGGGGAAATGTCTCAGAAAGATGACCAAAGGTCTCCTGTCTTATCCATGTGGGACGGCCTATGAATCCTGCACACTCTTCACAAGTTTGAGCATTCATCCGCATGGAAATGAGAGATGGAATAAGGTTGCAAATTACTTCTCATCCCAGCCATTTGATGTGGCACTTTTTTCAATAGGACTCCTCGTTAAAATTGGTCTAATTTATAGGAAATTTCCCCGTTGCACTTGGTTGCCTGCAATAAATGCAGAGTTGGGCTAAAATGCAGCATATTATCCGGTTTCCTTGGTAGCACTTTGGTTCTGCCAAAGTGTGTACTCCACAGCCCAGGTTCCTTCAGCTGATGGAGCAGTAGAGGGGAGATGCTTAGGAACAAGCTCTCTTTGCCCTAATATCAGACCAGTTTCTAATTTCTCTTTGCTGTCCCCATTCTGTCTCGCCACCTACATCTTTGAAACCACCTCTCCATACCACTTTGGATTTTAAAAGGCAATTCATCTGCCTGAAGGATAATGAGCAGAAAACCAAACAAACAGATCATCAAGATCATTATTTATTTTGAAGCTGCTTTCTTTCTGTGGGTTTCCCACAGAGCCCTGACTTTTGCTCTCTGTTGCTGTGTAGGACAGAGTTTAAGGAGAAGACCATGGATCTGAGACTAAGAAGGCTCTGTTGCTTTACACCCTATTACGACACTAAACGAAGAGATCCAAAAGTTTGGCTTTCGTCCTGGTTGTGTAAGTATCACTGGTGACATGTGGTGAGGGGAAGAGAATTTCTTGAGAGTGTATTAACAAAATACAGTTTTGATTGCAATTTGTTAACACATTTAACAAAATGGATGTTAGACAAAATAAACTCTACATTTGGCCAGAGAGCTGGACCTCATTGTAATCAAGAGCTAGAGAACAAGAATACTATAAATTGCTTTCCAGTGACTGAGAAAGGGAATAAATCCAAAGTCCCTTCTATGGGAGAAGAAATCAGGCGACTGTACTATTTCACAGTTACCGTGTATGGTTTAGGGCTACAATTACAAATCATAATTTTCAAGGGAGAACTCCCTGAATGGAGAAAACAGGCTGAGCGCCTGTGTCCCTCAGCTGCACGCTAAGGAAATGTGCCGGGGCTGACAGCGTCGGTGCATTGGCTGCTGTCACTCCCCTGCATCAGCAGGTCACTGCTAATTGCAAGTCTGCAAAGCGATGCTGCACCTCCCCTCCTGCGTGCCCAGAGCTGGGGGGCACTCCTTCCTCCCCGCTGCCTTACGGTGTTTGGACGGGGGAGGGCTCCTTAGATATTCGAGCTGTGCCTTTTTGCAGGAGAGAGAGAAGGTTGCTGGAAGCAGACCTGATGCTGCTCGGAGGGAGAGGAGTCAGGACTTCCAGGAACTCGCACACCTGAGATTAACACGGCGCTGAACACGGGAGGCAGCAGGGCTGAAGGCAGGGTCTGCAGCCTCCAGCCCGCTCCTTGTCCCTGCACATTGAGGCACGTGGAGCAGAGATGCAAAGGATCACCTCGGCGCCATCCTCCGTGCCTCTAAAAGACGCTCTCAGCCCATGCTCAGACCTAGAATTGACTTTTTGTTGTGTGTTAAGGCTTATGCATTGCAAAACTGCGTAAGGGCGGAGTGGGGACAGCTTGGGCCCGGCTCGTAGCCAGCCTGTGCCTTAGCACATCTGCAAGCTCTCACAGACAGAAGGGGCCCCGCCTGAGCACCGGAGCCCATCACCACCTCCTTGCAGAAACATTGCATGACCATCACGGGGCAAGCAGGCCAGCTTGCAGAGAGACCTGGATGTGGATGACACAAATAACTGCAGCTGGTGGAGTTATAAAAGTTGATATTTTCTTATAAATGCACAGATTCAGAGTGGGTGCTGTGCTCTCGGCTGCTGCAGACAAGCTTTCCCAAAGCACAGTGTGTCCAGGGGCTGGAGCCAGGCACCCGGCTGCCCTCACCAGGCTGGATCTGCACGTGACCACTGAAGAAACCAAACCCAAGACCTTCATAATCAGAGAGATGTGTGTAACGACAGGCAATAACCGAAGGAGAGAGAAGTGAGGGCAGTTGGATTGCGATTTTGGATGTGGGCACTTCTCACTGCAGGCTCCTAAATCCTGCATTGAATTTAGCCCCAGATTTCAGGGGCAGCAGCTGCATTATGCATTTTTCCTCAGTGTCAGCTCTCAAGCTTCTAAGGGCAGGGACATTCATCATCTACAGAACTGCTGGATTATTTATCATTGAAGAAAATCAAGCACTCTTACTTATACATTAATTTAAAATATTAACATGAATCTATTTGTCAGCAAAGCTCCAAATGGTTATGAAGTATGTGCGGTGCAGCAGATTTTACATACAGGAACACCAAAGCATACCTTAACATCTCTTTTGTTGAAATTCAGCTATAAACTCTGTGACTAAGATGTGCTTTGACTTTAACACCTCTCCGGCGGCTTGCTGCTTTTCTTTATTAAAAAGGATCCCAGCAGAGTATTTTTTCTTGTTATAGATCACTTTTTGCCCCTTAGAGCGGAAAATGTGTGCTCACACTAATTTCTATATACCAGATTATTATTATTATTTTTTGTGATGATCAGATCTGAACAACTTGTCCTGGCAGAATGATTTATGCATCTCATTTCAATAAGAATAGGCCTCGATTTCATTTTAAAGGAAAGACAGGTTTTTTTTTCTTTTAAACAACCAAAGTAAAAGAGGATTACAGAGACCTCTGGAAAAATAAAAGATGCAAACATTTTATTTATTTCCTTACATTTGCCTAATAAGATCGTCAGCACAATAACAACAGCAGCAAAAGGTTTATTTCAAAGCCTAGAGGATTTTTAACACAGTTGGTATCGTAGGCTTTTAAGGGTAGGTAGGTATAGGCTAGAGCTGCTGGCTGGGAGGATTTGGGCAGATGGGAGGGGGATTATGGATTTTAGGGGCTGATTGGACCACTCGGAGGAGAAATCAAGATGCCTGCCTGGGGGCAGGTCAAGGCACCTTCATGGAAAGCCGTGTTCATCCTCTTACAGCCTGGTCACACAAGGAAAATCACATCGGCATAAAAGCATCTCGCACGCTGGACCGAGAAATCCATAATTGGAGTTGGTATCAGTGCACCTACTCCAGGTGAGGGGGACAAGCAAAAACTTCCTTCACAGCAGATTTCCAATGCTACCTACAGGGCTTATCAGCTTTCTCTGAATCCTCCAAGGTGTCCATCCCCAAATTAAACAACGTATTTTCAACACATAATACTCTCCTTTTCAAACTACAGTACTTTTGGGGGTATATAAAGGGGTAGACAGAGATAAGAGGGTGGGTGGGAGGAAGACAGGATGATCGCCATCTTCAGACTCATGCCAGATCTCATCAGAGCAGCATGCAAAGCCTTCCAGAACTAACAGTGACAGCAAAGTGTTTTGCTCTATAGATTTCCAAACATTTTTGGACCTTGGGAAGGTGAAGTGATAAGTGGGCATAGAGTTCCTAGTTTTCTTTCCATGTCTGTCCATGACACTTGGTATAATCTTTTGCAAGTCATTACATTTATCAGTTCCTGAGTTTTCTGATTTGTAAAATGGACATAACAGAAATTCAGTCCCTCACAAGGCTGTTGTAGAACTCAATTCATTAAAATTTATAAGATGCATTCAAGTTTTTAGCCAAAAGTTGCTGCATAAATTGCAAAGCTTGTAACATCTGTTTCCCTACACAGCTGAATACAAACCAGAAGAAAAAAAAAATCATGTATACAGGTTTCCTTGTGCTACCATAGCCATTTTCTATCTTTGTCTTTATTGCCCAAGCTGAAAAGGTGTAGGTAGGTATTCACAAGTGGCACACCCTTTTAGTGTGTGACTCCTCCTTGGGACCACCAAAAGAGAGCTGCCTCCAGATTGTGTGGATTTCTAGCTAACAGAAGTAGCATGAACTCACTGACTATGGGGTCAGATCTCCGAGCTCGCTGCAAGACTTTGATACAATACTGCTAACAAGAAGTTGAAAATCAGACCAGGCACTGAAAAAATAAAATTAAATTTAAAAAGTCATCCAAGTATTTTTACCCTGGCTTAAAAATAAGCAAGAGGGGCACAATGCAGTTCATTTAAATATCACAGCTGATAGACAGATGTTCAGACAGATTTTTGTAACAAGTGCCATAAAGCAGGCATAAACAAAGGTGGCTTTGTGAAAAATACCAAAACCAGAATGATAAGGGACAAAAAAGAATCAGTTTTTGTGGAAAAAAAAAGCCCAACAAACCAAAACCCCAAAACATCTAACTGGACTTCAGAATGCCTCAAAGTTCACTCACATTGTTGTAGTGCTAACACTGCAATTTCATGATCTTCTTAGGATCTTATAATGTGCAACGGATATGAGAACTCAGACAATCTATCTCAGCTCCACCCATAAGATGTGGAAAATGTAGAGTTTAATGAGGTGGCTGCTAGGGGATAGTTTCATTAAAAAACAACAAGAAGAACAACCTCTTGCTTCAATGTAGTCTTGGGGAGAAAGAAGAAAAAAAAAAAGATATGAGTTGGTTGGCAAACCCCAAATATATGAATATCTGGACAATGAATTTTTTACCTGCAGGCTGGTCAGAGGGAAGAACTGTTCACTCTAGCTAGGAAAGCCTGGCATCTAATGAGACTCTTACATTCCAGTACCATGAAAAAACCCCACCCCCAAAACAGAGGAGACATTGCATACCGTCACTAGCAAACTTAAGTAGGGACCAGAACTCCCAGGCTATATTGCTAGCTCTTGACTTCTCTTGGGCATGCCATTTAACCTCCTTGTGAAAGATTCTTCATAAGCACCAGAGGGATTCAGAAACGCGAGTCTCATTAATTTTCATTAGACTTGTGCAACTCCACCCCTTGGGTCCTTTGAAAATCTCCCTCCCTGTGTTTTTTAGTTGACTTCCCTGTTAAATAGGGATAATAATTACAACTGATCAACCTGTTTAAATAATACAGTTATAATATCACTATTATCTTCATAGATTATATTCAGCACTGAAATAAATGCATCATAATAAATAATGCAGAACTTTAACATCTGTTCTGGTTAGTAAATAATTCACAAGTCAATAATTAATTTTCTAGCTGTTCATTTATAATTCATAAATATTTGCCAAATATTCAGAATCTGAAAAATTTTATCTGAACTATTATGTGAACTTTTCCTTTTAATTATTACATATTTGCTATTTGTGTCATTTAGTTTGGCATTTAATTAACACAGTATTATTTTCTTTATCTTGACTGAATGAGTGAAATTTTTCAAATGTTGTAAAAAAGTCACTGTCAACACTGAATCATGAATATTCAGTTAGTATGACTTTTCAGTGCTCACAAAAATTCACAATGCTTTGAGGACTCACCAGCATTTTCACGAAGAGCATGGTTTGTGGAGTCAATCTCAGTGCATTTATTCATGTTACGTACACTCGTACTATTTGACTTCATCTGCCAACTCGCTTACTTCCCAGTTGTTCCATTAGCCAGTTCTCCCGTTTACTCCCAGTGCTCACCTACTTCAACTAATTAATATCAGCATGATGATTTGGAATTTGATGATCAAAATTTGTGTGGGAATATTTTTTAAACAAGACCAGCATCTACAGAAAAGTATACCTTTAAAGTATTCATTCAATAATTCCCCAAGGACTTGAACGCCTTTTAAAACTCTGTCACATTAGAAAAAGTGACAAAGGCATCTTTGACACATCAGACTCTGGCTGTCTTAACAAAAAAAAGACCCCAAAGCTCAATCGCTGCTTTTTATTCTGCAAAACATGTATTGCTAAATATTGCAAATAATCATTACCATCAGTGTGCATTTGTAACGGAGCTTAGCAGGAAAAGAGCTGAAAGATTGAGATTATCCAACCTGAGGCACCTTCCTTGGCTGGTTCAATTGGGTAATTAGTTTCTGTAGGCTATTGGGGATACAGAAAGTAACGAGTCTGCTCTACAGGGCAATTCTGGCTGTGGGCTGAAATGTTTTGAGGAGACACATCTCGCTCTTCTCCGGTGACTACACAAAGGGCCAGAGCCGTTTTGTTCTTTAATCGCTTCATGGAGAACTTGAGCCCTTAACTGCTGACTGAAGATGTTCCTGTTGTTTCAAAAGCAGGACAAATAAATATTCACTTGCTACTTTTCCCCTTGAAAGGGATCTCTGCATTTACCGAATGTTCCTGATTAAGCCTCCGAAATATTCTAGAATCAAAATAGATAGTTTTAATCTGGTTCTCCAGAGGACTCAAAATATTAAACTAATTTACGTCTGGATTTAAATGCTTGTTCAGAACAACATTCTGCATGCAGACACATCCAAGCTCATGCCTGTGTCGGCGCGTGGGTGAGGGTACAGGGGTTAAAAATGGGACTGGAAGACAGGCTCAGAGCATAGCCTACTGTCTACAGCACTGACGGCTGCACTTCTTTCACTAATTAGACCTTGATCAGATTAATCATGTATGCAGTCCTACTGAATGCAACGGGACTACTGCTGGGGACAAAAATCAAAAGCAGGTTTAAGTGCTGCAGGTGGTTAGATCGTCGATAACCAGAGCCAGAACCTTTCATATAACAACACAAGTAGGGAGAAGCTATCTTCTTCCCAGCATTTCCATACCTATTACTTCACCAGAACCATTAGGATTGTTATACAGTGAATATCCCTGAAACAGCGAAGTATCATTATAATGGATTTTTTGTTAAGAGTTCATAGCATCCATAAGCCTATTCACACAGCAATGTGCAGCCATAAAGCTTTGAAGAGTGGGGTTTAGAGAGTGGAAAAGTAGCACAAAGGTAATTCAATAAGATGTTGATCTCACAAACAGTATCAAAAGACTAACTTTTACATAGGTCATGACATTTACTTTTAAAGCTAAGAAGATTTTTCTTGTTCATATTATTTTCATTTGGAAGCCACACTTATTATGGATTTTTTCCCACTCAGGCACAGATGAATGAGACAAAAAGCCAGATATTTAAAACATTAATATAATGGCCTGATACCCTGTAAATAAAGCTTTGTCGATTATCCATTTACTTTAAGTGTCTCTTTTGTTAAGCCACCATTTTTTAGGTCATCTCTGCAGTTTAATCCAAAATAGCTGTAACAGGTACTAGCCCTTGAATATAAGCATCACCTACAGATGTAGGAAGCAGATGGCAGACGTGTTCATTGTACTCTGCCGTGAGGACCCTGCACCTTTTAAAAGGGATTTGGTGCAACCTAGGATAGAGTCTACATTGTCATTAATGCTAAAATAAATTAAATTTGTTTTGAAACAACCTAAATACTCAGGGAGACCCTACTATCGAGGCTGCCAAAGGCACTGCTGCCTGTTTCCTTATACCTTATACTGGTCTAGTCATTTGTATACTTGTTTAGCAGTGGACACATAGAGATCAGGGGGCTGGAACACTTCTCCTATGAAGAAAGGCTGAGAGAGTCGGGTTTGTTTAGCCTGGAGAATGGAAAGCTTCGGGAAGACTTTATTGTGGCCTTTCAATACTTAAAGGGAGCATTTAAGAAAGACGGAGAAAGACTTTTTACCAGGGACTATACTGATAGGACAAGGGGTAACAGTTTTAAACTAAAAGAGGGAAGTTTTAGATTAGATATAAGGAAGAAATTCTTTATGATGAGGGTGGCGAGACACTGGAACAGGTTGCCCGGAGAAGTTGTGGATGTCCTATTCCTGGAAGTGTTCCAGGTCAGGTTGGACAGGGCTTTGAGCAACCTGATCTAGTGAAAGATGTCCCTGCCCACAGCAGGGGGTTTGGAACCAGATGATCTTTAAAGGTGCCTTCCAACCCAAACCATTCCATGAATCTATGATTTTATGATGTTACCCCCTTCTAGCCCAACAAATACTTAATTTTTCCATGTATGATGCAACGACTTTAATAGGACAGCTTGAAAGAACACATCTGAGAATCTGCTGGTGAGTTACAACATCTACCAAGAGATCGGACATGTCAGTATGATTCTTAAACCATGGAGATTGAATCTGGTTGTCCCATGTCCTTGGTGATCTACAGGACAGAAGATAAGGTATTTGCCATTGTCATTGTCTCCAACTACTGCTGTTTTCTTTTTCTTGAAAACTGGCTGGTGGATAAAAAGCTGCTAGTAGAAGAAGGTTCAGGGTTTTAATTCCCATCCAGATCTGATTTTCTGTATTTCCTGATAGATATGTGGCTTAATCCTCTTTGCCCCCCTTAGGCAGTTCCCTGCTCAGCATGCTATTTTTATGGAGGATGTATTACATACGCAAACCCTCCTACTCACTGAACGGGTAACCCGCATGGTGCGTTTCTCTGAGACAGTGGACACCCAAACAACACACTCAGAAGCACAGGTGCTAAACCTGTCAGAATGGGAGGCTCATGTCATTTTACAGGGTTAACCTTAACTGACTTCCCTGAGTTAGAGCAACACTTGAATCTCAGCCTTGTGACTACTGTGCTACTGTGATAACCAAAGGACTATTCATCCTTGTCCTTTGGAAACTCCCTACCAACACATACAGGCTTGGTTAATAAACTAGTTGGTATAACAGTGAGGTCTTTAACCAATAATGAGTAGAAGAATGTTACTTCCAAAAATAGTGCTTATTAATCATGTCCCCATTATTCTAACCACATTGGTGAATTAAGGCTAAAAAAGGATACACCTCATTAGATCCATGTTGTATGTAAAGGAATAATTTAAGTCACAAATAGGTAACTTACTCCAAGGCCCAGTGTGTCAGGACTTTTGAAAATAATTGATGATAAATTCTGAAAGTATGCAAACATGGATAAAGATGACTATTTCGGGTAAAAGTATAGGCAGGCTGATGTTGGGAGTAAAGGAATTCGTGACAGTTTGCCCAGCCTCTTCCTCTCATTTCTTAAATAATGTATGATTTGAAATGAGAGCAAGTCAACATCTCATTATCTGATGTACCCTCCTCTCACAAGTCACATCAGCATGCAGATTCCCAAAACGCTGATTCCCAAAGATGCAGCAGACTTGTCCAAGCCGTTATGAGTATCAAGAAACATTTTATACAACATGTTATTGGAAATAATTTCACACACAATGTCAAATTCATCCTAAGCATATCTGGTGGCAAGAATTCCTAATAAATTATAAGGCTAGAGAAGCCTAAGGAAAAGGAGGCTTTGTAAGTCCTTTGCTGCAAAGGGACTAGCATTTTCTTTGTCTAAGTTATGACATTTTGCCTTTGGATGATTTTCTTGGCAAATACTATAGACCAGTGTCAGAAGGGGAGGAGAAAAAGAGAGACTGTACAATACTTTCTATTATATGCATCACATGGTCTCTTTTGCTTCAGTAGACATAAACAGCTTTAAAGTTCAAGGCTAATTCAAATTGGATTTTAGAAACACAAAGTCTTAAAACATTTGCACCAAACTAAGGGATTACACTCTTATCTTATCCTTAGAAAAGCTTTTGAAAAAAATATGGTAGCTCAGATTTTAAATTGGGTCTTCAAAACCCTCTTGTCTGTAGCTGTGTCATCTGCTTGGTTGCCTATTGTCAAAAGGTAAAATGTCTTATAGAGAGAAGGATTTGCATAAATTGCTATCACCTGCCGGCCATCCCAGGTTAATGAAAGTGGGGGGAAAAAAATAAATGCATGGAGCCTTTGAGCCTAATTTTTCTTGACTGTTTCTGTGCCAAAACAGATGAGCAAAATATTACTGTGGTGGTCGTCTTAACTTGCAGATCATTTACAACCTAGGCCCAGTCTTGCCCTTTGCTACCACTGAAATCTTTATCTCCACCTACTGAAATCAGTCATCAGAGAGTGGAGGAACCTTTTCATAGTACAGATGCTTTTAGCCTTCTGCTCCCCACGTGCACCAGAAAAGATGTAGTACAGGATACTGTGGGAACAAGCTGTACTAAAAGAAAATTATCCCTTAGTGGTTTGAGTAGAGCACACACAGTAATCGGACAGTCAGGCTAGAAATAACACATGAACAAAAAGCATATTAGGCAAATGCTCATACACTAAGTTAATTGTACATCTGGTAAAAAGGAGTTGAAAGGGCAATCTGTAGCAGCCTACAGCTACCTCAGGGTTAGTTACAAAGGTGGCAGACCCAAACTCTTTGCAGCAGTGTTAGATGACATACCAAGGACAACGATCATCAGGTGTGGCCTGGGAGATGAAGACAGCCCAAAGAGGCTGTGGAATCTCCACCCTTGGTGGTTTTCCAGACTCAGGAGGACCATATCATGACTGGCCTGAGAGTGTGTTGGCGATAGCTGCAGTTTCAGGTGGAGGTTGGTCTAGACCTGCTCATGTCCCTTCCAGTGACCATTTCTGTGATTCTATATAATGCTAAGTATGAAAGTTAACATGGTGAATGTAACTATTTACACAAAAGATAATAAAAAGTATACCAATTGTGAAAGCAGTAATTTTGTTCAGAGTGATAAAGAATGGTTCTGACAATTTACTACAGCATAAGGTCTTTTACCAGTCATGTCAAATGAATTGTTTTTTTATAGTGTCTGTTCTTTCCTGTTTAGACAATTCACAGGAACCTACCATTAATATTCATGGGGATTTTATATTTACATCAGAAGAACAGATCACAAAAATAATAGACAACTCACCTACAGGTGAGTCTCATCTCAAAAGGAGTCTCCACACTGCACTCTATTGTCTGACAGTTTCCCCAGTATTTAGACTTTCCAAAGTTTACTTTCTTTTGTGCACGAGAAGAAAGGGGGATTTGACTTATTGTTGAGGGCTTTTAACCAGCTGTGAGATTGACCAAAGCATTGCCTGGAAATCTCAGAGAAAAAGTCACCGCACGTGTGCCAGCCTATTCTGTTTTATGTGCTATACAAATATATTACCACATATATTAAAACACATTGAACTATGAATTATTATAATAGTGAAACCATGGATTATGCACTATATAGTTGATCTAGCCATGAAAAAGGTGTTTGATGCACATCTGCGTTACTGTACATGGACAGATCAACTATGCTATGCTGATACCGCTGCTCAGTTTATCCCAAATGCACCCAGCTCACTGCACATGCGATACAACGCAATGCATATATTTCTTTCAGGGAAACTTCTGATTGATCTGTAGGAGACATATCTGACTATACAAACGAGCATAAGAAGCAGTCTTGTTATACATGCAGTGCAAAGGATGCCCACAGAAGGTTAATCCATTCTCAGAAGTTGCTAAGTAACAGTACCCTGAGCTCAGGATCACTAATTACTCGACAGCTCATCTCCAAAGACTTTGACTTGTGTTTTATTAGCTGAACATCACTATTTCTTGATAGTCTATTTGGGCAGTAGGGGTTGAGGGGGAAGAGAAAGCACTGATTTGATTTAAATCAGTGGAGAATCTGACTTGTCTCACAATTCTGAAGATTGAATTAACATCTCAGTAAAAACTCCCTAGTCATGAAAAAACTCACTGACTTCTGGACCAGTATATACTAATATGCCAAATGTTATTCACTCCAGCTACAATAGCACTATCTCTTTAGAACACTCAAAATTCATTAGAAGGCAGGTGAAATAAATTTGATTTTGTCAAGCTATCATGTGAGCGCAGTATTACACAGAGAATGGAGTGCACTTATGTTTTGAATATCCTCTGTACATCATTTCAGTTTGCTGCAGGCTATTTTCTATCTGTCAGGGATTTTTTTTTCCCCTTTTTTTGAGAAAGAATCAATCGAGTCCCCTCCCAGCACACAGGTAAATAAATTTGTACCAGCAACAGGATTAAGGTGGAAAACATAACCAACATTCTTCTGTAAATACTCAAGATTAAAATAAACGTATTTTTATCAATGCTGTTAGAAATCTCCCCAACATTTGAATGCTGTGACATTTGAACAATAATAATCTTTCTGCCTCTCACTGTGATGTGCATTTTTGTCAGCAAATACTGTAATACATGGCTTTAAGATTCAAAATAAAGTTCTAGTAAACCTTTACATAAATTAAGAACAAGATCAAAGCCAAAGTACCTGCATTTTATTCACAGATGCCATTCTAATATTAGGGAGTAATGATGTACAAAAAAGAATATTAGCTAAAGCTTATTTGGTGTAAACATAATAGCTATTTCAGAAGCATTTAAAAACAATGTAAAAGATACCTATTCATGTAAAATATAATGAACATGCAATTCCTTGTAGAGGAAGACATATTTTACAAGAGTTTGGCAGAGAGCGCATCTGTAACGGAAATAAAAATCAATAGAATTTGTTGCATAACTTAGACATAGCTTTATTCTCTTTTATTCAAATTAATATATGGGTTAGCAATTCACCTGCCAAGTCTCAGCTCTCAGGGATTAGAAACAGCTGAGATATACTGCAACATTGAGGTTTATGATGTGAAAATGCTGACAGACCCAAATAAAACGGCACTGCTGCTACATCAGGTGGGAAACTTGATCCATGAACTATTACTGATTGGGTGTAAATGTCTGAATCCACAGCTTCAGTCCAAAGGGTTCAAGTTTGCCCACGCGATGTTGACTATATCTCTTTCTTTACAACACTCTTCAAAGTAATATCGTACCTTAAGTGAGCTTCAAATCAGCTACTTCTAGAAAAAGTATGCTGTAATGGATCACCAGCACAAGGCTTGCATGACAGCTGAGCCTGCTTAACACCTTAAAGAAGGGATTAACAGATGTATTTTCTCAAGCACTGTGTGTGAGCCTCCTTCCTTCTCCTTCACTTCTGTCCCAGGATTTGCAGCACTGTGGTCCATGCCCTGCTCTGATACCCTCCGTGTCCGGCACGGCTAGTTATGGCAACCAGCTCTCCTGTTCAGAGGCATCCCAATGGAAAAGGACGTTCTTCGTAAATACAGTTTTTTGCTGTGGCCTTTCCCCAAAGCTGAAATGCCTAGATTATGCAGAAGCTCATGGCTAGACCCCAGGCTAATCCCTCTGGATGAGGGTGTTGTGGCTTTCACCTGGCCAAACTTGTTGTCAAAGTCATTTTACAGTGCAGCATGTTCCTCTCACCGAGGAGCTCTTCTCGGCGAGTCCTGGCCATCCCGGGCAGTTGTAAAGGAGAAAACCAGCCACAGTCACTGCTTTTGATCCCCACAGAGATCATTACATTTTACTGTTTCCTCAGGCCACGGCTACTCAGGGCTTGTGGCGCCTTGGGACTATAAAGATGCATTTTTCTTTCATGGCACATCACTGCTTCCTACCATACTTCCTCAAAGTACAAAAAAGTTGCAAAATAAAAACAAAATGTAAGGAAGTAGACTCCGAATGCTGTACTGAGCATAAAATTCCCTGAGGTGTGAGGTAATTGCAGCACCTAGCTGTCATGGTAACAGGCACGACTGCAATTAATAAAATTTAAAGTGTGCTATGTGGGGAAGATGATAGGTAGAAACCTCCACAAACCTGTTTGTTTAAAGCCACTCCCGCCTTCCCGTTTATCCTACCTGAAAACTAGCCTGATGCTTCTCAGCTGAGCATCAGATTTTCTTCAGAGATTTCAAACCTTTGTGCAAAGCTGCTGCCAGCCGTTCATAAACAGAATGATACTAAATTTCTCTGCCCTAAGGAATAATACCAAACACTTATAATTTGGAGAACGGAGCCTTCAGTTTTCTATAATGTCTGCTTTTGAATACCAGGAACTAATCTAATATTGCGTAAACCTCCTTTCACCGCTCGGCTTTACAGCCATCACATCAGCATGGTTTTCTAGCCAATGTCATGCTGCCCTGGAACTGAGAAAATCAATGAAGGTTAAAATCGCACACATGAAGGCATTGTGTTGATCTGCACTGCCATTAATTTAAACCATTTGGGGAGGCTAAAAAGCAACCCAATTATTTTCTGTTTGCAATTCTAGTGTAGGGCTAATACACAGAGCAATACCTAGTATATAAGGAAATGTAAACCTGTCAGTTTACTGCTAAGTGACCCAGCTTATACAGATGTAATTAGAAAGTTATTAAACCAGAGTCCCTTTAGCCATGGCTTCAGCTGAACAGCTCTGCTACTAATACTATCCATTAAATTGCATCCATTTATAGCTTGAGCACTATCACTTTTTAATAGCATTACTCCTAACAGTCAACCAGCATATGCTGTTTTGAGCGTTAATCCTTGCCTGCCATTGATTACTTATAAACACAATACAAATTAAAATTAAAAGAACCGTAGCACTATCCTTGCAGGTTGTGATTAGGAGGCACACCCTCTCTTTCAGGTGTGCAGGTGCCAAGGACCAGATCTGCTCTCTCCTGGTCAGTGCATGGGAGGCCAGAGGGACCACATGGTGTGGCTGGACGTGGTAGCTCAGCCGGGGTGACATCCTACCTGGGGCACAGGACTGTGCCATGTCACCTGCAAGTGAGCTGGTGAGCACCTTGCCAGCTCAGTAGTAACAGTGATGCCTTCCCCAGACACCTTCACACTCCTTTCAAGAGTCTGTGTCTAAGAAAAGGCAAAGTTTAGCAGAAATCAGCCAGGTAAACCTTACATCAAGGTGCAGCTCATTTTTTTCTGGGAGAATTTTTTCCCCATGCCCATCCTTTCTGTGAACAGCCCATAGGATCGCAGAGGGAACCCAACTCAAAGGGCAAGTTAAACCCGGGTATTTGTGCCATGTAACCAGATATTGAGTCTCCTCTGTCTAGTCCTTGAGAAAGGCTGAATCCTGTCCCCAGGTAAGATGTTCTCATTCCACTGACCCCTCCGGACATTTCTGAAATTCTCATCTCTACACAGGTCCATACAAGAGTTCATTAGATCCACAAAAAAATCTTCAAAATAAGTTCAACTGGAATGCAAATGAAGGCATGTGGCAAGAAGACAAATTCCCTCTTTTTTGAGTTGACCTTTTCTATTTTCATCCACACTGACTGATCTGTATTAGCATGAGAAACAGCATAATTTCAGTTGCAGCTCTTTTTAAAATCAGGTATTTTCCTAACTCCCTGCTCTATCTGTGGGAACGTACATTTACTAGAGATTAAATCTAGAAGCATCCAGGCTTCTGAGGTTGTACTGCATGGAATAGTTTAATTAGGTAATGGTACATCAGTATTTTTAGGAGAACTTTCATTTATTACATGGAAGTGATCATAAAAGTTGCATGAGCTCTGGAAATAACTTGTTCTTTTCTGAGACTGTTCAAAACCTCATCTTTATTTTTAGATTTAAAATCTATCTTAATTTTAAAGTGTATAGATACAGTGTACTTAGAACATATATAATTAGAAATGAGAAGTCTAGATTGCTCTAGATCAGAAGTGATAAAATTTTCCTTAAGACTGACAGTTGCGTTGAGTGTGGTTTACCACTGGAGACAAAAAATTTCCTTATAATAAAATGGCTTACTTCTCAAATTCTTTCAGGTACAATCATCCATCAAGTGGGTCTGCTGGATCTAACCTCAATTCTGTAGATATGATGACAAATGGAAATGGAGGAATTCTCCTTTAATAGCCTCTAGTCTTTTCTCTCAGCCTACCCTCCTGCATAGGATGTGGTATTGAACTCTAAGCCCAAAGGTTACAACAACTACTTGTGACTGTACCCATAGGTCCAATGTCTTGACAGTCCCGCTCTTCCCATACACCTGTGGAATTTCTTTTGCTTTGCTAGATGCTGTAGAAACTGTGTTTCTGACCATGTAGCTTTCTATACTGATTTTATATGAAAGCTTGCTGATTTAGACCTAGGCATTTTTAAAATGAAAGTATTCAGCTCCTATACCCCCAAAGTATGAAACACTAAGGTACGAAGAGAGAGTCTCTGTTTCTTAAAGCATTTCTAAGAAAAGACCACAAGTTCCAGAGGGTAAGGCTGCCTGGCGTTATGCAGTGCAAGATCTTAGAAGTAACAAATCAAAGTTATGCAGTGCTAACATACTAAGAACTGCACCAGAACCGTAGGTTTTGAAGCACTAAGAAGTATATGTGCACTTTCTCATCGTTTAAGTGTGTACTGAAAATGTTAATGTGGAACCAATCAGTATAGAAAAACCTCAGTGTATGGATGGCTTTACTGGGGTAGGCTATCTTTATCAGTGGAGAGGAACAATCTTTAAACAGAGAAGTGAGCAGTCTTAATTGCCCTGACCCTTGAAATAACAGCAAAACTACAGCATAGACCACAATATGGCATGATTTTAACTAAGCTGCCCAAAATTCTTGCACTGTTGGCTCACTATTACGTGCTCTAGATGAGGCATGTATCAGAAAAGAAAATTTTTGTAGGAGAAAGGTCTCTTTTTCAATTTTTATTTGTTGAATAGTGATTGCATTGGCACTGAAGATGCTAAGTGTCTTGCTGGATTAGATGTTTTATGGTTCCTCATTATAGTAGTTGACTATATATATCTAAATGTTTTATAAGAAAAGGACACAACGGGTCCTATCCGAAGAGAACTCCTGAGCCTGCATATTACCCCATTATAATCCATATAACCAGGCTGACCTAGTCTGGCAGCTTGCTGATATCTTGCCGTAACAACTACGTATACACATTGTAATACAGTTCAGGCTATTACCAATAAAAGTCCTTTATCTGGCCTCTGACATTTATACAAGCCATAAATATCCAGAAATAAGAAAGCTAGATCCTGCTTTCCTACTTCTTGTCTTCCCAATGATGCCGTTTTTTTCAAACTTGTTAACAATCCTGTGTCCAAGAGCTGTTCAGCTCTATGCAGTCATTGTGCACATTTCCATCTGCCTAAAATAAAAGCAAAACTTTCACTGAAGCTCTTTAACAACAATTTTTCCTTTTGTGATTTTGACACTTCAGTTATACTCTCTCTATGTTGTAAAATGAAAATTCTTAGATGACCTGACACAAAATAGTCCAATTTTGATATTTGTATCGGGACCCGCTTCCCTCCCAGGAATCACTTACAGTAGAAAGCCAAAGCTGGTACAGCAGAACAAAACATTTTTTTTTCATACTGCAGCTAAAACATTGCAAAATAAAAAATAAATGTACAATAAAAATACATTTTCTTAAATTTTACAAATAGAAATGTAAGGTGTCTTTTAAAAACCCCGAATGTCCTCTATTCTGGGCACACTTTGACATATTCTGTTTTACATGGACTTCAGCCGCTGCAACTGTCTTCCAAAGTCTGCACAGGCATCCATGAAAATTTTAAATACTTCCGTTCAGCCTTGGCACAGCAGCTCCTAATAGGTGCACTTGGGTGGTTTAATACATTTACTAAAACATTTTAAGTCACTTGGTTCAGATAAAATCTGTGTAAACAGAGACAAGCCTCATGTGCCGTACTTAAACTGTTCAATCTCAGCACCAAAACTCACACAAATGTGCCCGACTATCCTGATTTAAAGAGCGGGGGGGCACATGCAACTCCTCCTAACTTGAGGCATGGGGTAATGAGCACTTGGAGAATTATGCCTATTTTAACACTTAAATACAAGCCTGGCTGCCTAACTTGTTTGCCACAATTACAAATGTGGGCTTGTAGCTGGAAACCCCATTGACCAGGCCTGGCAAAGCCACAGCCCTAAAGACAAAACTGCACTCCAGATCAATGGGGACTTACTTAAGCATAAAGGCTGTGTGTAGGGACGGTGAGCAACAACCTATCGCCCAGCTGGGGCTGACACATCTTTCCAGGCGGCCAGTCACTCCCTACCAAGTTAGGTAGGGTGGATGTCAGCCAAACACAATTTTAAACTAGCAGACAAACACAAAACAAGTATCCGTGTGAAGATTGCCCTAGGAATTTGTGTCCTGCTTTGAAACCTCGACTGCTAGCTTCAGACCCTAATATTTCCTCTTGCAGGTAGCCCTATTCATCTGTCCTTGGTTTTTACATTTGACCCGTCTTTCGTGCCGTTATCCTCATGTTTGTTCCTGCATTGCCTGCATTTGTTCCTATCTTGCTGGTACCTGAACTCCTCACCTCATACCAGGCTCCTGCCTTGCCCCTTGGTTTGATTTTTTTCATCACTTCTCCAGTTCTTGGTCTTGTTTGTCAAGGTTTGTCCTGACTTCTTCTTTTACTTTGATTCAACTGAGTTTAACCAACAGGCAGGACTGCCCATGTCCCAGTCGTGACAAACTGAATCAGACTACAGCTTGCTGCATCTGCTTCCACCAGGTTTGAGACCTCTGACTACTGTAAACATATAATAAAGGAAACTTGTTGAGACTGGGAGGCTCTACACTCTGCTCGGTGTCATATTTTTTATTGAATGTAACATGATGAATTTTGGGAATGGCACATCTGCTCTCCTCCACAATTTCAAGGGGAATGTTGGAGGCAAGTTGAAGGAAGAAAAACGCATCAAAGGCTATTAAACACAAAGATACCATCTGTGGTTCAGGAAGTCCCTGGACTGCAAATCACTGAAAGCTGGGGAAATACATCAGCAACGTGTCACCACACACTGGCCCTACTCCATCCTGCTGTTGCCTGCCGTTGGACGCAAACTTACATGGTCCAAGAAAGATGTTTTTATGTTCTCAGGTAGCCAGGGGAAAATCATCATCAACATTTAAAATCAACTGTATTTATTGGGGGGGAATCTGGAAAACTGAAGGCAGGACTCCTACCATCTGCTTAGTAGAGCCACTGCTTCAAATACCTCTGCAATTGCCTGAGTGCCAAAGAACTGACTGATGGCACCAGTGGACATCTTCCAGAACAGCAATATTCCTGTATAAGTGTCTCCCCATAAAGTTTAAGGTAGTGCCTTTCCAAATGACCTGCCTCCTAGTCAGAGAAGAAGACAATGGCAGCGGGAAGAGGGACATAAGCCCAAGCAGTCTGTGAGAGGGAAGGCAACAGGGGACCCGCAGAGCCCACTGGAGTAACTGAAGGGGGGGAGAAAAGGGGACAGCCAGAGTGAAACAACCCCCCCAACACATGTCTTTTGTATGGGTTAGAGACACCACAGAGCAGTGCCCCGGCATGGAGGGAAAGCTGAAGTTTTAAGGCCTCCATAAGCAAAGGAGGCCTGAAAGAACAGACCCTGAGCTGGGCCATGAGCTTGGATGACATGCCCCAACAGAGATGAACCTCCTGAGAGATGGTATATCTCCCCAGTGTCAGGAGATGTCACCCCTAATGGGGGTTGCAGAATTAAATAACATGTGGAGAGTTGCTAAAAGGCTAAAGAAGATCGCTCCGTTTCTGAACAACCTGTGAAATGCAGAGCTGGACTGTGCACTGACGGAGCGGTGGAGCCTGTTTCAGCTTGTAGCAAAGAAGGACAAGATTGGACAGATTCAAGCTGGGATAGCACAAACCCTGAGCCCTAATCATGTTGTTTCTGAAAGCAGATATGTTTCTTTTATGCCCTGAACGTGCTCATTCCTCAGTTCAGGCCCCAAGCGCTGAGGAAGGGAGCGTGCCGAGGGACCCAGACACCCGGGCAGGAGGTGCTAGCTGCAGGTGAGGAGGCACCACGGCACGGGCGACTGATACGTGCCCCAGCCCAGGGCTGTCTGGGGATAACCCGAACATCTTGCAAGTCTATCTGCAGCAATGTTCTACACCATTTGTCCAAGATATTCTCTTTTTTCCCTCCGCGTGACTCCGTGCAGCGACCTAGTGGACCCCTAGGAAGAGTCCAGCTCCAATGCAATTAGCACGAACGTCAGAAAATGTCTTCCCATCACACAACTCCATATAGCCAGGGCACAGCTTGAACATGTTTATTCTGTGCAAAGCTTATGAAAAATTTGCATTAGAAAACAGAGACAAATGGAAATTTTGGCTTTTGCTGCTGTTTTTAAAGCAAATGTCACCCAAAGAGGTATTTAGGTATTATCTAGATTCTGTTGTTGATAATGCTAGCTTCGCAATATGAATTTTTAAAATTTATTTTAAAGCAATATTAGGAAATGCATTTTGCAACATGTAATTATATTAATAAAGAAATTTGTTTGATGTTAAATATTTATTCTTCTCCCACTGTAATCATACTTTTGATGCTGCATACATTTACAACGAAAAAACGCATTTTCAAATGTTTTCAACCTGGTTTTATGATTATTTGTTAATCACAATACGTTAAAACCTTAAGGTTTTGAGTGGAGGGTTTGGGGTTTTTTGGTTTTTGGTTTTTATTTTTTTTTTGAATGGTCTGTCTTGCTTTGGTTGGTACAGTGAAAAGAAAAAAGTAATTTGGGTTTAGCATGTAGAATTTAACTAAGCTTTATTTATTTTATTGTCAGAAGTAATAATAGGGAGTAATTTAAGTACTTTGAAGATGTGCATTTAGTGGTCTTTGAAGCATAATCCCATTAAGATTAATAATGAATTACGTCTGAGAAAGACTATGTCCCTTAATGCTAATGTCTTTTGCAAGGTGGATAAATTGCTCAATTTAACAGCAAAGACGAATGCGCAGAGGAGCTGTAGTTGCACTGGCTTATTTGATGTTGGGAGGTTCTAATTTTGGTGGGTTTTTTTTTGTTTTGTTTCTGTCTAGAAGACCCAGAGACTCATGGTCATTGAAAACGTTTGAGTAAAGCCATATCCAGGGATAACCAGCTCCCTTGAATAATCACCATCAGCTTCCCATGACTGCAAACCTCGCTGGTAATTGTTCCACCATTGCTGAAGACTTCAGTTTTCCCAGCAGGTCTTGGTCATGGTGTGCACAGAAAGCCTGAAGCAGCCAAGATGGGCTGAAGGGCTAAACGATGAGGAGAATGTAGATGGCCTTGATAGTTGGACTCGATGATCTTAGAGGTCTTTTCCAACCTTAATGATTCTATGGCCTAGTTCTAATTTGCCTCAATAAACTGTGCTCCTAAGTGTCCCATGTGGTCTTTCACAGAAACCAGCGTTCAGGATACCAACTTCAAACTTCACTCAGCGCTGCTGCAGTGCTCCAGAGGGGAAAGATTCTGCTGCTTTGCCTGGAACAGCAACATTTTTTGCGGCGTGCATAGCTATGTAGTAAAAGGTAGGTAGATGTAAAGCGTGGCCTGGTTCTTTTAAGAGCAAGAGGGATGCACCCGAGGACTGAAACAGAGCGTGAAAAGCAAAGCACTAAGTTATGGCTCATGTTAGCCAGATGATACCGAGGAAAAAGCAATCTGCCTTCGGCCTCCTTTCAGGTCCAGCCTTGTAGCAGAGACCTGGTGGGACAGATCTCTGTTCCCACTTAGGTAGGATAAACATCACTGGCAGGACACCAAGCAGAACCTCCTCCTGTACCCTGCTATTACATGTGTGTCAGTCAGATAAGTCTTCATCCTGCTTAATTTATAGGCGCTAAAGAGATCACGTTACACGCTGGTACAACCACAAAATCAGTGCTGCTTTGCCCAACAAATAACGGTATATGTCGCTTCTGAGTACAATTGGTTCAAGGGGCAACAAACCTCACAGTATGTGCAGCCTTCAATGCAGCTATTAAAAATACATTTTTATGTTGTAATTGGTTACTAAGACAGATGCATTGATTTTTTTCCCTCACATCTGAGAAGCAATTGCACAGACTTATATTCAGAAGAATGCACATAATATACTTGAAAAACTAAGCATGAAGAATCGGTTCAGATTTCACCGAGTGTGAATTTGGGGAGAAAAAATTGTCCCTCCACCTTCTCACTACTAATGCAAAGGGTTTATTTTTGAATGAAGGCAATATGAGCTTAAATTAAATGTCAAATATAATTTAACATTAAAGCATGAAGTGGCTGAGCGTGTGCATGTCAAAACCAGCAGCTCTTCTGAGTGGTTAATTGCTATCTACAAAATAATAACCTATAAAAAGATCTCTCATTTTCAGTAGTGAGGCTTAAATTTACTGTACTGGAATAATTCTAACAAAATAGAGCTTAGAAGCGTTTTTAGTCACCCATGCCACATGAAGACACACAATGCCAAATAAAAACTTCTGCAATCTGGCTGCCTACTCCTCTGGGCTCTCTAGACTCCTTTTGTAATCGGCAATGAGAAACAGACACTTCTAGGCTGCGGTTCATCTTGTCCTAAACCAGATATCTAAAATAGACCAGAAGAACCACATCTGAAAAGTGCCTATTTCTCTCCACTGACTGTAAAGGAAGCCAGAAGTGATTAATTCAGAGGCAGAAAGCTACAAGGCAATGTGTAGTTTTGATCATTTTCTGCCAACAGGATCAACTGACCAATGCTGCGATTACATTTTTTTTTTTTCTTCACTGACACCTGATAGGTAACTACTATTAGTGTTAGAAAGTGACTATTTTATGCGACATGCTGCCCACTTTAGAAAGTAGTGAAATCCTTGCCAAAAGAAACTCCAAGTCTGAGATTTTAGCTCTGGGGCTGAACTCTGGAAAGGCATTACAATAATCAAAACAGCTAAAACTGAGCAAAACCGTCCCAACGGACCTAATCTTCCATGCATTTGTACACCTGCTTAATTCTAGTCGTACAAATAGTCCCATAGGGCAGATCTAGAAGACTTTTAAAATAAGTTATTGGCTATCAGTGGGCAAAGGTCTGTATACCTTCGTACAATGGACTGGCTGGAAACCTCCACCAAATCAGCTGAGTTCTACTTGAAGGAAGGGCCAGTTTTAATAGGGGAAAACAAAACAGAGAGGACAACACATGCTTTTTATATTGGTATACTTCCTTCTCAAGGTTAAGTTATGACTTAATTTTCCTTTTTTTTTTTTTTTTTGGTGGTATTCCTAAATATGTAACAGCATCAATGATACAGAAAATGTGACTCAAATGCATTAGGAACAGCCAGACAAAATCCTGACATGTGTGAAGTTAACGGCAAAGCTATCACTGACTTAAATTGATTCACAACTTCAATCCTTCAGCATGTTGTAGTGGGTTGACCCTGGCTGGACACCAGGTGCCCACCAAGCCGCTCTATCACTCCCCTTCCTCAACCGGACAGGGGAGACAATATAACGAAAGGGTCGTGAGTTAGATAAGGGCAAGGAGAGATCATTCACCAGTTACCGTCATGGGCAAAACAGACTCAACTTGGGGAAAAATAGTTTAATTTATTACCAATCAAATCAGAGTAGGGTAATGAGAAATAAAAACTAAACCTTAAAATACACCTTCCCCCCACCCCTTCCTTCTTCCTGGGTTCGACTTTACTCCCGATTTTCTCTACCTGCTCCCCACCAGCGGCACAGGGGGACAGGGAATGGGGCTTGTGGTCACTTCATCACACGTTGTCTCTGCTGCTCCTTCCTCCTCAGGGGGAGGACTCCTCACACTCTTCCCCTGCTCCAGCATGGGGTCCCTCCCATGGGAGACAGTCCTCCACAAACTTCTCCAATGTGGATCCTTCCCACAGGCTGCAGTTCTTCACGAACTGCTCCAGCATGGGGTCCCTCCCATGGGAGACAGTCCTCCACAAACTTCTCCAATGTGGATCCTTCCCACAGGCTGCAGTTCTTCACGAACTGCTCCAGCGTGGGTCCCTTCCACGGGGTGCAGTCCTTCAGGACCAGATTGCTCCAGCGTGAGTCCCCCACAGGGTCACAGGTCCTGCCAGCAAACCTGCTCCAGTGTGGGCTCCTCTCTCCACGGATCTACAAGTCCTGCCAGGAGCCTGCTCCAGCATGGGCTTCCCACGGGGTCACAGCCTCCTTTGGGCACATCCACCTGCTTTGGCGTGGGGTCCTCCACAGGCTGCAGGGGAATCTCTGCTCCGGCACCCGGAGCACCTCCTCCCCCTCCTTCTGCCCTGACCTTGCTGTCTGCAGAGTTGTTTCTCTCACATATTCTCACTCCTCTCTCCAGCTGCAATTGCGCAGGTTTTTTTTACCCTTAAACACGTTATCCTGGAGGTGCTACCACTGACGATGATGAGCTCAGCCTTGACCAGCGGTGGGTCTGTCTTGGAGCCAGCTGGTGTTGGCTCTATTGGACGTTCTAGCGCTCTCACAGAAGCCAGCCCTGTAGCCCCCCAGCTACCAAAACCTTGCCACACAAACCCAATACACATTTATAACAACTAAAAATCTAATGTGGTTTCCAGAATATGAAATAACAATATGTCATTGTAATATCTCTATACAACTATTTCTGCTAGAAGAAGGAGAAAGAGATTTGAGATAAAAGAAAACAAGAAATCAGTTTTGTAAAGGCATTATCATTGGGGTCAATGAATATAAAAACAATAAACTATAATTTTCATCATGATTTCTTGTTTGTCTTCAAAGTTACATTTCAGAAGCGTTACACAGTTGTCCAATTTCTGTGGGGTTACAGGAACTTGCCATGTTCGTTTGGGCATATCCACCAATACAGAAGTTTTGATATAAAAGTTCACAAGGGTCATGTAAGTCACACGATGGGGAGTGTTGGAAAGTTAAATTAATAGAGTAATCTGAACATTAAATATACCTTAAATAGTAAGAATTACTATATAATCAGAAAAGCATTGAGTTAGATTTCTAAATGTTAGGTATAATATAGAGTGAGTGATATGGATGAAAGAAATGGAGGGTAAGGAGCCTGGAATCACAAGGGAAGGAGTAAGCAATTCCTGTCCAAACCTTTCTACCAAAACAGATGCATCTAAGCCCCATGGAGCTGCCTTTTTACTTTAAGGTGAAAAACTTTGAAATGTAAGCAAGGCTTAGGTCTCATTGAAAGTTACTGTTTTGTTTGTTCTCCTATGTCCAAAGCCAGCGCTGACAGCGGGCAAGCAGCTTGATACGGGACGAGACCAGAGCCAGCTCGTGGCTCTGGTAACACAGTCACACTCCCCACGGCCATTGCCAAAGGTGCAAATCTGCAGGAGGTTTTTACACAGTGGCACGAGCCTCGGGCATGGTGCTGACATCCTAGACTGCCTGCCAGCTTGGCCACCGCTTGCCCTCCCTGTGGATTGTCGGGTGCCAGCCATGAGCTGTTTTGAGTGGCTCCCAGCTCCTTCTGCCCGCTGTGTCTGAGATGAGGTGCTGCCACGTTGGCAACCGCATCTCAGCACCGTCAGAGCAGCCCTGAACTACATCATTCGCAGCAGCAGGAGCACAGGTCTTCGTTTGCCAAATCAACAGTCACTTTTTGTAGCTGGGAAGGTTACAGCGGTGTCCGTGGGGCCATGGGGGAGGTTCCTCACCCCCCGTGATCTCTGACTTGATAAAGATAGCGAGGATCAGGGTGTTTTTTCAAGCCCTAGCACAGTGTGCACAGGACACACCTCCTCTGCTGCCATCCCTCCCCTTGACATACCATGGACAAGCACAGAGGGGCTTAGGGTTATTTCATGCTTTCAACTGAGGCCTGGGCTAGAGGATGTTGGTGTATTCCTGATTTCCACTTTGGCTACTGGTAGGAGCTTGCTGATGTGGCGCCTCCTCCACATGTAGCTTGTGTGAAGCCTTTTACAACCTCAATGCCTTTCCCGCACTGTGACTTCTGCCTGCCCTCCACTGTCCTGGCTCACAAAGGGACACAAGGGCTACCTGCCCTGTTAATAGGCACGGGTCCACACCACAGAAAGTAGAATCTGAAGTAGAAGGCCATGATACCTCATTTCAGAGGTATCCCACATGTCGTCGTGCAACTACTGTTGCCAGCCCAAGACAGAAAAAGCCAAAGAAAGACTGGTGCTTTGCTGCACTGGGTAGAAAGAACACCTATTCAGATCACTGAAAAAGGTAGTGTAACATCCAGGGGATGCTGTAGCACTATGTGGAGTGACTTGCATTGAACTTGCATTGAAAGAGGGGCAAGAACATCCTTGTGTAGCGACTCGAGTGATTACATTGTGAGAACAGAAAGTGGATCAGAAGAAAAGCCCTGTGTGGAAACTGCGGCAGATGCAGTAAAACTCTGGCATGGGCAAATGTTACTTAATCTGGCATAAGGTCTGCTGACATCAGTTCAACCAGAAATATTATCTATTTACTTGTTAGCAATTCTGAAGTGGTGCAGTGTGGTGTAGAGTAATCACTGATTTGTGTCACCTGGTTGCTCCTTTTTCAGCAAAGCACCCAGAGCCCTCTTGCTGCTGTCCAGCTACAGCCTTTGGTTCTTAGACTACTGTAGAGACCTGCAGGTCTCTCCATCTGCTACCTGAGGTCTGGTAACCCGCTCCCATCAGTGCCATGATGCTTCATGAACATAATCCATTCACCAGCAACTCTGCCTTCTGTATACTTGAAGTCATAAGGAATGTTTTAAAACAAGAAATAATCACTTTGATGATCAAGAGAGGATCTGAATACCTTATAATACTGGTCATCATATTAAAAATCTAGTATTTGTTGTATGGTCTCCTATTCTTCTGCAAGCTAAACTCCATCACAAATAATTAACTTTCTCTGAAACCTCAAAATTTGCTGATTTAGCAGAAAATATGGGTTGTAACAGATGAACTCCAGGAAATTTTGCTGAGGTGGTTTAGATGTTACTGCTCTCAGTTATTTTTTCCCATCCTTCTGCCAAAGTTACTGCCCCTGGACAGAAGGGCAAACTAAAATGTGGGCCCATATCTCACACAGCCCCTTCAAACTGCTGAGGTATCAGTCTGCAAAGTGACGCCCTTGAAGTACAGGTGTCCAGTCTTTTTTTGTTGACCTTGATCCAGGGCAGAGTTGAAAAAGAAATCTCCATCAAAAGCCTTAAAAACTGAAGATGGGAAAACAAAAGTGTATCAAAACTACCTCAGTTTTCTCTCCCACTTGTTCTCCCAATGAATTCAAGTCACAGCCTTGTTTCTCTACAGCTGTCCTGTCTCTGCTAGCTGCTAATTTTAGCCAGAGTCCTCCATTACATGGCAAGATGAAAAGGAAGTTATGAAAGCATGTGAGCCATAGCTTTCCTAAACCTTTTATATTTTTTAAGTTCCTCAGTCAGCTCCCAAATACCTTGTCTGCTTCTATCACAATTCCAGCACACAGATTAGAAACACAAAGTGCCAAACAGATGCAGCTATTTGTAAGAAAAAGCCAAAACCTTCTGCCCTCTCTCAACGATCTCTGACTTTCAGAATCTTGCCTGAACATTCATCAAATATTCCCTTTGTCTGTTGTCATCCCTCTTAAATACATAAAGAACTCATTCATGAATGTACAAACTTTTGACAGTCTCTAAAGTAAACGGAGTTTTCTTTTAAAATGCTTTAAATCAAAATCACTCAGTGCATAGCGCTCTGTACTGTTATCCTCCTTTCTTCAGAGAGCGTGTCTGCTTTTGATCCTTTATTCCAGACTTCTCCCCAGCACTGATTTCTCTGTCATTTTGGGAGCTGTGCCCTCTGTTAATGTTTGGATGGCGTATTTTGATGTTTTTCCCTGTCTCACTTTTAAAAAATCTCTCTCTCAAAATTGGTGCTGATGAAGGTTAAAAACGCTCAAGGATAATGTAATTGAGGCTTTTGTTCTTCCTCTCCACCCCCCCACTATTATGTGAAGAAATAGTCAAGTAACTGTTGATGGGCCAGAAATTCCATTTGAGTTGCATCAAGCTCTGCACCTGCACAGGTAACAGACTTTGGTCCATCCTACTACAGAATAAGGGCCCAAACTCACCAAGGACTAAAGACCATAGTCCAGGAAAAAGTTCCTCTTCAGGAAGCAGAAATCAATCTCTTCATTTCCTACTTGGACCCCACCCTGTCCCTCATATTGCGTGCTGAGGGAGTTAAGATCTTGCTTTGATAAGCCATTTCTGTCATGCTGTGCAAGGAGACCACCACTCAGGATTCAGGAGTCGTGTCATCTCTACCCAAACAACGTTCAATATTCTTTGGACACTGCATCATGTAATACCTTTTTCTAATGGTTAAATTGTCTTTATTCATCTAGTGAGAAGAGTGGCAACAAAGCGGCAGAGATGGAGTCAACTCTAAGACCGAACAGTAGCTGAAAGAGCAAAGAAATCTTTCTCTGGTGTGTGTGTGTGTGTGTGTATATATTATTTCTTTTTTTTAATAAACTTTTGCATTACACTTGCTTTCAGAAATAGAGAAGTCTCTGTTAAGAAGCAATGGAGAACTCTGAGATAGAATAATTGAAAATGTGTCCTTCTGCAGCTCCTATTCACTGCTGGTGTTCAGCAATAAAAAGAGAATTGCAACCATGAATCACAAACACTGCTGTCTTAATACCGCCTTTCAAGAACTGAAGAGACAAATACCACTTAGACAAGGAGAAACCCTCATATATCTGATACACCTCCAAATGCTCTGTGATTAATCTTTTTTCTTAAAAACAAACAAAACAAAACAAACACTAGTTGAACAAAAAAATCCCACATCCGACAATCTAGATTTCTAAAGCTTTGATGGAATGAGGCCATTGGTGAGCAACAGTAGAACTTTACATAGAAAAAACCCCAAACACTTTACTAAAGCTATCAAAAGAGCTATTCTTTTAGGTAGTTTTGGAGTAAATAAAAAAACACTTACTCCTTTAAGTGATTTGTTTGCATTAAATGATTCATTTGCATTTATTTGTCTAATCCCGAGAGGTTATTGTGCTGCAGCATACTCACACATTCAATCAGGCTATTCTTTAAAGCCAAGTGCTGAGGCTTCTAAAGTGGGAGTGTGGATGCTGGATTTCAGCAGAGCTGGAAATCCACTACATAAATTGAAAGAGTTTGCTATTCTGTATTGTCTGTATCACGCTTGCTTGTTGAAACAACATCAACCTTTCAGCAGTGGGAAGCGGGTGGCCCAGGGAGCAGGAGGGATTCCTGACATGCCGTGTGTCCCTTTGGGAATCACTGTGAGATGTGTTTGCAAAAGCACTGGTGGCTGCCACTCTTCTCGCTGTGAGCACTTTTTGAAGAGCTTCCATCCTCTTCAGGATTATGGTCCCATAGTGCTTAACTGGAAGGCAGTGAGAGTTTCAAGTGCAGATCCCTCCCCAAAGTCGCGCGTGCCCTTTGTGCCTCAAGGTGGGGCTGGAGTTTTTGGTTAGGCTGGCTGTCCCTGCCATTTCTGCCTACGTGCTCTTGCTGCTTCTCTTGCCCCATCACTAGCCCTCATCTGGATCAGGGAGCTGAGCTGGCAAAAAATATAAAAAATATGAAGATTTTTGCCCATTTAGCACCCTGAGCTGATTCACCATGATTGATCACAGGTTTAATGTAAAAAAGGAAATGGGACCACATGGCTGGGGTAGGGCAGAAGAAAGTTTTTACAGTGGTTTAACTACATTGTTAAACTATAGCCTCAGTTTATCTATCTATCTATCTATCAATAAATCCTTCCCCATGTGCAATGCTTTAGGAGCTGTGGTTGAAAAAGACAGCTAATGTCTTTAAAGCATGCTAATGCAATCTGAATAAATGGTGGCATTTAGGTGGGGGCAATGGCAGGGGTGAGACAGCCATTACATAATGTAATTGGAGATTTATCCACCAAAGCTTTACATTTCGAGTGGGACAAACTGGATGTCCCAGAAACCAGCAGTTAAACAAACACTGAATTTGTAAACCCATTCAGAATTTGTAAAAAGTGTTGTTGTTTTATTACTGTTATTTATCTTGATCGCGTTTGTTCTGCTTAGAAGAAATAAAACACAGGCGCTCTTTGCTTTAATTGCTGGGCCTATTCTTTAGTAAACAATGAAAAGTGATTAGAGATGTTTTTTGGCATGCACAGTCCAAAACCACCTAGTGAGAGTTCAAAGAACAAAGCAAATGCTTATTGGAAGAAATTACTCAGCTAACTAAACTTGTATATCTTTGAGTCAGACATTTTTTCGGCATCTTTACCCCATTTATCAATGCACAATTACTGTCACTATTGTGTTGTGTCATTAGGCGTAAGGTTACAAGTGCCAGTCGGAATAAAAAAATTGCAGTAATGTTGGCATAATTTTTCATTATCATCTTCATTAACCACAGCTAGTGGGAGTAAGAGTTTATCCTTGCTGTTGTCATTGTCATGACAACGCTTCCAAAGCTTGTCTGCCGAGAGTTCACCAGATACAAAAAACTGAATATCCTCATTATTCCGCTTCTCACACTCTCACCCATGCCAAGGGTGATCCGAGATGCACAGGGCCCTTGATTTATCCCCTGTGATTTCTCTTGACAGCCTGGTATGGTGTCTCAGCTTAAGGCAATCGGTCTGATTTCACAGTTTAATTACTGCTAATCTGAAGGAGCGTGGCCAATGCTAATGAGCCAGCAGCAATCAAAGCAATAATGGCTAAACTCGCCCTGTTTCATTCTTCTCTTTTTATTAAAACATCCCTGCCCTGAAATAAGCAAGTAATTTCTCCTTCTCTGCACCACTGCATTGAGAGAACAGACGAGCCTCATGTACAATTTGGTGTTATTTCAGAAGACGACCATGAGATTCCTTTATATTTTGCACTTAAACCCCTGTTTAATGTTAGTTTCCAAACAGCTTTGATTCAAGAAAAGAATCAATAGTTGGAGAAGACTCATTAGCAGATCACTAGCTTGACGGCAGAACATCCACGGTGGCACACTGGGGCCAAATTTGGGACGGAGGCCTCCTTGATTTTTGTAGCTGGGCATTACCAAATTATGCAGCAAATGAAGATATCTATGACGGCACTGCGAAAGAGAACCTACAATATTCAGAAAGGCTTTATTGTAAAAGGAATTAATTATAAAACTGGATAACAATCTATCCTGCAAAATGAGCAGTGCCCTCAGTTAACGCCACCCAACAGCAGTAACTTCTTGAGCTTCTCTCCTATTGTTGAAATAGATAAAGAAAAGCATAGAAAAAAAATCTTCAGGACTGATTTCTCTCAATCACACCAGCCCAAACACCAGGACTAACTCAAGGAAAATAAAAAGAATTGGGCCCCGTATCTGCCTTTCTGTACATCCATTGGCTGTGTTACGAGTTCCCTCAGATAAATTTTCATTGGCCTTTTTCTTCCTCAGAGCAGAACCTCTATTTAAAATATTTACCAAACTTTACTGTGATGATTTGAGTAACGTACAAAACCTTCTACACTTTAATGGTTCTTCAAACAGAAAGTAACTTGTTAGAAGCAAGGGCCCCAACATCAATGTAAATCCCAGATATTTCAGCAGTCTTCATACAGCTATTTCATGCTTACTTTGGTGAGCCATAAGCAGACTCTGGTCCATTTTGAATTAAGCAGAAAAACTGTGTTTCAGTGCTACTGTGTGTGATTTATAATACATAAATAGAAGGTTAGGCAATATTATGCTTGTTAAATGACATGAGCGGAAGAATGATAGAGAAATCAGGCATAAATAAGAGGTTTTAGAGCAAATTTTGAAGACTTTTGTGAACTGTGTGTCTTGTGCTTGTCTCAAGTTTATCTGTCATTACTTCAAATTTGGTATTACTCCGTTAACCTGAAGGGAAAATAGCTTTTTTAAGAATTTTGTGGGCACCTAGGAATACCTGACCAGAGTGGAAAACCACGTCTCCTTTGCAGATAAAAATGTTTAATAAAACAATAAATATTAGGATGTACCATTTGCTTTTTACAGCAGTATCATTTAAATGTGTAATATAGCAAGACAGTGACACTTTACAGGATTAAATCTATTATAAATCATTTTATCTCATCCATTCATTAAAGAGCTGTTCTATCAATGATTGTTACACATTCACAATATCGTACTTAAAAGTAGAAAAATCCAGACTGTAATGCTACAGATATCTGTCATTTTGCAGTATTTTTAAAACTATTTTACCTATTTTTTTTGGCTCTGTCTCAGTACAAGAAAAATAATGCTATGGGTACTCACAAAATATGACTATTTCCATAAGATATATGAGAGGGAGAGAGTCACAAGAGGGGAACATCATTCTAATAATATTTTGTACTTCATCATAGTACTGTCAGAAGACGCCAATGGAGACTCCAAGTCATTTTAAAGAACCACTTCATTTACAGGGAAGGAGTTCACTCCTAATTAAGTTGGAAAGCCTCTGGGGCTTTCTCCAGCCTTTGCAATTCTGATTTCCTTGGAGAACTCCTGGTAAATCTAAGAGATCCAGAGATTTCAATGTGATTAAGGCCTGTTGACACAGACATTAAAACAGCGCTAGTCAAACTATGCCATAAACCTTACACAAAAAAAAACCCTGTCCACAACAGCTCAGGTAAACTGAACTAGAAGTCTGCCAATAATGACAGAAATATGGCATAACTATGAGGCACAAGTGATAATAAGGAAAAGAAAAAGAAAAATCTAGGTTTAAGATCTCACTTGTCTCCACTAATACACCTCCTCGATATTCATCTGCCTTAGCTGGCTGAGGAACTGGGAAATCTTGGTGTAAAGAAAAAAAAATGCAGAGCAGGGAATTGCAAAATTCAAACTCTGTATGAAAGAGTTACAATTCCCTTATCTTCTAACTTAGAAGGTATCTATATGGCAAGAATGTAATCTGGTGCCACCAGACTGATGTGGTATAGCTACGTGGAGGATCTCAAGCCCTGTAAATAAAACTGACATTTCCACGTAAGGCTAAATTCCCTGACTGGTTCCTCGGAAAACTCCACCAACTATATCAGTACGGCAGGTGGAAGAGGAGGAAGGAAGGTGGCACAGGACTTATTCACACTGTTATTATAATAATAATAAAAGAATGTACATACAACTATAAGATGAGAATCAGATGACCTGAATTCCGCTTAAGCCCCTATATTAGCTCATTCTGAGCTAATCTGATTATGTCTAACATAGCAGTGGTTTGTCCACCTAGATGCACCCCAACATAGAAGGCAAGGAAATGTCCACTCTCATTTGTCGTTCTGACTTGGTTCTCCCCTTTTATTGAATATCCATCAGAAGGTCTAGCTTCATAAGAAGTTGTCAGTCAATTGTAAGTAGCAGACACGAGGACTTTGGCAAAATAGAGGCCTTGCAAATTTGGGTCAAAGAGAGCAAGTTACACTGAAAAGCTGCAATAGAGCAGGAAGCTAATTTTATGTCATTCTGAATAATGGAAAGTATCACAGCCATTGAATTATCCTTCTTTTCCCATAAATGGGAATTTCTAGCACAAGTGTAAAGCCTTTTTGTCATTGAAGTGATACAGGCATCAAGTAAGAGATGTTATTAACAAATGTAGGGTATTTTAGTGAAGTGTGGTGTGATGTACCCTGTGACAAAAGAAACACAACAATGAGCAAAGACCTCTAAAATACAATGCAGGAACACATTAGCCACATAGAAGCAATGCAAACCAAAGAACAGACGGTCAAGAAATCCAAGTTGATTGCCTTCTGGATGTTGTGAATTTGGAGGTCATCAGTTTTGGCTAGCTGTGGATCTGGCATTCTGGTACTCTTCCCCAAAAAAGGAATTTCTCAGATAATAATCTACCAAGTGGCCAGACCCAGTGCTGCTGAGATGGCACTTCTTGCACAGTTTGAACTGGCTCAATTTTTAAGTTATAATACAGCAACTGCCATATATTATTCTAAAATAATGCTGCTGCTGAGTTTTTTGCAAGACAGGAGTGAGACAGCAGTAGCAGGTCACTGCCATAGAAAGAAGGGATCTGAGGAATCACACAGAAGAATCGGAAGAGAGCGCATTTGAAATGAACACAAAGAGAGAAAACCAAAATGAATAAAATTGGAGAGACCTTCAAACAGAAACAAACGTCAGAGGCAAAGGAAAATAAAAGAAAGCAAACTTGGTTTGTTTAGCAACCAAGACTAATTCCTTTTCCTGTTAGAAAAGACCTTCATAGATCAAAGTATTAGAGTGCTCTGAATACCACTTGGGGAACCAGCGATATCCTGATTAGATTTGTATTTAAACAGAATTCTCATACATTTCAATTATCAGAATCATTGGAGCCAAGTGCTCTTTCAAGTTAGACCTAAATTATCCATTCTCTAACAGAAAGTGAAAAGGCATACAATATTGCTACCAAAAATTGTTCTGCAGAGCGATATATACTTTAAGGAGTCATGAGCATAGATGGAAGTATGCAGTATTCATACAGTTCCACTGGTAAGCTGAAAACTTACTACAGCAAAAAAAAGCAAGCATATTCTTGGGTTTTAATTGCTTTAATATTCAAAAGGTAATCCTAGTTTTCAAAATTGTTCTTCAGAATAATTACTTCTGTGTGCTCAAAAAGAAAAAAGAAAAAACGACAAAAGGTAGGATCATATGTTGATATGATTTTCATATGTTGGGCTAAGCACCTTCTAAAATACCTTGATGGCATGCCATTTGAGGGTGAAAAGCCAGATGTACCCCAAACCAGGAGTCTCTTTAAATGATGATGTGCGATTGATTGATTTGCACATTTGTATATCCCTAGTAGTGAACAGGAATCTAAATATCTATTGAAACAGCCCTTGAAGATAAGCATGTTCACTGCTACTGAAAAACAGCTTAATGGGTAATACCACCCAAACACAACAGAGAGGCCTGAAAGGTATCTCTGTAAGAGGTCTGGACATCTGTAGGAATTCTAGCTGTTACTTAAATGCACAAGAACATATATAGGGGCAAAACATTAATCGTTCACTTAAAACTCATCAAACCATGAATTCTGTAAATAACTGCCGCTCAGACTTAACACCGACATTTTGAATCTAAGATTTAAAAATGACAAAGACCCTTATATTGTTTTTGTAACATGGTTCCATTTTTAGGATAATATCACCACTACTTAAAAATGATGATTTTCTAATCTCCTGCTTTGGTTTTCTTACAGTACTGTATGAGGTTTAATGTCTCAACTTTTGTGTGTTGCTATTCAGTAGACCCTAGGGGTCATGCTGTTACTATGTCTTATGCTGTCTGTAAAATTATGAAGTGCGTGCAGGATAATGGGGAGAATTCATCAACACAGGAGATTTTCAGTGAATAATCTTCCAGATTCAGAGAACCACCTCCTACCTACCTCCCATCTCCCAGAATTTTACTGCTGAAAGAGATGACTCTGAATCACAATACAGCAAAACAAATTTCATCCGTGCTTCTTCCTATTCTGGACCTTTGACCGCTTTGTGACTGCTCCCATCCTCCCTACTCTACTGCTGGAAGCAGCCTCTTCGCCCTCGCTGTGTTTTCTCACAGGTTCCTTCCGTGGTAACTGCACAACATCCTACTTCTACTCCCAGACACTGTCCTTATTATAGCAATTTTCTCGCTGTCTATCTCATCTGCAAGAAACAATAGAAAGCAAAGATGTTTAAAAATGTCACGGTCATCTGGATGTACCCCTCTCATGCATCTCCCCCTCAATGTCCTCTGTGAGTCCCAGTTTCTGCATTGTACTACATGCAGTTACCTGGGCAAGCGATCAGTTTTTTCCCTATCTTAGAAGGGACCTGATATATCTTTGAAACGCTAAAAATAATAATACACTATAATCATAATTAAAGAACAAAGACCGCTTGTAACTTTTCCCTTGTCTTGTTGAAATTACAAGTGAAACAAATCTATTTAATTCTAACACAACACCAACAACATATCTGAATTATGTATTATCTTGTTTGATAGTTTAAATAATTTTATAAAGATGTTCAGTGTACATCTACTGTTTCCACTGAATAATTTTTCCAGAAGGTAGGATGACCCTACTCACATTAGCAGTTCTCTTGGGCAGAAAAATAAACAAAAATTGTAGTATGAATTTACCAGTCAGGCTGAGGTCTCATTTTAAGTAAGTAAAATGTCTGGACTGGAAAATTCAGATGTAATTCATATGTACAGTGGATGAAAAAGCGTTGGTCTGAAAAACATATAAAAATTTAAAAGTGGCATAAAAATGCCAGATCTTGCCAATCTGTCCCATTTTCTCCCTCTGGAAATTATAGTTTTATTTCTTCGAAGGGCTAGCACATTTCACTAGCCCATATGCCTAAGTGACACTGTTTTTAGCTATCAGTTTAGATATTTATACCACGGTGGATTGTGTTACCTCTTGGAATCCTGTCAAAACTGGCATAAGTGTCTCTTACCCAGTTCTACCTCACCAGGTAAAATTCCAGAGTCAGGACCTCACTTGGCTTTTTGTCAATGAGAAGGAGAAACATCAAAGGACCTTCCATGCTAGAGAGAAATGGGGTCATCTTCATCATTAGCAGCGATAACAGCTCAAGATGGATGTACAGAACCTCTGCAGAGTTGGAAACGCAGTACTGGCAGGCCCACATGCAAATTGTTTTGTATTATCCAAAGCCCTTGTGCATAGTAGTTCTCCATTTTAACCCTTCTGTACCAAACAGTAACTCTTTAAAAGGATGCCAGCAGTCATCCTCCCATCCCTGTGGCAATATTCAGTATTCACACTGAGGCACATTTTGGGGTGTCACTAGCTGCAGCTGTCCATAGTTGTGTGTTTCCAAAAATTAGGTTTGCATAAGACTTTCACTTCTTATAAGCACTGGTGAGTCTGCCAGCCTGCGGCCCCCGAATTCAGCAGATGGCCAAGTTTAGCCGGTGAGCTATGGGAACGACAAAGAGCAGAAACCGTCTCTCCTGAAACCATTAAGAAACACTGAAGCGCTGTTCTAAGTAGAGGCTCTAGGGTATGTTTATATATATATATATATATATATATATATAATGGGAAGGTGAAAAAAAAAAAAAACATCCCTAATTCTAAACAGTCTAATCACTTCAGTAGAAATGATGGACTAAGTCAAGCCATTTTACCTGCCCCTAGTATTTAGTTTTCCCACATGAGAGCTACTGTGCCATCCTCTACAATAATCTCTGTAGGACAGGAAGAAAAACAAACATCTACCTTCCATTTCAAATTATTTTTAGTAGGGTATATGAATCATCTTTGTCAACATAACCCAGAGGATATTGAAAGCCTTTAGAAAAACTAACTCAGGTTACTCTTTCCATCACATCATTAAGCATATCTAGAATTCTTTAAATCATGCTCTGTCAAATGTTTTTTTTGGGGGGGAAAATGTTGTTAAGCTTCTTAGCCATGTTCCTCAGATAAGAAGAGATTTGATTTTTCTTATATATGTTATTTACAGACAAGAAAAAGAAGAAATATGCACAAGCAGTCTTTAGGCTCCCTGTTTGGTATTTTCACGTGATTCAGTAAATAGCAAGAGATGCAACACATATACATTTTAAAATAGCTTTAGTGATGCCAGAGAACGACTTTTGCATGGATCTTTGTGTTTTGCTCTTTCCCAGCTATGCGAAAACAACAGCAGTGGATGATAGCAGGCAGTTATGTTATATACATTGTGTTATACTATACGTATAAAATATTATATATTAGTATAATCTACCTCTCTCTTTTAAAGTCTTCCTTAGCAGTAAAAGAGGCAGTATCATCCTAACTGGACATCAAGTAACTCATCACTGCGATGAAGGCAGTCTGCTTCTCTCTTGTTTTAGAACATCTTCTGACTCAGACAGTGTCGTCTTGTTGGTTTACACTTAACTTGCCTCCTCGTTATCTTTTCAACCATAAAAAGATGATAGCTTCTTTGTTACTTAAATAGAATCTCAGGACATAACCAAACACTACCTGCAGACCAAAAACTTTATAGGTTAAGATATTTTTATTCTGTCTTTGCCGGGGAGGGGGAGGGAAGAGAAAAAGAAAAAAAAAAAAAACCAGACCACACTGTATGGACCTTTCTCCTTTGCCCTAGGGAAAAGGCATCTGGGCTATTGGACAAGTAAATCTTCCCTCACAGATGACCAACTCTAGAGTTGTCCCCCTTGTGTTTGCTACTTGAGCCAGTTTAACTGCTTTTTAGCTCTTGCCTGAGGATATGCCTATTCCTGCCTCAAGTCATCTTCTAAGAAACCTCAGCCTAACAGAAAGAGTCCAAGGGAGTGTGACAGAAAGAAAACCCAAACCAGCTGTCTGGGAAGCCAGAAAGGTGGGGAGAGGGAAAACAAGTCTGTGTTTCTTGAGGCTTACCAGCAGAGCACACACTGATGGGTGCGGGCGGAGGGAAGGTTACCAGAGGGAACCCCTTCCCTTCAGAAAGCTGGGAAAGGTATTAAAATAATAATAATACAGTTTTCCAAGCTTGAGTCTCAGTGGTTCATTCTCAGGAAAGAAAGCATGTGAAATATCCAGAGAACTGAAGAAAGCTGAAAAATGATCCTTTTACTAATCTATCCTCATTTAGCCCAAAGCTGTAAGATGGTATTCCCCTAACATAATCTTCTAGTTTCTGTCAGTCGAAGACTTTGCATTTTCCTGAACTGGAAGTTGTATCCAGACAACTGCATTTAATAACCTTTGATGCATCTTTCTATCTTGAATTTGTCTAATCATTTCTTAAACCTCTTTAAACATGTGGTATCCAAAACATCTTGTAGCAATAAAATCCTCAATTTATTTTGCATTATGAAGAAAAAGCGCTTTCCTGCTCCCTGGCAATTTCAGGGTGCCCCTATTTCTTGTTCTGTGGTAACAGGGGATGAGCATCTCCTCTCTGCGTCCTCTGGATCATTCATAATTTTGTACACCTTTTTACATCTTTGTTGCTCACAGTATTATGTGCACCATGAGACTCCTTTTTCCCCAGGGTGACGAGATTTGGCGCATTCAGTCTCTGCTTGTAGAGAAACTGTTCAGTTCCTCCACTCAGGCCATCACCTTCTCTGCAGCTCTTCCAGTTCCATCACATCCCACTGGAGACAGGGTAACAAGAGCTGCAGATAGCATACGAAACACAGGAACGTCACAAGTTAGAACCAGGAAGGCATTTTCTTTTCTGTTCTGTTCCTTTTCCAGCAACTCCTTTTGGTCTGATGAAGTTGCATTTTTACAAGCTTCTGGGCTGCGTGCCAGCATGATGCAAGATGACTTGACGTTTTCAGTGTTATTTTTCTAAACCCTGACTTCTCTGCAGTCGGCAGTCCTGCGGGATGGCTTCTGAGGAAAGAAACGAATTGGCCATGACTGAAGAGTCACGGCTACCTGTGTACAAGCCACCCCTGCTATAGATTTCATCTCAAAGCAAGTGTTGCTGCTCTGGAAAGGTCCCTCTGGGAGAAGGCAGGTCCACACCATGCCTGAGCGGCTGCATTAGACACTGCAGTATTCTAATGTAATTAGAAAACAGCTGCGAAGGAACAGTCAAATGTTTTTTGGCAGTCACGGCCAATTTTGCACCAATGCAAATGATGAATCAAATCCTGCAAGTCTACAATATCTGCTGAGAGCATAATGGCAGAAGCCATGCTAATGATTTTAAATCTCGTTTATACCATTTTCGGCTGATGGAGTAGTCCCTTGTCCCCAGTGTGAAGGAATTCCCATACACTGCACTGTAACACCTATTGGGAAGGGGAGAGGAGAGCCAATGGGTTGGGTATGGAAGTCAGGCAGCTGCCTTTCATCTACAGACATTCTATAGGACATTCTTTCTTTCCAGAACGGGAACCATGCCACTGAGCCATGCATTACTCAGCCTCACCAAATAAACATAAAACTGGCAAGAGAGAATAACACAAAGTACCCAGTTACTACCAGGCTACTTCTCCCTGACCGTCAAACCCAGTCCACCCACTATGTATTAATGCATCAGAAATATCCATCCAGAACAGCGTTATTCCTTTAAACATGTTCCTCATCCTAGTTCTTTTAACAAACACCCAGCTCCGTTAAGGCTATCAAATATCAGCCTGCGAACTACCATGTGCTCCTAAAATGCGTGCAACTTTACTGTCTGAACGATGACAGTAATCTCTAGGGCCACATTCTGTTGCTGAGGTCCCCCACAGGATCTTTCAAAATTATTGCACGTGTCAGCTGGGATTGGAAATGCTTCTTAGGAGGATAACTGCTAAAACCATATTTTTGCATTTATAGCAGTGCCTGTTAACATGGACAAATGCAAACCAGTTGGCAATATGTTCGCATAAATGCAAACTTTGAGATAAAGATGTTAGAAACAACATTTGAAAATGGCCCTTTGCCCTTCTTGTTCTGGCCTGAAAATAGCTGCGTGTCAGTCTTTAGAAGGCAGTATTTTCGGCCAGATAGTCAATAATTTTAATAGAATTAGCATGGGACAGAAATGCCATCCAAAAATGGATTCATGTTTAATCTGGTAATCTGATCCCATATGGCACTTTAAAGAGTGGGAGGAATTAGTGTTTGCTGCTTAAAGAAATTACCCAGAAAATGACTGCCGAAGACAGACCAAATAGTACCTCATCAGCATTCAGCGTGAAAAAGAGAAACAGCACAGGAACAAGAGAAGTTAAAAGGTGAGCCAGCAAAGAAAGCCAAAATTTGTTCCTGCATGGCTGGGAAAGGGATAACAATCAGATGATAAAGGCAACCTCACAAAGTACTGGATATAAATAAAGAGGAATTAGAATATATCGCACAGAAGGGTGGAAGACAGTTTAAAAGCTGAACCTAACAATAAACCAAGCTCCATCCTTAAATACCCATTCACCTTCTCCGCAGTTCTGAGAAGGTGTTAAGAATGCACTGGAAAGCACAGTTTGGTCCCATATTATTTCTAATCATCCTGATAAGGGAAGCGAAGGTCTCGGGCACACGGCTCATAATGACTGTCTTGGTCCTGACACTTGACTCTGCTTCAGGTCACAGTTTCAGGACAAATTTCTGGGATGCAAAAGAGCTCAGTGTGGTTCTTTCTTCCCTCAGTCCTGCTGATCATCCCTCGTCCCTCAGTCCTGCTGATCAGTGTGTCTGTGTGGCCTTGTGGTGAACTAGATTCAGAAACTCAACTCACAACTAATCCTGTTAAATAATTAAAAAAAAAGGACAGAGCATATTTTTAATTCAGCTGAGGTCAACCAGTTCATCTGCAGCCCTGCAAAAAGTGGCAATGGCACAACTGAGGAGCCACCCCTGGAGTGAACATTTGGAGATAAATGGGATAAACAGATGGAGTTGAAGAGGAGAAGAGCGGGAACGGCTCACGCTGCCTTTGATGCCAAGAGCGACATCCACAGAAACGCAGCCTCAGAGCTCCCAGTTTGTGCTGTCTCTGGAATTGTGTTAATATCCGCACAAACACAGTAAACATGGCCTTTGTGCTAAAAAAAAAAAATAAATATGACCAGAGAGAATAAAAATAGCTGAGAGATGAGATGTGACAAACATCCAAAGCACTTCAGATTCTGGGCAGGCATCTCAACAATTTCATGATGCCTTTTCTATGTTATTCTCCTTCTATCAGGATGTTCAACTTCCCTGACCTGCTCCATGCTGGAAAACCTCCTTTCGTGACATCAACCTTTCACTTGGCCCATCCCCAAAGATCCTACAAGGTATTAGGAGCCCTTCTCTTGCTCTGAAATTATGGAAGCTGAAGGGCATCAAAACAACGGCCAGTGAAGTTGCAGCTAAACCAAAGCAGGGTTTGCGTGTTGCAAATCTATTTAGTGATTCTGTAACTTGACATAGAGATGTAGCACAGGTTAAAAACCAAAGAAAAGCTGTTCTCCTCCTTCCCACCTCCCTGGAAAAGAAAGCATTTAGCAGAACAAAGCGCCTGTTGTAAAATGAAATATGATGTGACTGTTCCCATATGGAGATTACACAAAATACACCCCTAAAGAATTATTCTGTTGCTTACTTCTGGGGTAAGAATACAGGATTTATCTGTAAAAGCAGCTCAGATGAGGGCAGTGCAGTGACTAATGAAACCCATGCCAATATGTGTCCAAATCCTTTCCTTTGTGTCACCAGTTCAAGCACACCAATTTGTGACAGAGCTACGAAATGAAAAATCACAGCCCAGTGCACAGAGATAATATAGACAATAACTAAGCTTCTGTTGCATGCTTATGCACACATGCAACACCCAGCATTCGGCTCAGGCAGAGCTTGGCTGGCTCACCAAGCCAACGGCCCTGAGAGAGAGAGTCCAAATTAGGGGGAGGAAAAAGAAAGAAAAAAAAAAATCTCTCAGGTGCAGTCTACAAACACAACAAAACACAATACTTTTTGACCATTACCCTGTGGTTCTGAACAGGCCCAAACCCTGGATCCTGCACAAATATCCAATGGCAGGATTGGCACTATGGTATTAAGTGCTTAATGGATATACACCTTCCTCTTAATTCTCCCTTTACTGCACCACCCAATTCCTTTCCTTCCTTTTAAACTACCTAAGGATGTCCAAAACCTCTTGAAAATGTGCTTTAAGAAACAAAATTAATTGCATCTATAAAGTCACTCCTTCGCTGAGTAAAATACCTTTTGTTTTGTTTATGTAGCAACTGAGGCAACAGGAGGACAATATCCATTTTTCTTCTAAAGAAATTAAAAATTCTTGTGAGATTCCCTAAAATTAAATATAGCTTAGGTGTCCATAGGAACACGCCTAGGAAAAAGAAACCAAACACCTAAGTTGTCCTAATATCATAGTTAGCTCTTCTTTTGCTTGTCCTGATTTACCAGCCTGGTTTCCACAGCCAGAGGTTAGTCTGGTTGTCAGAGCAGCAGCTAACAGCTCTCCATGTTATGTTAGTATGGATTACCACTCTATCTAGCATTTTAAAAACCTCTTTGATGAGTAAAAAAACCAACAACATTTATGAAAACAGAGCAGTATTTACTCACCAACCACGTACAGCATGTCAAGGGAGTAAGTACGGTAAAGGTGTATATGTATGTTTCTCCTTACCTCACCCTCCATGCGGTTTTCTATCTGCAAGGTGCAAAACTGCAGCACGCTCTCAGGGTCTCTTTCGCTAAGGACCGGCCACTTCTGGCAGCTCCGTACATTTATGTGGTTTAGTGTTTTATGCGATTATAGGTTCAGACTGCAAAGATTACAGTTTGCCAGGCTAGATAGAGCCAGGCTAGAGGGCTTCCCAATTAATAGCAACCCTGTTGCTATCACCAGTGACCCCTTCCAGGTTGTGCTTGATTTTTCTTGTTCCATTTTCCCCTTTCCCTCCTCTAAAGGCCTTGTTTAACTCTTTGCAGACAAATATCAAATTGGTGAACTGAGGTGACATAAAAGCAATTTCCCTACACTCACCTTCTTTGTGCTCTGGTCAGCGAGAATTTCCTTTATTTCACCTAAGAGAAAGGCAAAGATCGCTTTCCTAAACCCAGCATTTTATTTGCCCAGCAGCCTAGCAGGTTGTGCCACTATTAGCACGTCTGGCTCACTAACAGCACAGTGGTTGCTTCCCATCAGCTTTTACAAAAAAGTATTTATTGACAGGTCAGAAAGCAAAAATGGCAGATTAAATGTACTAGACCAACTTTAACAGTAATCCTTTACTAAACCTATCCCAGAAGTGTCCTTCAGATTCTGCAGTGTGATTAAGAGGATGTCAGTAAATGACATTTTTTATTTCAGGATTTGGCTAAAATAAGGAAGATACCTTGCCTTTTTGACTGCTATATTATTTTCTTTATGGTCTTTGCATTGTGTCCCTTGTTTGTGTTGTTTCCAGATTCAGAACTAACCAGACCTTCCTTATGGGCATGCACTACAGAGCATCCTGCAGCAGGAGCAACAAAAGAAGGACTCTTGTTTCAGCTCAGTTATCTTTTCTAATTACTGAGGCTTCAGGATAGATGCCCGAGACAAGTTTAGATGAGGAATAACAATGCTGAACTCACTGATAACTGAATACCATTATCTAGGTGCAAAACAGGATGGGAATCAAGTCACAGATTACTGGAGACTTAATCTGGCAAGGTAATGAAGACCCTGAGCTCAGCCCTTCAAAGCGGTTAGGCACCACCTTAAATTTAGCACAAGTTCCAATGACCTTCAGCATGTAAATAGAAATATCATCACTTTGCATCCCTGAGAGGAATCACACTTAAAAATCACAAGGTTAAGCTATATTATCTAGAAAGACTATCTCTGCAAGTCAACTGCTTTTATGCAAGTTTAGACTATTACTTAATATGAAAAGCACAGGCTGGAGATGGGATAGGAGATGTGTAAGACGTGTCATGAAAAAAACCTGGAATTAATGGGTGGATCTCATCAATCTCAGCTTGTATTTGTGATGAAGACAGTGCAAAGTGAATATACACCTTAAATAAGAAAGGGAATGTCAAAAACATGACAGTTACAAATCCAAGGTCAACAGTAGCCTTCAAAGAGTTTTCTTAAGCAGTTGTGATGGATTCCCAATTTACTGAAAGTTTTATGTAAGACAGCTTGACACTTCATTGCCATAAGTTTCACAGCATAAAAATTTCAAGGCTTTCAGCTAACAGCAGATACATCTGAAGCAGATTATAGAACCTTGACCTCATTTTTGGTACCTATGTTAGTTAAGCCATGAAGGGGTTCCCAAGTCACACAGGAGTGCTAAGTTTTGCCAAGCAATGGCACTCATTTCCTTATTTTGACTACTTATAAACAACAGCTTAGTCTAAGCCAAAGCCCACAAAAGTCTTGACAAATATTACCATTGACTTTCAGATAAAACCCATAATGTTCTTTTCATCTTGAAGGCTATGTAAGCATTCTACACATTCATACACTGTTGGAGTTCAGCAGCTTTCAAACTGACATAGAGCAACAATTTAACACTTTAGAGCAAACTTACACAATTCTTTGGAAGAAAATGTGAAGTCTGCTCATTTCCAGGGTTATCTTAGGTAGGTATAATGTAATCACTTTCACAGTTTAACGGCATATGTTTCGCCTTGAATCTCTATATAGTCCCTTGGAGAACGTAACCTTATGTGACCTATTTTTTTATTATTTTAAAGCTAATCCCTGAACAAGCTTTACCTTGTTCTCCCACAGCTCTCTCGGTGAATCCCAAAGTCTCTAAACTCCAGGGAAGGTCTCCAGCCTTCAAGGAATGACACAGCAGTTCAGGACAGGCTTCCCCGGAAAGACAGCACCTTCAGTCTTCTGGCATGCAGCAACATTGTTTGCTTCAGTTCCTCTGGTCTTTCCGGTTTCATCTTCCTACACCAAATCTGCCATCGCTATCCTTACGCTTTTAACACTGCAGCTCACTAGTTGCAGTAGTGGGCAGCCTAGCTCTGTATTTTCCTCCTTCCATTGGCTTTCCATTGTTCAAATAAAGTAAGTGGTTTATCGTGTCTTTGCCCGTCTAACTATGTCTATTCGTTTGTAGCTCTTCTACAGTAGTTCATACATACCAAATCAGAGGACAGATGTTAGATACCAGAGCAGACAGACACACAGATGTACTTATATATGGGATTCCTTCCAAACTCCTTCATGTCTTGATCAAAATGAGAAATTATTTTTTCTTTGGTGTACATTAGGAATTAAACAGGGAAAGTAAAAATATAAACAAATAGTAATTCTGCAGAATTACCAAATCAGAGAATTTACACTTGTACTGTTGCTCATATTGGCATCAGTTTAAAACAACACATCCAAGAACTGCAAAATGTGTCATGGTTTCATTTCTAGCCATAGATGCTAAATTTTAAGTCTAGTCTGAAAGATAACTTTCATGAGCAACCCACCTCCCACTTCAGCTGAAGGAGCACAACTTTTGGTGCAGCCTGTTTTCCTGGATACCTCCCAGGGGACCTGATCCTTCACTGCCTTGCCTAGATATCGATACTTTTGCGCAAAAGGTGTAATGTGCTATAGTTCTTGTTGTAGCACTCGCTCCCACTCTCCTCTCCTGCTGAGCAGGTGAAAATGAGCAAAGAAGCTGCAAGGCTGCAGAGTATAAATCCTACACCTGCACTTTTCTATTGGAAACATAGCATTTAAAAACTTAGCAGGGAAGAGATTATTTTTCAAGACAGTGAAATTAAAATTTTCTGTTAAAGTTGCATAAATGCAAGGGGGTCTATATATTTTGATTATTTTTTTACATTTGATGAAATTCTGAAAATAATAGTTATACCTTTGAAAGCAAACAATATTATTAGCTTTAATAAAGTTTGTCAAATGTTTCCTTTCTTAGAAATGTATTTTAGAGTTTTGGGTGAAAAAAAAAAAAGTATCCCTTCCCAATTTGACATCTCTCTTGTGCCAATTTAATCCTCATCCCAACCACTATGTCTCCCACAACTTCTTTGCTTCTCCTTGAACTTCATAAATAAGCTCTGTAGTGATCCTGGGAAGAGGCTTGCGAGGTAAGGGCAGTCACGGGCAGCAGGGGGGGCTCACACATAGGGTTACTTTGCTGGCCTTGCATATTCTCATGTTCATTTTCCCTCTTTACTGATGGTAATGGCAGAACAGAGAATTTCCATAGCAGTACTAAACTTTGGAACCTAAATTTTCTGATCATTTTCTTAGGAATTTCCGTACATGAATGCTTTTGATGATAATTTATATCTATTTCTTGCATCGAGACATTCATCAGTAAATCTCAAAGCACTTTAGAAAGGAGATCAATGTCATTATCATCATTTTGAAATTAGCTTACCAAGAAATTATTATTTCTGGTACAACGTGATTGCTATATAAAAGCAGTATGAGTGCAATGGCATTTGCCTTTGTGCCATAAGCTTAACACTGCTATCTAAAGATTTCGTTAAACTACGACACCAAATCAGAACGAGACAGCCTTAGTCTTTTCTGTTATCTTGGAAAAAAAAACCCCAAAAACCAAAAGAAATATAAGTGCTTTTGACTAAATTAAGAAATCCAAGTTAATATTACTATATATTTTACTTAATTCCAAACATATAATTCCAGAAAGACTAACACACAGAAAAAAACAGAAACGCATGCGCTAGAGGGAAGCTTTGCTGCTTGCAGGTTTGCTGAGTTATGTGCCCTGTCCTCCACAGAAAGGGCTTCACTGATATTTTGTGGAAACTCTGGGTCCATCTTGAATAACCCTGTGCTTGCTCTCGCTTAACCGAGAAATAAGGGAGGCCTTCAGAGAAATTCATGCTAAAATACCATACTGAAAATTGTTTACTATTAGCCCTTTTGCTGCAATGCATCCTTGACAGGGCTTAAATGTTGCCCTTACAATGCAGCGCAGAACTCAGGCAAGCCATGATAACTCCTTGCAAGGGAGGGAAGATGGAAGGAAAACATTATGAATAAGTGACGGCAGCCAAAGTATTTCTGAGGAGTATGTTCTTTCATGAACACCTTTAGTACAGCGCAGGTCTAAATTGGATTTTTGCATATTTTCGCAGTAAGTGCATGAGAAAAACCATTAGTTAGTCTGAGAAACAGAAATTGGTAATGGTTAGCCAGAAATAATAATTTTTACACTCCAAAAGGAAAAAACATGGACAAATACGTGTTTTGAAACAACATTAAAGAGATTTGTATTTTAAATAGAACTGAAAGATGTGGGTTTTAATAACTTGACTATTTCTACCATCCAGGCATCAACCTCAAGACAAAAAGCACATAAAAGAAGAGAAAGTTCTGTAACCTTTTCAATATTCTTCATTAGACTCCACCATCCACAGCCCCTAGAGTGAAGTGCATCATCAAATCAATTGCACCAAAGCCTCCTCTGATTTATGAAAGGCCTCACCATGGAGTTTTCATATACTAGTTATTTAAGTACTGAAAAGTCTTACCTATAGATCCTCAAGTAATTACACACTGAGAAAGCTCACGCAGAGCAGATTTTCAGCAAAGGAAGGCCACTGTAGGAACAAAAGCCTTTTACAGCTGAAATCAGGCATGTATTACAGGTTTGTGTTTTCCTAGGGCTGCATTAAGAACTGAGCCCTGAGACTAGCACAAAATGAGAGCAAGGGGACTTTCCCAGTGACAAATCTGAGGAGATACAAAGACGTTTCCAGGACCACCGCTATGATGAAAGCCAGGTACAGGTTTTCCCTTTTCAGCTGTCTGATTAAGTAATCTTTTTGGTGACCTGTGATGGCACACATACACACACATGCATGCAGTAGGTGCTACAAATAATACCACCTTTTTTTTTTTTTTTTAAATGATCTCATCACCTTTATCTTCTCATCCCCCACCAGCACAGAAAAAAAGAGAACAGCCAAGTTGCTGCTTGCAGGAGTAGCATCTGCTGCACCCCTGCCTCTGGGATTCGGACAGTGGATTTGCATGGGAGGTTCCCAGTCTCCACAGTGGTGGACTGCTGTGTCATAATGGTCTGGGTAAAAAGAACGCTCAGACCTTTTTTCTGAAACCTGTACTTCAAACATAGCAAAAATGGGGCTTTTTAATGCATTTTGCAGGAGGAATGTTATTTTGATGTCTTGATTATTTCCAGCTACGTAAGAAATTCTCATTCCACAATACAGTAAAAACAGGAAAAGCAGCATCAACATCCTCTTCTTCATCAGTGGAAACTATTTTCCTCCTTTCCTTCCCCCTGTCCAAAGTCTCTCTAAAAAATGAACTGGATAAGTGAATCAGTCCTTACCCCTTCACAAAATGGAAAAAGACTACATTTATATGCTTTATCCTCTTTTAAAAAGATTTATATACACTTTATAAACATTTATACATGTTTATACTCTTTTAGGAGGGAGGGCAAACAGAACTTTGCCGAGCTTTTGCAACAAACTCAAACAAACTGAACCCCTCTGCTCAACTTCAATCAATTCAGTCGGTAGGCTGCACGCTCACGGGTGTTTTGGGAAGATCACTGCATATTGTGGCTCTCCCCAATAGCAACAGCTAAATTGATCCACTCTGCTTCAGAGTTGGCTGCTGGTTACTGACAAATAGTTACGCATAATTGAGTTATATAGAAATATATTTTATACACGTTAAATCCCTACCAAAATGCAACTACAATTTTAATACAGAAGACTGAGCCATTGCAACTCTGTGGTGCACCTCACATGAGCAACTCACGTGAGCATAGGCACAAGCTATGATGAAGGCATCGGTTTAGTTCCTACCTGGGATGCTTATACACAATGATATATTAATAAATTAGAATTTCATTGATATCCCAGGAGCTACAGCTACTTTTGCTGGGTGTCCTATAGTTCAGAATTTTTTCCCCAAGTAATTAAATATCACAGGCTGCATTTTGGTGGATTTTAAAATACCTCTTTGACAAAGTTGCTCAGCTGCTGCATCCTAACCATTATCACATAATATCCTAACCGGGACCCTGTTAGTTTAGCTAAAAATAATGCAGCATCAACTCTTCCTACTTACGAAGCACACAGTAACGCATAATGGGGGGATTAGGAGGAAGATGAGGTGCTCAACGTAAAAAAGCTAAAAGGTCTAAAACTACCTGCAGGTGGACTTAATAAGACATCCTTGAGTTATGGCCTGCCCTAAGGACAAGAACTTGCATGCAGCCAATTTGAGTGTAGTTAGCAGAACACCTTTTATTTTAAAATACTTTTTGAACCTAATGAAGCAATTTTATTTAAATTGTTTAGTCAAAAGTTAGAGAAAGCCAGAATGAATATTGCTATCCTGAGCACAAACCCTTCCTATAAACTGAAAGGGGCAGGTATTTTGAAATGGTAAAACATATGAATTTGTTCTCTACTTGTGCTTATACAGACCACTGTCTTCTCCTGGAGCACCTAGCAGATGCTCTGAATGCTTATGATCATATCATCCTTTGGAAGCTGAAACCTCATGTAGATTTAGGATAGGATTTTCAAAGGATTGAAGCCCTAACTCCATTTAGGATCTTTTCCATAAACCCTAATCCTAATTGCTTAATGGGTGTTTCACTGGTTACTGTATCTTTACTATTTTTAAAACGTAAAGACAACAGAGCTGAGCTTTGGGTTCATCTAATAGAACTCAGAATAAAAATATGACATCTGGTCACAAAGATTTTGCTCTCAAAAGTGACTGATGTTTCTGATTTGTCATTGATCAAAGTGCAATTTATCTTCCTTGGGGAAATAAGAACGACACGGTATTTTCCAACAGGTATGACTCACTAACCATTTTCTTCCAACAAACTTTTAGAAGTGAAATTATCATCAGATTTGGCAATGGGTGTACTGGCTTTCCTACAACTGCTATTTTTACAGTGCTAATGACTTGCACTTGTGTCGGATCACACTGAACGACCGTGCTACGAGGCTCCCTGTATCCCGAGGGATGCTGTAGCTCCTCAGCAGCACATATATTACCTGATGTCAGACAGCACCGTCTCCAATGGCAGCAGCATCCATCAGCTGCCACGAGCTAGGAAAGAAAGCAGCTGTTTCCAAATCTTTTTGAAATGATGTGTAATACACTCAAGCGAACCTCCCTTCCTCTCCCCTGGGATGTATTATAAATATTATGAATTTGTATTATTAATACTGTATGAGTGTTAGAATATTTATTGTAAGTGTGGGGCCTTAACATTTGTACAACTCAAGTGCGTCTAGGGAGTCTCTCACTAAGTGCTGATATGCAACTGCTTCTAGATTAGTGTAAATATCAGAGGACAAAATTGCACAACAATTTGAGACAGAAAATAAAAAATGTCATATTATCCTACAGGGCTGATGCTGGAAAGTATGCAGATGTGTGACAGGCAGCCAAGTGTGAATTTTGACAGGGCATTAGGCAGCCAGTCTAGCAAAAGTGTAATAAGATTGTTAACGAACAAGAGATCAATAGCCTTTTAATTTCTCCACCTGAAGTACTGCAAAATGCTCCCTGTAACACGAGGTTTTCCAGGGAAGGATGTCAACTGCTCACTAATCAAAGCTACTTTCTGCAGCAGTGGTGCGCCTCACAAATCGCCCTTTAAGAAACTGTACCTGATTTACTTGCGAATCAAATTGCACTCGCAGTCCAATGTGGGATTGCTGTAATAGGAGAAAGCGACAAGGGAGGACACCTACTGATATATTACTTTTCTATTTTATTAGCAGGAACCGTGTTAAAGCCAATTAAATTTCATAGAACAGAGAACAGTTGTGCTCTTCTGGAGATTCCTGTGAAGGTTTAAAGCTAAAATTGAGAGTCTCCCACAGAAACTGTTAATTATAATTGTTCTTAATAAAGAAGGAGCACAAATGAAACCAGAATTTGAAACTATTGCTGCTGATTTAGCAGGTCTTTTAATAAAGCATTGTTTCCAAAACTGTTCTCAAAACTCACTGTAATATTCCAGCAACACCAAAACGGCTCATCACAAGCAAGGTTATTTTTTGACTTTCAGTGCACAAAAACACATGACATTTTTATTTAACTACAAAATTTCTGTCAAAACTTGGTATTTCATATCTCCAGCTAACACATGCATTAAGGGGCTGGAAATGGCCACTGAAATGTTTTTTTTCTCATTTCTCATTCTCATGCAAAGCACAGACCGTTCTGCTGGACCTTTCATAATTATTTATGAAACAGGTACCCTTTTCATTGTTCACAGTTTTAAGTGTTCAAGAAATTGATCTAACATAGGGAAAGTTTAACCTAAATTGCTAAATACAAAGCTCACTCCTTTAGAAATTACAACCCTTTTGTTTTTATTTTTAATTAAAAAAAACCCTTATTCTGTAATACAAATTTTTTTCCCCACAAACAATGAAATATTGCATTTTCAATTTTTTAAAAGGCATTCTTAAGAAAACGTGATCAGATGTTACTCCAGGAAAGAACAGCCATCCCCATAAAGCTGCAAGTGTTTCATGGCTGACTCAAATTATGCACAGAAGAAGGAAAAGCCAGACTACCCCGCTATATAATCACCAAGCTGCCTGCAGTCTCAACAGCTGCAAAATTCTTCTTTCTGACCTCAGCAAGCCCCAGCTTTTCAGCTTTTGGGAGCTGCTGCCCACCTTCTCACACATACCGTGTCATCACTTCAAACAAACTTTCCTTTAGGTTCAACAGTCAGTCCAAAAAACCCTCTTGTTCTAAAAATTTCGCAGGAATTTGCATCTACCACCATCACAGATTCCCGCTCTCCCCATGTTTATTTCCCAGTTTGTTCTGATCATTTTGGATCACCAGGTGTCTTTCTGCCCTCTGACCCAAGTTCTACAACTTTACACTGGAGCCTCTCAACACAGACCTAACAGCCACATCGGTGTTCTCTTTGGATTTTGGCGACCTAGACCTATCCCGCTCTACTTTGCCTTGGCTTCCCATCTCTTCCCTCTGCAGAGACTTTTTGCTTCCTTCGTATATATTTATTTCATATGTGTGCATATATATTTATATATAAAAATTAAATAAAAATAGAAAGATATCTTAAAAATTCTGATTTTCTCTTTTTTTTCTGTGGAAAAAGATGTTCATGCCATTAAAAGTGTTCAGGAAAACATTCTGATGCAACTCCCAGTTCAAGCCTAATGATGTGAATGGCGTTGTGTGGAGGTGTACTTCCCCCTTTCTGCTCTGTCATAATCTTATGTCATAACCCCTACACAAAGTGTTCACACTGTAGTAGTCTGTGTGTACTACGTAGTAGTATGAGCTCCCCAACTGCCACCTTCTGGGAGAATATGTGTAACAACCTGCTTTAAAAATGCGTTCTATTTATTTGTGCATTTGGCACTTTAAAGCCTTGATACATAACTTAAGATAAAAATATAAAATCAATAATGATTTAATTCCAACTATAAAGCAAGTCGAGCACAGATCAGTTTTCATAACATGCTTATAATCATTTAAAGACCAATTGATGCCTCATAAAAAAACTCAGAGAAACATTTTGCTGGTGTCTGACTTTGGGAAATAGATGAATTCTGAGAGATACGGATTCTGCACTCATTAAAAGAGAGCCTTCACTCTAGAGCCCTTTTCCTCCTCCAACACTGCTCTATTATGATCATCATACAAGAAGCACTGGATTAGGACTTCACAAAGAACTAGTGTACTCTAGCATGTCATGCAAGATTAGCAATTTTCAGTCCCAGAAGCTTTCATAGAGCTATGGTCCTGAAGTTAAGTAATCTCAAAAATGCAGGATTAGGTGGACCATATAAATGTTGCCAATGAGGATAGCCAATGCTATGGAAATGACAATGTGGGTCAGCCTTTTCAAGTGCTGCCAAGACTTGGTAACTGTAGGCCTTGCATTGTTGAGTATGAATCAATAAAATGGAGAAATCTGGGCTACTTTCTGGACAAACAGGACCTGTCTTCATGGGGTTCTCAGTCTGCTCTTGTAAAAGAAATAATCCCAGTACTAAATATGTATGCATTCCATCACACTTGAGAAAGCCTACTGAAACGTTAAGTTCAGAGTCAGCTCCAGTGTGGACCACCTCGTTCTCAAAGACAAGGCATTGACCTCTAACTTGCTGTATCTGCTGTTCCTAAACTAGAGTCCAGGACTTCAAAGCCCTGTGACATCCCTGTGCCCTTCTAGGCTGGAGCCTCCCTCACGTAACCATTCACACAACCATCCCAGCCTGGAATGTGGAACCAGAAGCAAGATCAACAAGACAAGATGTGAATGAGGCTGCCCAGAGCTAGCTTGTCCCCTTTTCACTGCAAAAGGAAGACTTTTGCACCTCTGAGCTAGGTAGCTTTGACTTACAACTTCACCCTGAAGGTAAATGTGATGGGACACCCAGGCAGCCAGAGCCTTGTGAGGAAAGGGACCACCTTTTCACTGAGACAAGCAGAGATACCAAAAGGTTCTCATTTTTCAAGATTGATTTCTATGACAGCACAAAATACTAAACTTGAATGCAATAACTACTCATTATGTAGTGAAAACCCAGCAATGATGAAACTAAGATTTTTGGAAAGGGTGACTTTCAGTGCCTTATGGGTCAAACCAACCCTGACGTTCACCTCTGGATACATGGGAAAGTCTCTACACGTTGACTGCCCCTGTGGTGGGCAGGCCTCCTGCTCTTCCCAAGCATCTCTCCTTCTCTACCCTTGCAGTCTAGGCTCCTATTTGCAGTCCCTGACCCCTGCATGCTTCACCCAAAGGCTTTCTGAGGTTTGGTGTCCTCAGTTCTGCCAGGGGAAAGGAAAATAGCCTTCTTCCTTGAAGAGATTAGAGCCAAGAGGAAGCCCTACGGCTTGCAATTCGGCTTTTTTTTTTTTTGTAAAGCATGCAACACAACACTTATAGCCTGCAAACAAATAAACTAGTTAATTATATTTTTGCTACAGTGAGACAAACTTCAGATCCTTTCTTTAGAACAGTATTTCAATTTTGAGCTAATATAATAAAGGATTAGTTGCCCTAGAAGTTGCTATTCAGTTTTGCATAAACTCGGGTAAGTGACAGCTAACTAAAGTCAACAGCTGCATCAGACATTATGATATACAATTAATCACACATTCTGATAAAGAGTCTTCCATCTCAGACCAAACTGACAAGCTCAGGTCAAGGAAAGGCAAGCTTTTGCATAAATGAAGTCTTTACTGGAAATCAGTGTTCCCCCATGGAGGAGTATGAGCTGCATGAAACGGAGCAGCCTACGCTCCTCTTCTCCCACTATTTCCTGCGTGCGACTCCCCATACTTTAATTACAAAATTGGCAAAACTCCCAATACCCTCAAATCCATGATATTCATCTTTCCCTGGTAAACTGTGTTTTGGTTTAATCTGGGGACTGAAACACAATCAACAGTAGTAGTCATTTCTCTATTGTGTTTTTTTATTTTGGTCTTATTTAAGATTAAAAACTGGAACACCTTTTTAAACTGAGAATTTCAATAAAGAAATGTCACTTCTGCAGCAATATCTAGTGACTTAGATGTTTCTTTACATAGACTTGTATTTATAGAGCAAAAATTAATGTCTCAGTAATACATAAAGTCCTAAACAGGCAGCTCAGCAAATTATTTTGTTAGTGCTGACAATTTACAAGTTCTTCGTATTAACACATGAAATTGTGTAGGATTGTGTGAAAGCATTTTTAGGATCTATTCTGCTTATCTACATAATAAAACTCACTTTCATATATTTCCTGTCATCTACAAGATCTCAAAGTCACTCACAAACTTAAACTAATACGCAAACTAGAGAGACAAACACTAATTCCTCACTGAAAGTCAGTGTTGTTTTAACAACACACAACACTAAACATGAAATCATCTTGTTCTCTCATACTTACTTCTGCAAAAGGTAATAAACCACTAAGGAATAGAAAAAGATGAGTTCGTTAGAGCACAAGGCAAGCATTTAAGAAAGTCTGTTGAAAAATATGAAATAAATTGAGACATCAATACTAGCAAAAATAAAATAATCCAGTCATTGATGCCTTACCAGAATTTACATCCCCTTCTAAGAGTCATACTCTTCTGACTTAGATGAAAAATAGGTGAAACTCCAGCCTTTTGTGGGACATACGTGGAGGCTGTATTCTCCCACTGAGGCTGCAGCACCCCAACAAATGCCTGTAAGGAGTAGCACCTGGAAGAAGAGTGGCAGCCCTATAGACCTTTCCAAAGTGAAGACAGCTGTGGCCAGAGAGGGTGAGTTGAAGCAAAGCCTGGGCTGGCAGGGGGCTATGGCTTATTTGTCTCTTTCAAAGATCAAAATGGAGATTGACCTTTCCTGGGGTTTATGAACAAAGGACAGACAGGACATAGGTTTGTACCTGAAACCTTGTTTCTCGCAGTCTGTAGGTTGCAGGTTCCCAGACCCAGAGTTTCCAGTTTGTATCTTGCTTGTTCCATCCTTTTGGAATTATTTCTGAACTACATAATTCTTTTCTCGAAATTTAAACAGCTCTGCAGTTTTTATTGTGAGTGCATTTAGATTGTTTTTTTTTTTCAGTAGAAGCATCAATTTCATAGAGGGTGAGTATTTGCTACAGCAAGCTAGATAATTCGTGTTAACACTTGCATATTTTAACCATTTCCATCCTGAAATAATTATTTAGAAATATATTTTATTCTTTATCAGTTTTGTTATTTTCAACTACATTCAACAATATTAAAATCAGAGGTTTTCAATGTTTCTTGCACTTTTGCAAAATTCAAATGTTGGAAAAGAAAGAAAAAGGAAACTCACAAAACTCTGTTTTAAATGTATTAAACGCATACCAATCACATTGGAGGTATTTGATTAATGCCATCATCATTCTCAGAATGTCTACATTTCATGTAAAGTGTGCCGCACAGAATTTAAACATTTAAATGCAGAGCCAATATTGTCATATAATTTAACTTCCTGAGCATCAGTATGACATTTTTCACCTCTAAATAATAAAAATTAATCCAGGAACAATCTGCTTGTAAATAAGCATGAATCTCTGGAAGCACTGAATATTGAGCTACTACTACAGCAGTGGATATTTTTTCATTCACAACACCAGGGGCCTGACCCAGACCCTTGATGAGTATCGTAATTCCCTGTGTACACAAAACAAAACAGAAGAAGGAGTTAGTGACTGGAATCAAGCTCTGTGTCGGGGGTTGTCTTAGGAAATTATATTTTCCAGTTCCTTGTTCTCTTTTTGGGTGTTCAAGCCACACCTCTCTTTTCTTGTTCCTTTTATCTCCCTCCTGAATTGTATTTCAGTCTCAGAAATATTTTCCTTGGTCTGTTAAAAAATGAGTTGTCTCTTACTCTCCTACAGCTACAAAATCCACATTTGACCTTCACACTGCATTTCAGTATAGCATTGCTTCATTTTTCACACATAATCTCATTTCATTATACAGGTCAGAATTACTCATAATGAAAAGTTGAACTAATAACAAGGGGCACCATTGATGCCTCTTGTCTCCTCATTAAAGGACTAGACTTTAGTTTATTATAAATGGAACCACGACCAAATATACATGTATAGGAATCATCATAGATTTAAGTTTTTTGTTTTTTTTTTTCTCTTTGTATTCTTATTTTCTGAATAGAAAGTAATCAAGTTGGCTTATTTAGTTTTGTTTAGATTGGAAAGACTGTCATTAATCTGTTTTGGTAAGATGTTCCGCTCGCAATACAACAGCAGCAGCACATTTTTTAATGCACAGCTCTGCATGAAAACAGAACACAAATCCCCAGCTCTCCACCCACTGTGCAGTGGAATCTGTGGGTGACAAAGTGCAGTCAGAAAAGCACATTTGCAGCCTGTAACAAAACAAATGTTATGATGGAGAAGAGAGGAAAAAAGGAAGCAATTTTTAGAAAGGGTTTAAACCATCATTTACCCTAGCGGGAGGATGCGACTGACTTGCCACTTTAAGGCTTTATTGATTAATAAGATTTGAGGATACAGCATAGTGAGAAAAGTTTTCTTTATTAAAAAAAAAAAACACCAAACCTTCAAAAGATGGTGCACAGCTATTCAAAGTTGCTCATATTTACTTTGGGATTGAAATGAAGCCTTTGAGCATCAGGAATCCATTCCAGAGGGAATGAATGATGTATTTTGATTTTTAGAGTTGCTATTGTACTTTTAACACATCTTTTGGCAACAATTCAAGTTTTTATTAGTTTAAAGCTGGAATGACTTGCTTATCTGTGGTTGAACAGACCAAAGCAGAGCAGCCAGTGTTCCTATATGCTACTGTGGGAAATGAGATGCTTACTGTTTTGAAAATACAAAACAAGGCTCCAGATCTGGAACTGATGCCAAGCATGGAGCCAGCGCACATTGCAAAGTCAGTTGCATGATCAGAGGTTACGTATTATTTAAAATATATGGTTTTTATTACCCTGAAAATAAAAAATAATTGTAAATGTGTCTAAATTGTAAATTATTTTCACATGTAAACTCTGACCTTTATTGGATCCAGTCAGTGTATATCTGTCTCTGAGAGAAGGTTTGATTAGCAAATCTAGGACCTCAGTTTCTAACAAATAGGTCTAGAAGAAAACAAATAAATAGGTGTAGAAGAAAATAGTGTAGTTTAATTCTATACTAGTTGAAGAAACAAGTGTTTTCACAAATGCATTTAAGAAAAGCTAATTCTAATGTGACTGCCATTGCCCAGGCTAGGCTAGAGAGTTACACTGATGGAAAACTGAAGCAAGAGAAAGCTAAGACCAAAAGAGTTTTTATTTCTTCCAGCTATTTTCAGTTTCACTTATTATTTCTTTTATGTCACATACTAGAAAGGACTCTCTTTTTTTTTTCCCCACAACACTTTCATTAAAAGAGAAATAAAAAAAAAAAAAACCAACAGTAATTCAAAGCTCAGACAAAAAATAAAGGATGCCAGATTTCAAGAATGGAAGAATTTGTTCCCCCTTTCCTTCTTAAAATGTCCTGGTTAAGAGTTCAAAGCCCTTTTTTCCTTATAGGCTAGGCTGGAATAAAATGCCATGCTCAAGATTCGAAGTAATACAATTTTTAAAGTACATGTAGAATTCAAATTAGCAACAGGAGGAGAAACTGGATACCTAAGAAAAATATTAATTTTTTCAGAGTCCCTGGCATTTGCAAGTTTGCATTTTTTAAAGAATATGTGGCTCAAAAATTAAACCACAATAACTAAGCTGCATTTTCTACCCATTTAATTTAAAGACACTGACCTAGACCTATTGTTTGCACCAAGGATGCAGCCACCGTGTAGTTAACCTGTGGTCACGAGCAGGCCAGAAACAGAACTGGGAAGTGAACGAAAATCCCTGTGCCCCAACAGAGCATCGCATTCTTTAGACAGGACAGCATTCCCATTTGTAAGCAGACCTTCTTAATGCTTCCAGTGTTGCATAAGAAATGGAGGTACCCAAAATATCTAAAAAGTTTGAAGACTCCCCCTATATTGAAATGAAAATGGGAGAAATAACAAAAAACTCTCAAAGAACAGCTACTGATGTGCAGAATTTTCTTTGCATTAAACTGAAATGACATAAAACCATCATGATGGCTGCGTCTCTCTGCCATGTCACATCACTTGCAAAACCAGATCATTTTATGTGGAAGCTGATATTTTCTCTGTGAAGTTTAAAACAGAGTCTTTATAGCACCTTATTAAGGGTCTGCGCTAATTTTAAAACAATAATATTTACATGTGGCACAAGAAAGGGGCTTGCAGAGGTAGGAATCTCTGAAGCAGTAAATCTGTAGTAGCAAGGTTGTTCGTTGTGCTATGGACATTACAAGGGCCATAATTTGTAAAAGCCCCCTATGGCCAGCATTCAAATTTCAGCCATTGGTCAGTATTGAGTCCTTAGGGAAACATCATGAACAGCAGAGTTAAACAGAGGTTTTTAAAAGCCTGGGATTTGGGTTATGCCCTAATTATGAAGTTTGGATTTGTTTCTGTGTCTAACTGTGAAAACAAAGCCCCATGCAGGCTATACTATTACGATGCCCACCAGCAGCAGAATGAGCAATCTGCACATTTGCTGTGATTTTGCAAGTGTTGCATCACTTCATAAAGATTCCTGTCATTTCTCAAAAGATACAAGAGCATCCTACAAGAAACCTTCACTGCTCTAATTCAGATTTTTTCTCCTTTGGAATTTACTAGAGCCTTGTGTATTCCTGTATACATACATACTTTAGGTGACAAGATGCAGTCAGTACCCAGTCCTGAATGTATCCCCCATTGTCATTTCCATAAACAGCTGACCTGCAACATGTGTGTGCTTACAAAGTTGCAGCCTGATGTTTTAAAAATATCAAATCTGAAGTCTATCTTCACTTTTCCCCTTATGCAGTTGTTTCCTATCAAATTAGGTAAAAGCTTTTCTTTCAACTGTATTCAGCGGTGCCTGGAAAGATGGTGTTTAAGACTGTCTTGGGAAAAAGCAGACATCAAACCCCAAACAATCTTGCATCTCCCCACCCCTACTCTCCTTATCCCCACCAACTTGGGGATCAGTGATTCAAAATCATGTAAAGGTTTAAAAAGAATTGTTTGCACTGTAGATGCTGGTGAGCAGCCCAGTATGTAGCACTGCTCTTGTTAACTATTTTCATAACCTCTCTCATTTGTGGGGTTTGTTTTACTCCTTTGGATATTTTGGCTGTTGTACTATTAGATGTCCATTAATACATTAAGTAAATTGCTGTTGTGCATTAAAGCAACCAAATTTAACTATTTGAATGCTAAAATAACTAGGAGTTTCTGTTTATTTCATAGCTGATTAGAAATCTGCCTTTTGCACTGAAGCAGTATTTACAGGGTATTCATGTAGCAGACACACAGTGTAATCTTCTTTCTCTGCAGCTGACAGCACACAGAGATGTTCAATGTAAAACTCAATGATGTACAAAGAATTTGACTGCTATGAGATAACTGGTCCTTTTCTTAACCCTCTCCTGATGGATTGTGGGAGGCAGACAAAATAAGGATCTGCTACCAGGCTGATAAGTCATTTCTGTTCTCTAAAATAGGAAAGCAGGGCCATATTAAAGGTGAAACCATTTATAAATATAGCCCTGTGGAAAAGGAGATGGACAAAAGGTTACATGTGATGTTTGAGTACCTATTAAAAGAAGCAAGATCACAAAAACTGAGCAGATCAAAATATGTGTTTACATATGCCTATTAATTCTGAGACAAACTTTTGAAGAATGCTAGCCAATATATTCCAGCATGAGTAACAAATTGGGCTAAATTCACAGTGATGCACTTAAATAAATTACTTGATTTTCAGAGGATATTTGAAACTCAAATACAAAATGTAATTGCCTACCTTTAGGCATCAAATAATGAAACTGCTGACAAATTACTGTCAGCAGCCATGAGTTCAAGGAAGCTCAAAGACTTAGACCAAATATTCATACACAGGTAAGAGTTCTTTTTTTTTTTTTTTAATGTTTCTATAAGATGTCATATGTGTTCCAAACTTTTACAAACGATACAATCAATGCATAATATTGTCTTAGGGACACCATAGCTGACATTTAGTGAATCTGATGGAAAAGTTCACCTTTACTTCCATGGCTACCGCCCCTGAACTTAATCTTTTTCTTTGTAGATTTTGGTACAATACTGTCAATTCTCTCCTTTTAGATGAATTTGTAACACTGGCATGTGCTCATCTCTCTTGGATTTAAGAGCATTAATGAGATGCTGTCTTCCCAGAAGACTTTATATATGTATTTACACAGACGCATGTGCACTTGTAAGCACATGTATATGGGAAAGCCCTAATACACATGACAAGATATTACCTTGAAATAGTCCTTGCTTAAAAACCTTTAATCCACTGAAAAAGCCCTTGCAATGTTTATTTCAACATAACAAACCAATGATAGAACAGCAACTTGGTGGTGGGTGCTCTGTTTGAAGACCTGCCTCTAGGAATTATTGAAAATTTTTCCTGAACCTCTTTTCTATAGTCTTACAGAGGGATGGAGATGTCAAAAGTGCTGTAACAAACAGGGCAGGCCCTGTTTCTAAGTAAAAATTTGTTATTTAATAACAAAATATTTTTATAAGAATACTTTAAAAAATTATTTTGGTATATATTGTGTTTCTGCATTTCTCTTATCTTCAACCAAAAAGTTAATCTATCATATTTTTTATTTAATCAAATCTAAGTCGAGGTGCTGGAGCGTGTCCAGAGGAGGGCAACGAAGCTGGTGAAGGGCCTGGAGCACAAGTCTGATGAGGAGCGGCTGAGGGAACTGGGGTTGTTTAGCCTGGAGAAGAGGAGGCTGAGGGGAGACCTCATCGCGCTCTACAACTACCTGGCAGGAGGTTGTAGCGAGGTGGGGGTCGGTCTCTTCTGCCAAGTAACAAGTGATAGGACGAGAGGAAATGGCCTCAAGTTGCGCCAAGGGAGGTTTAGATTGGACATTAGGAGAAATGTCTTTACTGAAAGAGTGGTCAGGCCTTGGAACAGGCTGCCCAGGGAAGTGGTGGAGTCACCATCCCTGGAAGTATTTAAAAGACGTGTAGATGAGGTGCTTAGGGACATGGTGTAGTGGGCATGGTGTGTTGGGTTGACGGTTGGACACGATGATCTTAGAGGTCTTTTCTAACCTTAATGATTCTATGATTCTATGATTCTAAGCCATTTTGGCTTCCTGGTTCCCTTACTGCTCTGTCTAGGTTGATATCATTGAGAAAGAGTCCTCTAAAAACCTATTTTCCAATATAAATCTTACTGAAAAACCACAGAAACATTTCTATGGCTTGGGTTTTTATAGAAGCCTGTTCTAACAAAACCTATATATTTTAGACCTAACACTTTTTCTTAGGTGCTCTGATTAAAAAGGACAAACTTCCTCGACATATTTTCTTCTCCACAGGAGCCAGGGTTTGTTTCAGTTTCAAACTTCACTTGAAGCATCAGACATCAAACCTTTGCCCTAGTAATTACAGGCTGCACAGACAGTTTCTGAAGGACGTGCAGGAATTTTATTTGCATGTTTTTTATTTCTAGTACTTTGTCTCTGCCTTTACTACAACTGAACTAACTATTGCAGAGAGAATACACAAGCCTCAATAAAGGGAGTGGAGGTGATTAAGACCTGAGACGACATTTATTGGATATGTAAAGCCATACAGTTTATTAATTAAATTAAATGTGCTGACAGCTATCTTACATTTGCTTTGGAAATGCTTTAGATAGTCCTTTTCAATTCCAATTTCTGAATTCTTAGCAGCACCTATATCTGTAAGATAACTTGCATGCAATTGGAAAAAGATCCAAACCTTTCTGCCAATGGGACCACGGGAAAAAATACCAGACCTCTTCCCTTTGCTTTTCATCAGGAGGGATGGTCCCTGTTGGAGAGACTTCCCTGTTGGAGAGACAAAAAGGTACTTTTGGCTGTTACTTGGTGCCCAGAAGCCAGGGAAGCCTCTTGGAAGCAGCAGGTTTGGGAGTCAGTTTTGCCTTCTGTTGCCCACCCTGACTGACATGTTACACACTCAGAAGAAATGTTTTAAATATTAAGATTACAGTGACAAGTGCTCAAAAATTAGGAAACACCAGAGTCCATCTAGCTCATAAATATGTATTTTGCTACTGTTATTAACTACATGATCACAAACCACTTTTTCACAAAGTCCTCAGCTGGTGCTCCCTGAATGAGCAACTGCTCAATGTTTTATCTTCACTAGTTTTTGCCCTGAGCCCTGGGGACAAAGTGCGAGAAGGTAACCTGCATTATTACCCATGAAGTCAGAGTATTCATGGGAAAAACTGCCATGAAGGAGCTGAACATGCTTTCGGTTTGCTCAGTTGTGGTAACTTTTCTGTAACCTACCCAGTTAATTGAATTCTTGGAAAGTATCAGCCTGTCAAAAATGGATCGATAGGGCTGATTGATACTGGGCCCCATGCTGTTGAACATCTTCATAAATGATCTGGATGATGGGATTGAAAGCACTCTCACCAAGTTTGCTGATGACACCAAACCAGGTGGTGAGATGAACATGTCAGAAGGGTAAGCCATCTTACAGAGACCTGGGCAGGGTGGAAGAGTGGGCAAGCAAGAACGATATGAAGTTTAACAAAGACAAGTGCAAAGTCCTGCACCTGGAATGAAATAACCAAACAGCCCAGCACAGGCTAGGATCTGTGTGCTTGGGGAGCAGCCTTGCTGAAGGGGGCTTGGAGGTCCTGGTGGACAACAAGCTGAACATGAGTCAGCAGGGCACTGCTGCAGCAAAGGTAAATCGGATCCTGGGCTGCATCCACCCAGGCATTACTAACAGAGATAGAGACGCGATCATCTCGCTCCCGCTAAGAAAAAAAGGAGGGTAATTGTCATTGGTGATTCCCTTCTGAGGGGGACCGAGGGCCCAATTTGTCGGCCGGACCCATCCCACAGGGAAGTCTGCTGCCTCCCTGGGGCCCGGGTGAAGGACATTACTAGGAAACTCCCTAGTCTCGTGCAGGCCTCCGATTACTACCCGCTACTGGTTATACAGGCTGGCAGTGAGGAGGTTGCAGGGAGAAGTCCCGAAGGGATCAAAAGGGACTTCAGGGCGCTGGGGCGACTGGTGGGAGGATTGGGAGCACAGGTAGTTTTTTCCTCGATCCCTTTAGTGGCGGGGCGGAACACCGAAAGGAACAGGAAAACTCATCGGATCAACACGTGGCTCAGGGGCTGGTGCCATCGACAGAATTTTGGCTTCTTTGACCACGGGGAGGTTTACATGGCACCGGGCCTGCTGGCGACGGATGGAGTTCAGCTGTCTCGCAGGGGGAAAAGGATTCTCGCGTGTGAGTTGGCCGGGCTCATCGAGAGGGCTTTAAACTAGATTCGAAGGGGGACGGGGATAAAACCAGGCTCTCTAGAGAAGAGCCTAGGGTCCGCACGCCATTGTCGGGGGAGAAATCGGCAGCCCAGCTCAAGTGCATCTATACCAATGCACGCAGCATGGGCGGCAAACAGGAGGAGCTGGAAGCCATTGTGCAGCGGGGTAGCTATGACTTAGTCGCCATCACGGAAACGTGGTGGGATGAGTCGCACGATTGGAGTGCTGCAATGGACGGCTATAAGCTTTTCAGAAGGAACAGGCGAGGAAGGAGAGGCGGTGGAGTAGCCCTGTATGTTAGGGAATGCTTCGACTGTCTAGAGCTCAATGATAGTGATGACGAGGTCGAGTGCTTGTGGGTAAGGATGAGGGGGAAGGCCAACAAGGCAGATATCCTGCTGGGGGTCTGTTATAGACCACCTGGCCAGGAAGAGGAGGCAGACGAAATATTCTACCAGAGGCTGGCAGAAGTCTCCCAGTCGCTAGCCCTTGTTCTTGTGGGGGACTTCAACTTTCCGGACGTCTGCTGGAAATACCACACGGCAGAGAGGAAACAGTCGAGGAGGTTCCTGGAGTGTGTGGAGGATAACTTCCTGACGCAGCTGGTAAGCGAGCCCACCAGGGGAGATGCCTCGCTTGACCTGCTGTTCACGAACAGAGAAGGGCTGGTGGGAGATGTGGTGGTCGGAGGTCGGCTTGGGCTTAGCGACCATGAAATGGTAGAATTCTCGATACTTGGCGAAGTAAAGAGGGGGGCCAGCAAAACCGCTACCATGGACTTCCGGCGGGCGGACTTTGGCCTGCTCAGGACACTGGTCGAGGGGATCCCTTGGGAGACGGTCCTGAAGGGCAAAGGGGTCCAGGAAGGCTGGACGTTCTTCAAGAAGGAAGTCTTAAAGGCGCAGGAGCGGGCTGTCCCCATGTGCCGCAAGAAGTACGGGCGGGGAAGGCGACCGGCCTGGCTGAACGGGGAGCTCTGGCTGGGACTCAGGGAAAAAAGGAGAGTTTATCACTTGTGGAGGAAGGGTCAGGCAACTCAGGAAGAGTACAGGGATCGCGTTAGGTCGTGCAGAGAGGAAATTAGAAAGGCAAAAGCCCAGCTAGAACTCCACCTGGCCACTGTCGTGAGAGACAACAAAAAATGCTTTTATAAGTATGTTAATGACAAAAGGAGAGCCAAGGAGAATCTCCATCCTCTATTGGATGCGGGGGGGAACGTTGCCACCAAGGATGAGGAAAAGGCTGAGGTACTCAACGCCTTCTTTGCCTCAGTCTTTAGTAGTCAGAATGGTTATCCTCAGGGTACTCAGCCCCCTGAGCTGGAAGACAGGGACGACAAGCAGGATAAACCCCCCATAATTCAAGAGGATGAAGTTCATGACCTGCTATGCCACCTGGATGTTCACAAGTCTATGGGGCCGGATGGGATCCACCCGAGGGTTCTGAGGGAGCTGGCGGAGGAGCTTGCCGAGCCGCTCTCCATCATTTACCAGCAGTCCTGGTTAACTGGGGAAGTCCCGGACGACTGGAGGCTCGCCAATGTGACTCCCATCTACAAGAAGGGCCGGAAGGAGGATCCGGGGAACTACAGGCCGGTCAGCCTGACCTCGGTGCCGGGGAAGATCATGGAGCGGTTGGTTTTGAGGGTGCTCACGAGCCATGTCCGGGACAACCAGGGGATCAGGCCCAGCCAGCACGGGTTCATGGAAGGCAGGTCCTGCTTGACCAACCTGATCTCCTTCTATGACCAGGTGACCCGCCTAGTGGATGAGGGAAAGGCAGTGGATGTGGTCTACTTGGACTTCAGTAAGGCCTTTGACACTGTCTCCCACAGCATTCTCCTAGAGAAGCTGGCGGCTCACGGCCTAGACAGGTACACTCTTCGCTGGGTAAAAAACTGGCTGGACGGCCGAGCCCAGAGAGTTGTGGTCAACGGAGTTAAATCCAGTTGGCGGCCGGTCACGAGCGGTGTTCCCCAGGGCTCAGTTTTGGGGCCGGTCCTGTTCAATATCTTCATCAATGATCTGGACGAGGGGATCGAGTGCTCCCTCAGTAAGTTTGCAGACGACACCAAGTTGGGCGGGAGTGTTGATCTGCTGGAGGGTAGGAAGGCTCTGCAGAGGGACCTGGACAGGCTGGATCGATGGGCCGAGGCCAACTGTATGAGATTCAACAAGGCCAAGTGCCGGGTCCTGCACTTCGGCCACAACAACCCCAGGCAACGCTACAGGCTTGGGGAAGAGTGGCTGGAAAGCTGCCCAGAGGAAAAGGACCTGGGGGTACTGGTTGACAGCCGGCTGAACATGAGCCGGCAGTGTGCTCAGGTGGCCAAGAAGGCCAACGGCATCCTGGCCTGTATCAGAAATAGTGTGGCCAGCAGGAATAGGGAGGTGATCGTGCCCCTGTACTCGGCACTGGTGAGGCCACACCTCGAATACTGTGTTCAGTTTTGGGCCCCTCACTACAAGAAGGACATGGAGGTGCTGGAGCGCGTCCAGAGGAGGGCAACGAAGCTGGTGAAGGGCCTGGAGCACAAGTCTTATGAGGAGCGGCTGAGGGAACTGGGGTTGTTTAGCCTGGAGAAGAGGAGGCTGAGGGGAGACCTCATCGCACTCTACAACTACCTGAAAGGAGGGTGTAGCGAGGTGGGTGTTGATCTCTTCTGCCAAGTAACTAGCGATAGGACAAGAGGAAATGGCCTCAAGTTGTGCCAAGGGAGGTTTAGATTGAACATTAGGAAAAATTTCTTTACTGAAAGAGTGGTCAGGCCTTGGAACAGGCTGCCCAGGGAAGTGGTGGAGTCACCATCCCTGGAGGTATTTAAAAGACGTGTAGATGAGGCCCTTAGGGACATGGTGTAGTGGGCATGGTGGTGTTGGGTTGACGGTTGGACACGATGATCTTAGAGGTCTTTTCCAACCTGTATGATTCTATGATTCTATGATTCTATGATTCTATGATTCTACTCAGCATTGTCATGCCGCACCTGGAGTACTGTGTCCAGTTGTGGTCCCCATAATTCAAGAAAGACGTGGACAGACTGGAGATGGTCCAAAGGAGGGCCACAAAGATGATAAAAGAGCTGGAGAACCTGCCCCATGAGGAAAGCCTGAAGGAGTAAGGTCTTTTCTCCCTGGAGAAGAGAAGGTTCAGGAGGGACCTCATCACAGTATTCCAGTACTTAAAGGGGGGCTACAAAGAGGACAGAGGCTCTCTCTTCACAAGAAACCACATGGAGAAGACAAGCGGTGATGGGTCCAAGTTGCAGTGAGAGAGGTTTCATCTCGATATAAGAAAGAAATTTTTCACAGTAAGAATAATCATTCACTGGAACAAGCTCCCCAGGGATGTGGCGGAGTCTCCATCACTGGAGGTTTTCAATATGCAATTGGACAGGGTGCCAGATAATCTCATCTAGGCTCCCTTTCCCATGAAACGTTGGACCAGATGAACTTTTGAGGTCCCTTCCAACCTGGACTGCTCTATGAGTCTACGATTATATAATCACCCAAATAGACTCACTGATTATTGATTAAATTCAGCCTGAAAAATTCTTTGTAGGGAAAAGTTCAGGTTGAAGAAGTTAAGGTTTTTTTATTTATAGAAAAATGCAAAGATGATCTTACTCTGAAGAATTTTAGGCAACCATAATGGTAAATGGTGCTGCCATTTCTCCCTATGCATTAAATGTCTTGAATCTTTTGTTTTTATTTATTCCCTATAATTAAATCCAAGTGGGCAATACAGGCAGAGACCTATATAGAGGCAGTTAGATGAAATTAATTTTGGGAAAAAACAGTAATTAACGGATATATCTTCATATGGAATGCTAAGACTTTTCAAATGGAAACATATTGCTCTTCAATATTCAATGAACACAGAAAAGAATTTTCATGGGGAGAGATAATTGTATAAAAATAATTCAAAAGTAAAAGATAAAATTGAAATAGCTTCAAACTAATAAATACAGATTGCCTGATTTTGAAGGCTTAGAGCTGTCTTTATGAATACAAAAGAATTATCCATATATAATGGAAATTATTATTGCTGAACTAAGCATGAGCTACTGATTATGCCAATGCCTCACTGGCCCAGGTAGTTAGGGTAAAGTACTGCTCCCATTAAAGTTGTTAGAAAGGTACAGATTTCACTTCAGCATCACCTCCTCCAAGCTCAGGAGCGATGCATCCCAACAAAGAAGAAGTCAGGCAAAAACACCAGGAGGTCTACATGGATGAACAAGGAGCTCCTGGACAAAATCAAGCATAAAAAGGAAGCCTACAGAGGGTGGAAGCAAGGACAGGTATCCTGGGAGGAATACAGAGCAGCCAGGGGTTAGGTTAGGAAAGCTAAAGCCCTGATAGAATTAAATCTGGCCAGGGACGTCAAGCTCAACAAGAAAAGCTTCTATAGGTACGTCAGGGATAAAAGGAAGACTAGGGAAGATGTGGGCCCTCTCCGGAATGAAACGGGGGACCTGGTTACCCAGAATATGGAGAAGGCGGAGGTACTCAATGACTTTTTTGCCTCAGTCTTCACTGGCAAGTGCTCGAGCCTCATCGCCCAAGCTGCAGAAGGCAAAAGCAGGGACTGGGAGAATGAAGAGCTGCCCACTGTAGGAGAAGATCAGGTTCGAGACCACCTAAGGAACCTGAAGGTGCACAAGTCCATGGGACCCAATGAGATCCATCTGCGGATCCTGAGGGAACTGGTGGATGAAGTTGCTAAGCCACTATCCCTCATATCTGAGAAGCTGTGGCAGTCCGGTGAAGTTCCCACTGACCTGAAAAGGGGAAACATAACCCCCATTTTTAAACAGGGAAAAAAGGAAGATCTGGGGAACTACAGGCCAGTCAGTCTCACCTCTGTACCGGGGAAGATCATGGAACAGATCCTCCTGGAAGCTATGCTAAGGCACATGGAGGACAGGGAGGTGATTCGAGACAGCCAGCACGGCTTCACCAAGGGCAAGTCCTGCCTGACCAACCTAGTGACCTTCTATGATGGAGTGACTACCTCAGTGGACATTGGAAGGGCTACTGATGTTGTCTATCTGGACCTCTGTAAGGCCTTTGACACAGTCCCCCACAACATCCTTCTCTCTAAACTGGAGAGGTACGGATTTGATGGGTGGACTGTCTGGTGGATGAGGAGTTGGTTGGATGGTTGTATCCAGAGGGTAGTGGTCAATGGCTCAATGTCCAGATGGAGATCGGTGACAAGTGGTGTCCCTCAGGGGTCCGTATTGGGACAGGTACAGTTTAATATCTTCATCAATGACATAGACAGTGGGATGGAGTGCATACTCAGCAAGTTTGCAGATGACACAGCTGAGTGATGCGGTTGACACGCCTGAGGGATGGGATGCCATCCAGAGGGACCTGGACAAGCTCAAGAAGTGGGCCCGTGTGAACCTCATGAAGTTCAACAAGGCCAAGTGCAAGGTCCTGCACCTGCGTCGGGGCAACCCCCAGCATCAACACAGGCTGGGGGAGGAAGGGATTGAGAGCAGCCCTGCCGAGAAAGACTTGGTGGTACCAGTGGATGAAAAACTGCACATGAGCCGACAATGTGCGCTCACAGCCCAGAAGGCCAACCGTAGCCTGGGCTGCATCAAAAGAAGCAATCCAAACCATTCTATGATTCTATTACTGAATTTCTAAAGAAAATGTAGGAATAGAGGGGCTTGCATGGAGTTCAGGCTTGATTTGCAGTGAAGATGCCATTAGTAAGAAAGAAGATAATGCCCTAAATTGCTTTAGCTCTTTTCAGTACTTCATTATTTGCTATATCACACACAAACCAGCAGAGCTAAGCTGGAAACAGTCTTTCTTGCCTTTTGAAAAATTAAGGGATTTAAAAAATTGAATTGTATTGATTGGATTAAACACAACAATTTGAATTTTGCCCTATAGCAAATTTTAATAAATTATATGAATCATTGTAAACACTTAATTTAAATAATTTACAATGATTCATTGCCGTTTTGGCAATTTTTAAGTTCTAAAATAGACTTCTTTTAAAATTTCAGAAAAAAATGATAGTGCAGTTATAACATGCCCAAGTGTGCATCTCAACATTTCAAAGCTGATTTTTTTAAAAAACTTGAATTCAAATGATTATTTGAAACTGATATCTTCCATTATAAATCTTTTTAAAACATCTTTTAAAACAATTTAAAAGGAAAATTTTTGACTAGTTCCATAAAGTGTACCACATGTGGTACTTAAACCTAAGTATTAATTCTAGGTTTTTATTGAACTTGGAAAGCAAATTTCTGACTGTTTTATAACTGGATTTATTTTATTTTATTTTATTTTATTTTATTTTATTTTATTTTATTTATTATTTAATTTGGGTAAAGCATCCAGAAGTGCCTGGCTGGGACCTCTGCTCACTTCCCAACTTGCCAAGGTGCCATGCACTTGTTCTGCAGTAAGCATCTCTGCATCCACGTCCTGCCTCCTGGCAAACGGGAAGTCATCTGAAGAAGCCACACCTGAAGAAACACACCTGTGCATCACCCCTACAAGAATCTTAATTACCAGAAGAAGTATTCCTTGCAATAAGGGTATAGCTCCTGACAGTCATTTTTTCACTGCTACACTGGGTGCTATGATAAGTGAGGGAAATGTGGTTGAAGGGGTGAAGATGTAACTCTTGCCAGGGGTCTCTTCTGTCCTCTTGCTGAGATTACCTGGCTGTGACAGAAGTCTGCACCTCAGCTGCCTCAGTGCTAAATCCAAAGCGTTAATGCCCAGGAGCAGTGGTTCATATTAACGCTCTGGCTTTGCATTGGAGAGCCATGGGTGCACATCTTCTCCTGCCAGCTCCTCTGTGTGGGGTGTAACCTGTGACAGAAAGAGGTAACTGAGACCTGGTGGTTTCTGAAGCTGCCCAGAGCGTGCCTTCCCAGTGCTCATTTCTTGGGTTCCCAGTGCTCATTTCTCAGGACTCGTGGTAAAATTAAGCTGAACAGACCTTAAAGAATAACTTCTACCGGTCATATCATTGAAGTGGTAAGATCTTCATTCTCCATGTAGACCTGTTATAGTCCAGCTGAAGTACAAAGAAATATATCCAATTTGGGAAAATTATTGAAATCCAGAGAAATTGTTCTCCCAGCATGAGTAAATGTTAGCAGATTTTGGCTAATCTGAGTTTTCACCGATAAGGGTTAGCAGATTTAAAAGGTATTATAACTCAGTATTTTAAACATTGTACTATTTATTGCTACTCTCTTTCTTCTTATTTTTAATTGCAATGCTAGAGTTAATGTCATGAACAAAAGCATTAGCATACCAAAGACAGTGATGGGGAAACTTCCCTTGTCGCTGTGCCCCTGCAGCCTCAAGCTAATCTCCTGCCAGCACCGACCATCCAGATAATGCCAGCTCGCTCTCTCACACACAAACACTTCACAACTTGTTGATATTCAACATAGGAATTAGGGCAGACCATTTTCATTTGTGGCTGTATATTGAAGCCGGTGAAGCAATTAGGAGTGCCGTACAAGTCTGATTTAGTTAAGACCATAGGAATACACAAGAGCCAAAAAATCATCTTGATTAACACAGATCTGTCCCAGCACAGCCCTCCAGCAAGTGTGGATTCATCAGTGCCTTTAGCAGGAAGACTTGCAAAAAAAGTGTGGACTGCCTTATATAGATGATTGCTTTTGTTTGTGAATAACAATTGTCTATATAGATGATTGATCTGAACTGTGTAAGATCTGAACTGTGCTAGCCCACCAAATATAACCCCCCACAAAACCAACAGAAATAATTTTGCACTGTAGCATTGCAGCTTTGGATGCAGTCTCAGCTTAATTAATACACAAGCCTTACACTTTTGCGGGCCACCTCTCAGCACTGTCACACATTTCTTTCAGCATGCCTGCTTGCTTTTGGAGAAACAGCCACAAGATTGACAAGTGCATGAAACAAAATTACCCCCCTCAAACCAGAAGGAAGGTGTCCTCTCAAGGTCATGTTCAGACAAATGGCATGAGCTCTGTGCTAAATCTCCAGCAATTTACCTGGCCTCTGGATAAACAGAATCCTTCAGTATCCTCTAAAGCTCTAATGCCAACTCCTCCTCCTTTTCTTCCTCCATCTCCCATCTCAAATTCATTGCAAGGTTTCAAGGGGGAAAAGTACTTGCAAAGGTTATTCTAAAGCTCAAATCTAAATGCATTTTTAAACACTACTGAACTCGCTGCAGATGCCGTACACTAGACAAAGAGCTGCAGAAGGCCCACAATAATACGCTAATTCCATTGCTAGAAGAAAGGGAGAAGACTTCAATCAATCTTGAAATTAATTTTGCATTTAAAAATCTAACAGCCTCTGCACTGCATAGAGTGTCAATTCTTTTATCATGATTACTTGTTATGTGTCAAACCATTTAGTCTCACCTCCTATTGTGCTGTGATTGAGTTCATGGTAGCAAACATACTGGTCATAAAAACAATGAAAGCTTGAATGCTGCCCTAAATATTTGTTTCACTGAAGCTGAATAATCAAATGCACATTATGATTTTTTGTCAACAACTTTAATTTAGTTCTGTTTAACTGATTGCCTATGCCTTACCCATTTTTTGCTCCATAAAGGAGGCCTGTGGGACAAATAAGAAGTTGGTAGCTAAGGCTCATCTTCCTGTAAATAAAGGAACGGCTCAGCTTTTTTACATATTTGTTCCACAAATCCTCCTTTTATCTTCCAGTTTCCTTTTGCCCATTTTAAGTTTGTGGATCCAACTTCAAACTTTTCAACCTGGATCCCTAAAACATTTTCAGTGAACTACAAACCCTTCGAAGTTTCAAAGGCTTGGATTGCTCATAGCATGTATGAAGTTGCTCCTTTTGGACATGTTTTGGTGGTCCAAAGTCTGAAAATGTCTGGACTTGTTGGAGCTTACAACTCGTCTGCCCTACTAACTAGCACTGGCGAGAGCTCTGCTTTCCACTGGCAAAGGATGTCAAAGCCTACAGTGACGGCCACTGTGGTGCACGGGGACAGAGGGGCTGTGAGCATCTGAGTGCTTCTGAGAGCTGCTGCAGGAGTGTCCCTGCCCCCTTCTGCACCTTCGGCATGCAAAAGGTGTAAAAGTGAATTACATACAGAGAGGAAAGTTTATAACTGAAGTGGCCAAGGAGACAAAATCAACATCTTACAGGACATCCGATCATGCTACTAGTCTTCTGACAATTGCCATGTCCGCAACAGCAGTAGACATGGGATCCTATCAACTAAAATTCTCTTGGGCTTATTTATTCTACTTTCTTAAAGCATTTCTTTTTAGGATGTGGAAAGCTCTGAATTTTCTGTTGCAACCTTTACATGAAATTACTCTATTTGAAGTCTTGTGTGAAAATTGTTAAAATTTCTATTTCTTTTTCCATCCACAGCCTCTCTAACAACTAAAGAAATGCTGTGTTCTAGAAATGTGGTATACTTTTTATCAAATTCCAATTTGATAAGAAATATTTTACTCCTTCTATGAAGTTAGGTATAAATTTTAACTTCCCCTGTGTATTACAAAGACATTTTCACCTAGAAAATAAAAATTATATTTTAGCCTTGTGGTCTCAGTGTGAATATTTTAATACAATCCCACAAATAGATGAAGAAATGCACCAAGGTGAATATGAATGGAGAAAAAAAATGAGAACGGGCTGTTTTGGCTGTGGTTAAGAGCAGAAAACAGGGGGGCAATAGAGTGTTGGCAGGCATGCCTTGTTATTCACTGTGAATTTTGCAGATCATTTTCTCTGCTTCACAACCTCCAAGTGCTGGTCCACTTTTTAACCTGCTCCGTAGATTTGAGGGCACTGCAGATCTGCAGATCTGCCCACAATACTACTTTTAACTGCACATAAAGAGGTATGCAACACTTCCAATAACAATAGATCAGTCTGCAGAACAGGAAGCCAAAATGCATGGCTTAGTTTGGCTTGTTGTTCACCTTCGCTCCAGCAATTACAATGGTTTAAGGCTAAGACTGGAAAAATAAAAGAGATGGTATCAGTTATCTTTTTCTCTTTTTTCAGAGAAAACATTTGTAAGAAAGAAATGTAATGAATTTATGTTTCTTATTTATTCTTTATGGGAGTATGCATTTTTGTCTTACATATAGGCAAAGCTGGCAAAGTCAACCACTATTAGAGGTAATAACAGTCCTTTGGTTTCTCTGCCCACTTTGTCCATGCCAAAGCACTGACCATCCAGGCTGGCTGCCACCACAGCTGTCCAGAAGGGAAAAATTTAGGATGTGACTCCTGCTAGGATGAAGGTTGGTGTACACCATTGCCACTGTCTTCATATCTGTTCCTCACATCTCACCAGCAATGGCTTCATCCCCTTTCCCCATCCTTTTGCTATGCCTTGCCTGTCCTGTGGACTCTGGAAGAGCAAAATTTCATTTTTGAATGAACCACTTAATGTTTTGACTGAATGATTGTTCTGTTTTCTCCATATTAACCTCTGAAGCACACAACAGAAGGACTATCTAATTTTCACAGAGTTAGACAATCAGACCTCTAACTTGCTATAAGAGAGTAAAAAGTGAGAAATATTCAGTAGAGAGCCAAGTGTGAGAAGAGACAATAACTACATTAAACTTTTTTTTCAACTTTGTTTGTTTGTTTACTAGTTCATTTTGGAAATAAAATATTGAATTAACCTAAGACTGTCCCCAGTCATACTGTCCAAAAATTAAAAACTCACACAATAGCCATTCTAAAAATACATTATTAATTGTATACTGATATCTTTAAGCTCTTAGAAACAATGGAAACAGTTAACTGGCCTTTGGATCATGCCATATTTCTGATGAAGATAGTGAGTATGCTCAGCAAGCAGCAAAGACAATTAGCTCTTTGAGATTTCACTTATTTTTGTGATATTGCTGTTGTCTGTCCATCTACGTGTATAAATAAGAGGCCAAATTAAAACATGATATAAATGAGGGGATTATTTTAACACATTCACAATTTAACAACAGAGCTACCTTAAATTGCCTTACTGAATAAAACTGTCTCCTGTTCTCTAAAAGAGAAAATGAAAGAATCTCACCTAGCCTATGGCAACAGTTTTAAGTGTTTTTGTCTGCTTTTTCTGTCTTTCTTACAATACCCATGATTAGTGAGAAAAGAATCTTCTGTTTTCCTGTGGTTTTCCATTCAGAAACCACGCCATAATCCGAACCGTGTTTGCTTTATAAGTGCATGTTAATGGGTGAGAATGGTTCCAAGACCTGGGACATTTTCAGGGAAAAAGCTGAGGATAAGCTAGAAATGTTTACACCGTTGGGACTACTTACAGAACTAGAGAGGTGTTTACCCACTAGGCAGATGCTGAAGACCAGCTGTGATCATATTCTGCCACAGCAGGACTGGAAAGGGGTAGTAGATTACTGTAGGTAATGGGGCATGCTGGTGTGATCCTCATGTGACAGAACCAATGCCTGAGTCACTGGTCCCCTTTGTGACTACGGGACAGGTCTTTCAACACCCTAGATGCAAAACCCTACAACTGGAAGGACAGAACTTCCCCCTTAAGCTTTTCAACCATTTATTCTGCAAGTTTAGCCTCAGAGGTCAAACATGTGCACCAGGTAGCTCTGTGTCAGTGCAAGGGTGCTGGTATTTCCTTTTCACAGCAGCCATCACATTGCAGCCATGTCTTGACATCAGAAATACTCAAATGAAAGCACCCCCAAAGTAAAAATCACACTAGTTACAAAAAATCAAGGTACAGAGGTAAAAGCCCAACTTAATGTGCCAAGTTGCCCGTGCTTCTACAAACAGCACACTTTACAAGGTGGACTGAGACGCAACAGCACGTCTGAAAGCTGTCTGTTTGCCACCATATTCATATTATTGTAATACTTACCCAGTGGTCACTAGCTCAGCTTGACAGTTTTGTTACAGATGTGTAGCAGCTTTAGTTTCCAAATCAATTTAAATAGCAACCACGGCAAGACTGTCTAGCAATGACATAGGGAACGGTTTATAGAAGCAAAGTTTGAAGCTAAAAAAGTTACTTTCCTGCCTGCATTGAAATGGAAAAATCCTTGTTGAATTGATATGGAAAACTCCTCTTGAACACTTAAAAGCAGCTAGGGAGTGAACAATGACTACAGATTGCAAATGCCAGGATCAATGGCAAATGAAAAGTATGGTAGAAAGGGATAGTTACAGTCTCCTTTTGAAATATGCCGAGCTTGGCCTAATTTCCACTGAATTTGCTGCTGTGTTGTGAAGTCCGATTAGGGGGTCACAACTGTCCTTTTTGGCCTTCCAACCTTCTCTGTTTCAGTTCCACAGCCTAAGCTCAAACCCAGAGAATGACCTTTTGGCTCATAGGGCCGCTTCACAGTTAGCGAGGAGGTAGCCAGATACCTCCTACCAAGGGATGACACTAACAATCCCTTCCTAGCAAGGAACAGGCAAAATAATATCTCTTTTCCCAAAGGGTGGAAGTATGTCATGGAGATTTTAGACTTTAAAGATGTTTTGTGATTAAATATGGGATCTTTGATACCACTAGAGGAACTAATTTTGCATAGAGCTTTGTCCCAGTTAACTTCGAGACTATGAGACCTAAGGGCAAGGTACTTCCAAACGTGTACAAATTTAAGCACTTAAATAGTGATCTGAATTTTAATTTCTGAATAGCTGTAATTCTCATTCACTAATTATTGCTGGCTAACCATTGCCATTTACTTAGGTCTTTTAACTTAAAACAGATGAATTTGAAAATACTTGCCTAAGCACTTAGCAAAATTCAGACACACAAATTTATGTCCGTAGAAAGAGGTATTCATTGTGAGTTAGTAATGATAACTCTAAAAGGAAGGGCTAAGACCTGCTTTCTTCCTACACATGCATTATTGTGCTGTGCTGCACCAACCCAGATGTTGGTGACATTTCCAATAAGCTGCCACAAAACTCAAACTAATTATGGAGACAGAAAATACTGACTGGGAAAAAGGACAGGTAAGAAAGAAAGCACTGAGGTAAACTTCTCACAAAATCTGTATTTTGCATCATCAAGACCTTTCTTGACAAGCTCCATCTCTGCTCTTTATATACATAGAAAATTAGCATATCATTTGATAATGACCTATCAAAACCTATGCTTTGATTACAAGCAGCTGCTTTTGATTACAATCAATGAATCACTAATTTGTGCTCAACCACATAACAGTTGGACTCCATCTATTATTCATTCTTGAAGTGGAGATCCTATTTAGAACTGGATTCCAAATTTCACTAAAGCTTTTACCCTCTTGGCTATTAATAATTTTGTTTTGAAGTTAGGTCTCCAAGGTTTCATGATGGCCTCTTTTGTTATGCTTAAACTCTGAAATAATATGCTCAGCTGTTGGCCAGATCTACCTATCTTTCTCCCTGACCGTATGTCTAGAATGGGCTAATTTAAGTCTTCTAACCACCACATGATACTCTTTTGATTTTCAAAAGCCCTAGCCTTTATGTCTGGTATAAACTGAGCCATACTCACAAGGGACTGATATCATATGGTCTGTGATTGTGTGACATGAGATTTGTAGGTCTATGAATTTCTTTACAACACACATATATATACATACGACATGATAAAAAGATACACAAATGTCAGATGCCCAAGGTATTTAGCTTGAAGTCATGGGATATAATGCACCCTTGTATAATTATGTGTGCATAAACACACACATTCTTCAGATAAATCCAAACCTTTTGAGCTCCAAGATCTTATGTTCAGCAAGCTTTGATTACATTATCGCTAGTTCAAGACAAGGAACCATATGGTTTTTCTTAGTTTATCAATGAGATTGTTCATAAGACTGTGTGAATGACTTCTACTGTGGAAAAAACCTCTCTCTTGTCTAAGTTGCCTCCAGCGTAAGACTGTCCGGCTCACAAATCTGCATGATTCCATCAACCAACATAAAAGTGACACCTCATTTAATAAATGGATGATGACTAGACTCAAAATGAAACTAAGGATCAATGTGTGCTGCTTTTCTATCAACAAAAAAATAATAAATGTTCACCATCAAGCAAGCAAGTTAATTTACAAGCCAAAAATGTCAAAAACCTCCTGCTATTCTATTTGGGTGGTAAGTCTGATAGGTAATTTAAAAGGTCTACTCTAAACAACTGTTAAACAAGTTCAAGGTATATGGAAACATTTTCAAAACACAGCTCACACCTCAGAGCCTGAATGCTGTTCTTTGGCTAAATCTGAAGCAGACAGCTCAGGCTTGGGGCTCAGTCTTCTAGAGCATCATCGAGCACTTGGTGGGGGGGATCACAGCCCTGCTTTCCAGCCATGGGTTCTCTCACTCCTCAGGACCCCTCAGGAAATGTGGCAGAAACGGTGACCCTGAAAGCCAGCTGGAAACCAGTACCAAGTACCCTGGGGTGCACCCCCCAAGCTCTAAACCTGAGGAAGGAAAATGTAGATATTTTGCTCATAGTGGGGTAGTCCAGAGAGAAAATCAGTTTTGATACCAGAATCTGCTCAGAAAAAAATATTCTCTCTTAAATTTACTCTTAAATTGCATTCTAATTCTGTGAGTGAGATTTACCGCCCACAAGAAAAAGCTGAGAAAAAGAAGAATACCTTGTCAGTTCAAAATGGCGGGCACAATTTGTTGCAAGTGTAAAGCGGCACCCACAAAACCAAAGATGCAATTTAAAAACCACACCTCAAGCTCGACAAACACAGGCTCCCTGGCACCCTGGTGCAGTCCAGGTCCCTAACGAATGCTTCCTGCTCCTCCTATCTCTGCCCATTGACTTTAATATAAATCATGATTTTTTAAATAGTCAACAGAATGCTGTAATCTGTAACTCTTGCCCATGTTAATAAGCACTTAATCATCTCAATAGGATCTAGATACACATTGGGACTGCTCCTGAGAATAAATTACTTCCCATTGAACATAAGGACTCAGGCCCATTTTTATTTACACATTTTATGTGAGATTCACAAAAAGACTGTGAAAATTCAGCCAGAGGTCTCATTACAAGAGTTGCTGGGAGCTAAATGTCTTTGAATATCTGGCACATAGTACCAAACATCTGACAATGTACCAACCATCTGACAGTCAATCCATAAGAGACAAATTCTGCCCTCAGGTGTATGTTGCTCCCACTGAAGTCAGCAAGTTACACATACTTCACCAGGAAATTTGACCATAATATAGCTGTTAAGGCAGACTGGCATTTTAGAGTTCATTTTTAAGTGAGGTAGTTCATTAGAAAAGCAGCCATGTAACTAAATGTTTAACCACTAACACATAGATTTGAAATGTCAGGGAGGAATAAATGTTACGTTTGCAAGTCTTTTCATTTCCCAGGGAAAGCTACATAACTCACTAGGCCCTTTACAAACAAACAAACAAAAAGAGGAAAAGAAATGGCTTCATGCTCTTGAAACACCTCTGGGAAACAGAATGACTGAGCAGAGCAGCATAGCAATTCAGCTATAATGGCCAGTAGCTTCAAACAACACAAAGACTGCGTAAATGTCAGATTTCCATTACTCAGCCTGAAATCTTTGCAGTAGAGTTGTTTCTATTAAGATTCGACATCACCATATGCTCTAATTGCTGTTAAAATACCGTCTACCATGTCAGAAATCTTTCCATTTATAAACACATCCACAGCCCAGGGCACAGTGGTGGCGTACACTCAAACAATTATTGATGGGTATCAACAAAATAAACGAAGGAGGGAAGAAGACTCACCAAAGTGACAAACACGGGTTGGTGCTCACTGGTCTGCACCGGATCTTATGGGACTGTGGGATCACCCCCAGCAGAGTCACAACCTCTACTTTAAAAGACATCGTCTATGAAGTAAAGTTGAACCTCCGTTCAATCTGAATTAAGCTAATGAAATTTGCATGTTGAACACCCTTACACTCTTCTAAATGTTTTTTGGTTCAGCTGAATTTGCCTTCATGCAAGTTGAAACAAACTTGAGACCCTGTAAAATTGAACTCAAGGATCCTGAAACGGCTAACGCTGTTTCAAACATACGGATATAAAATATCGATGTGACTATAAAACTACTTTCCTATAGGGAAAAGCCTAAGGTAAGCTAAGTTTGTATTGATGTGGGAGAAATACTATGAATTATTATTTGCTACATCGCAATAATACACACAATGCTAGAAAATGGATAATCACATAAGATGGCAAGGATCAACTGAATTCACTTGAAACCAGGTTCCTTTTTGTTTTGTGAGGGCATTAAGGACCTCTGGCAGTTTGCATAAGTATGGGGTTCTACTACCAAAATGTACTACCACATTGTGCAATGCACAATACACAGTTGTTGGAAGTAATGTATCTCATTATTAGGATTTTGGGTTACAGTGGACCACACCGTTAAATTTCTAGGAGCCTGCTGTTGGCTGTCTCTTCACATTTTCTTTTTGTTCATTTAGGATTCAATTTGTTATATGAAAGGCAAACACATACAAATACCTACAACACAAGCTCCATGCGCTTTTTCATTCAATGCTTAATTTTTTTCCTCTTAGTTTTCATGGGCATAAGCAAAGAACTTAAAAATAGTGAAGAAATAAGAAAATCATGCAATTAAAAATTCAGTATTTGTTAAGTTTTGAGTGCTGCTTCAGAACATGAGTGGGGTGATATTTTAATGCAATTATTAATGAAAAAATTCCTATTGGTAGGATGAACACGATATGCAGCACTGAAAGACTGATATTTTCCAGCAGTAGCAATTATCTGATGTGAGATTTAAAAAACACCAGTGAAACGTATGTGACTTACTTTTCACATGAGAGGTAATTGTATCTTCCCTAAAGTTCACTGTGAATTTCTGGTGTTCTGGGGTTTTCTTCTGAAAATCGAGTTCATCAAAAAAACACTATGAAAGACAGAGCCTTTTTAAAATAGCTTTCCATTAACTATCATTTTTGTCATCTTAGTATAATCTTTTGTGACATATCTGACCATTTTGCCATGGGAATAAGGATTCATGAATTGGGAGAGGCTACTGAGAGGAGCAAATCTTTTCCAGGATCTACAGGTACCTCCATAAGATATTCTCTGGTCCGCTGTGTGCCTAGTAACTTCATCTTTTTATTTCCCTTATATCTTTACCTCTAGTTAGAGCTTCTTTATAACACTGCTGGAGATCTAGGGATGAACCAAGCTGTATTTATCATCAGATATTTCATAAGCGTGAAAAAGATGACAGGATAAATGCTATGTACAACAAATTGCATAAAAGCACAAAGCAAAATGGCAGCTACTTTCAGAAAACAGAGTTATTCCTAGAAAAGCACTTCCCTGCACCTTAATCCACATCAATCTTTCTACCACCCCTCAGCCTAGTGCTGGCTGGATTTCCTGGTCTTGTATTTCTGGAGGCTTCCAGAAGGAGAGGCAGTTCCATAGCACAAATAGGATATAATTCTGATTTTAAAAGAAGAAACCTATCGTTCCCTGATATCCAGCTGGATTAGACTGATTGTGAGTGAAGAGGATGTAAATTGAAGGTGAATTTTAAAACACTAATCTTGCAAAGATCTGAAAACCTGGACAGCAGGTACAATCAAAAGGGACAGACATAAAGTCTTCAGGGGTGCTGTTACCAGGGGTGGCATTTTGCCCTTTCTGCAGATTTACATGTCTGGGAGCACTCTAAAAACATGACTAAAAGTTCTTGCTAGTGCCCATCAACACTCACTGCCTACTGCCCGGGGAGCAAAGTGGGTGTAGCTGCACGAGCAAAAAACTAGCTATGCCCTTCATTCTCCAAAATTTAGACCCACAAAGACAGACAGTCACATTTTGTTTCAGCTTTGAGGAAGCGTAGATCAGAGACATCCTTTCAAATCCAGCTATGGTAAAAGTTTAATTAAAAGAATTTCAGCATTTCCTATTGACTTTCCTTTAAAAAATAAGAAACACAAACTAAGAACCTTGAATGAGCTGATACACGTTTAAAATCAGCTTGTATTCTGATGCTTGAACTAGTCTCAGCATCGTCTTACTTTTATCACAATTTTCTTTCGCTGAGGCAAACGAAAAGCAGAAGGCATGATTTTTGAGAGAAAAACAAACAACAGAGATATTAAATTTAGGTCTCTATTCCACCTGCAATGCCAAAACAAGCTATCAGATTACTGCATAAAGGGAACTAAAAGCATGACCTATACATTTATTTTTGCTCATGCTTTTCACTGTTCTGTTGGTTTTTATTGCAAGGCTTAATTAAAATTAATAGCAAGTCAGGCTGGCTTCAGATTGTTTGGAAACACTACAGAACAATTGGATTGTATCTCCACCTACTGTTAGCACTCAGTTATCTTGAGAAGGGTATATCTACAGCACTTTAAAGCACTGACACGTATGATGCTCTGGGATACAAGGTGGACAGGTCATAAGCAAGAAAACAGCAGATGGAATTGATGGGGAAAATTTCGTTTTGGCTAAAACCCATATCTTATTACTGCTATAAAAGGGCTGCAACTGGGAGCTTTGAGATTCTTCTGTCTACTGTTTTCTTTCTTGTGTCAAAGTTAGGTGCATTCATGCAAAAGGAGCAAACAGCCTTTCCTCTTATTTCTATATATTACTTTGGAGATTTTCTCCTCCTTTGTATCTATGGGAAAGTTTCTTGTGAAGCCGGGGCTCACAGAAGCACCAGCATGCTTTGAAGTGCATAGTTTAAACACTCTTCAGAAAAAGTTTCTCAGGAGCAACTTTGTATTTTACATTAATGAAAAGCTTTCCTCTGAGATTATGCAGATCTCCCTGCAGATGCTACCTAACAACATGTGGACTACATCTTGCCATCCCTAAATATCTCTTTTTTTTTCCTTGGGCCAGAGTAACCCAAGGAGTTTGGCAGTGTCACTGCAACAACTACCGCTCAGGTACCCTGCTGCTGAGGGCTTTCCCAACTCTGAATTAGGCATTTTGGGGTACGAAAAAGTCCAGACTGAAGGGTTCACAGCAACCACCTCACTGGATCTGCCCAGCAAGCAGAAGATGTCAAATACTTGGATATGGCTTCAGCCCTGCTTCATTCAGGGATTCACTTGCACAGAGGCACTTAATTGCATTTAGGGTTCACATAGCTAAACCCTTTCTTTAGATAAGCAAAAGAGGTCTGGTCTTTTCAAAGGACAAGGGCAAGATGATAGTGCCCCTTTTCATCCAGTAGCTCAGTAATTAGAGCAGCTGCCTATATGATGTGGGCCCCTACCTTGATCAAAGAGCTCCTCCACCTAAGGGATCAGGACTCATCCCTCCTGCTGGACGGCTGAAGCCACCAGAGCTGGGGTTTCCCACTGAGGCCCCTCTCAGTCCATTCTGTTGCAACTCTTCCTCTTTGCATGGCCCAATTAAATATTCATTGGGCCAGAAAGTGAGCATCACATTGTAGCTTAGTCGTTGTGGCAGTCCCCAGGGAGAGATTCCCATCTCTGCTCTGATGAATGTTGAAGTATTTTCTATGAAGTGTTCACTGGAACAAAGGCACGACAGCATTCATTTCAGCACACAGCCCGGAGGGGCCAAGCACGTGGGTCAAGTGCTGCAATGGGGCGAGGGATTTGACTTTGCATCCTGAGTCTGGGCTGCAGGTTAGGTCAACTTGTATACCCCAAAGGAAGAGGTTTTTAGTGCCTCGTGGGACTTACCTGCTGCTCTCAGCTGGAGCAAAATGTTTCTGGGAAACCTTTTTTAATTACTGGACTGAGGCTAGAAAATTGAGCACTCTAGATGTCAGGAAAAGCCAGGGTTAAGGTTGCCTACTCAACTCAATCTTGCCCTGTATGTGTATTTTGAATTTGTGTTTTTCTAGAAGACTCCTCGTCACTCAGGGCACAGAGTGGCCAGTGGTTTTTGCGTCTATATTCACATTTGGCCATTAGCCTTATTTACCTCACATTACACAAACCCTTCTGTGATGACAGACATCAGCTGTAAGGGTAGATTAATAATTTTCAATATTTTAATTTCCTTCTTTGGTACTCATTATTCCAGTATACAAACACTCCAAAATTTTAATGAATTTCATATCCTGCCTAAGACGAGTGGGTACTGTTCTGTCTTTAAAAAGCAGTTTTGATGCACAGAGAGATTTATGTCAAAAACTACTCATTAATTTTGGGTACCCAGTTTGAGCTGTCTCTGTATTCTGTAGCATTTCATATATTCGCACACACTCTTCAGTTCATACTTTTGTTGCATAAGTGCTTACCAAACCTATGAGCCAAGGCCTACATAAAGGGTCTTATATATCTAGAAAACGAGAAAGAAATAATAATCTCCAACAAAACTAGTGTAAGAAAATTACCCAACTACATACAAAGACTCTCTTGTAAAACAAAAAAAAAAGTGCTGTTTTAACCAAGAGACTATCCTGTCTCATTCACTCTACACTTTCTGGCTTACTTAACAAATGAGGTAGTGGCCTCTTAATCATGTGCTTTACTACAAAGTCCTAGTTCATTGCCAGACATGAGCCTTTCTGCATACGAATGAAGCAGGATTCTGTAATTAAAGATTCTACCTTAATACACATGGAAAAGTGGGACAGATTAAGGTGTGCAAACAATATAATTCAGGCATTAAATTTTGAGGGCTTAACTTTGCAATTTTTTTGCAAAGAAAATATTTTTTCAGAATAAAAAATGACATCCACAAGATTTTGATTTTAAAAAAATAATACCCTCCCTCTGTAATTTGAATTTGTTTTCGTACTGACACCAATATAGCTCATCACAGAACTTAATATCCAACATCCAGCTCTCTACCATTTGAGCTACTGGAATAAAGTATATGCAGTGAAAGAGAGGAAAAGTATTACCATTGCTTCCACATCCCTGTGCTGATGCAGGGGGACTCTCAGACAAAAACCAGCGACCTCAGACCACACCGTGAAGGCAGGTACTCTATGCAAAGCTTTTGTGACAGTATACTATCTTCCCAATTTGAACCCATCTTTTTTCCAGCTCCTTGTTCTTCGCCTACCCAGTCCCAGGCTAGGAAGTCCCTCTGCTAGGAAGTTTCTCTCCATAGTTGTCTTGGCCGTAGCTTCCCCAGCCATTTCTTCTGGAGACACAAGTGCTTATCATACACTCCTGGTTGGCCCTGGAGACAGTACCTGTACCAAGGAGTCATCCCTGACACCCTCCCAAAATCTTCTTGACTGCTTGTGTCCTTGACATTGCTGATGCAGCAAATGTCAGGGAGGTTAAAGTCCATTTATGAACCAGGTCTGTGTTACAGACATTTCCTTAAATTAGTTAGAAAAGATCTCTCCCACACCTCACCCTAATCGTGCAGTTTGTAACAAACTCTCGATCATGATCCACTGGCTCTCAACCAGCTTTTTGTCCATCCTATACATTCCCATCTGTCCATCCATGGGGATGGATTCCCTGGTGAATTCAGATGCTAAAATGCTGCAAGTTTCTTTAGGGCATGTGCAAACCACACATATACACAGATTTATAACTACTTTGGAAAATATTTCATGGATTTACATAAAAAAGAACATAAGGCAAATCCTTGTCTCATGGCTCCCACTGCCCATCAGCACTGAGCAAAGGTAACAGGGATGGATCACTGGGACAGTTGAAAGAAAAAAGCACCATAACTTTTTGACACTGGTTTAAGGTTCATTTCCCCCAGTGCAGTGTCAGAAATGACTGAGTTGTTTGTGTTGTAATTTTCCTAAGAAAATTCAGCCAAAGGCAGAGAGTAGATGTAGATATTTTCAAATGATTAAAGTTCGCAGCTGAAATTTCTAACAGGAAGTGCCAAGAAACTTTAATGGTTGGTCATGCTGTCCAACCTGCCTCTAGGTATAAGCTATAAACAAAATACCTAAGACAGAAATTTCAATATTCCTATATGGGACACCTTTCACTATACCTTGAATGTTACCATGAATGAAGACAGTCTTTACCTCTATCAAAAGTGCCTTTTATCTTCCAAAGAAAACACACAGCGTACAAATGTTATCCTCTGTACTGCTTCCAAAAGCAGAAAAGCTTCAAAAACAACTGCAAATACTCAATATAAGTGCACCAACTACAGCTTTGAGCTCATGTGCTGCATTTTTTCACATTTAAGTGAATTCATTTAGGAAATGCAGTTGTCATAATTTTCTGTTAAGCTCTTAGGGCTGGCAGTGACAGCTAGCTTAAAGGAAAACTAGAGTTTGTGTAAGCATCAACCTGTACTTACGTCAGCGCCAAAATAAAAAAGGAAGCTTCATGAGTTTTGTGGGGCCCTGATGTCTGCCTGGTCTTTAGTATAAATATGATAATGGATTTATGATTTTTGGTTCAGAATGGGTGCAAACTTTGCTTTCTATTTATTTGCTTTCTATTGGTTATGCTTTCTGGGTTATCTCTTTTTAAATTAAGGCTGTGATTAACTTTGATGTGTCTATCACGACTAGATCACAGGCTTACTTATCCAGTATGGCTGGGAAGCTGAAATATTTTAATGACAGTCTAGAAATGAGAAAAACATTAAAGGAAAAAAAATACTAAGGTCCCAATAAGGTAACCTTACATAAAAGCCGCCTTCTGAGATGCCCATGTACACCTCAAACACCCATTCAAAGACAGAGATGAACCTTAAACAGCAGTGTTGCTAAGTAGTCTGTCAGCTATTGACTACCATTTGTATCATGAAAACGATGTGAATTGAATGACTAATAGTCCAAAACTCTGGATCATTGCTACAAGATCACTAGATTACTAGAGAATTACTTGATTATGACGATACAACCCAATTATCACATCACTTAACTTTTTCAATCTTATCCAAACAACAATCTATAACTTTAAATAATTTTTGTGAAACATTAAAAAAGTAGCATGGATCTATCAAAGTCTCCTGGAACATGTATTCCCGATTGACTGCAGCAAAACAGGAACTATATTCACAAAGAGTTATTTTAATAGCCCCAGGACTCAGTTTTATCTGCAAAACACTTTAAAAAAAGCTAAAAAAGCTAATCCAGTGGAAATAAGTATTTTGTATCTCAAAAGTGATACAAAGATAATGATATAATTATTATTTAACAGTTTTTTTTTTTTATTTGTAGTATATTTTGTAATTTTAGGCAGCCTCATGGTATCTCCCAACGTGTAAGGCAGGACTTCCTCCTTCTGCAGCCTTCTGCTCCAAAGCTGATTTAGAGGTATGTGCTGAAGCCAGGTGTCTGTGGGAAACACAAGTCCTTAAGAAAATCAGCCTTGTTCTCAGGAAAAAACCTAAGTTAAAAGAGCCCCTCCCCCGACATTGTAATTGTAATTTCAAGTGTGTATGGGATATCTCCTTTTATGTTTTCCACTGATTGTGCTGATGTTAGCACAAGATGCAGAAGAGTGTTGTGTTATTGCAAACAACGTTAATTTTGATGTATATGATTCATTTTTAATAAGGACAACTACATATTTCCCCTTAGAAATGTATTTAAAAGAGCCTGTGATAAACTTCATTCTACAAAGCAAGGCTATTTATAGGCAAAAAACAAAAATCCGAGTACGCTGTTTTCAAAGAAATTGCTTAAGCAGGTGCATACAAAAAAGCTGAGTTTGTTGGTGCACAAAAGCCTATAGATTTTACTGGTAATTCAGAAACTTGGTGTGCATGTGGGCTTAAAAGGTGGGCTTTAAAAGCAGCAGGTATACAGTATTTCCATATCAAACGTTGATATGAAAGATTGCTCCTGCAAAATGTAAAAAAGCAACAACTTTCCCTATAAATAGGGAACCTGTCTTCAGAAATAAGTTTTCAAGAGTACTTTATTGAAAATGGAGGTAGGAGACAAAGGATCTCAAATGAGATGCCCAACTAGAGAAGCTTAGTGTGGCATTTCAGTCCTGCCACTTTAAAAGCTGCCCCGGTATTTTTCAAAACTGAACCACTTTGCTTTCAGCTCCAGAATACCTGGTGGAAACTGTACTTCTTGGGTTCACAACTTCCACAGAGGCTGTAGGATGCAGTGATTTATGCCATGCAATTATGTCCTTCCATTCTGAGCAATCCCAGCAATGAAAACCATCTTTATTTATGCTTGAACAATCAGGCATAGACCAGAGGTCTTAGGTTTGGATGTTGATGCAGATAGAAACCAGGTGTTACTGTGTATCTGCTTAGATCCTGCCCGTCAACCCCCCAGCTCCTCAGTGCTGGTTAGGATCTCATCCTCTGATGAGTATGAAAACTGGAGGAAAACCATTGAGGAAAACCAGCCCTTCTCGTCAAACTCATGAGGCTCAGGCTGGGGTGACTTCCTCAGTGGTCTTTCCCTTGCAACAGATGCAAGAATGTGGCAGCAAAAAAAGACAGGAGTACCTTGCAAGAGTAAGCAGGCTGGCCAGTTTGCCCCTTCTCACAATCAAAGAAATGAGAAATTTCATTCTGGTATTCTAATTCTGACATCCCCCATTATAACGATTGTATAATATACTCCAGGATCGCCTACTCTTTGGTTCCTGTCATTTGATGCCTGGACTTGGCCTGCAGCGTGCCATGCTCATATGCAGTTCATTGATGGGAAGTCAGTACATGATACATGAGGCCAGCAAAAATACATCAAGTTCCTTGGATGCTTCAAGGGAAAGAAGTGGGTGAGACATCCATTGTGGCATTCAGCACTCATTTAAATTGGGCTGTTATCAAGAATAGCAGAATAATAGAAATTTAATAGTGAACGATGACTCTTATGGGTTAAACTCCTCTTTTAAAAAAGACGTACTTGACATATCTGGCCTGTAGCCTGATGTGCATTTTTACGTTGCGTTTGCAGAAGTAAGAGGATTTTTTCAGAGGCAGCTGTACTTTTTGAAATGGCTTATACTGTAGCTGTACTTTACACTACACTAATGGACTTCTCTGATGCAGCAATCCTAATCCATTTGGGCTGCTATGGATGGCTACATTTCTGTAAACTGGAGATAGTTTTGTTCCCAATTTAAACATGGATTTGAATGAACATTAGTGATGGGCAAACTGAAATTGCAGAGGTGCAGTTCGGTTTGGAAAGGACCCACACATTTGCTTATCCAAACCTCCTGGGCTTACACAACGTGCAACTGCAAATGATCTTAGGAAGAGAAAAGCCTCTCATGACACTTTCAGCACTTCATGTATCCAGTGAAAACTAAACCCACAGATGCAGGAAGTACAAAAGGATGAAAACACATTGTTTAAATAACTATTCGAATATTAAGAAACTTTTGTTAATGTTTTGGGTTACATCAGTCTGCAAGATGAAGGAATATCTGGAATTGTTACTGGCTCATTTACTCATACTTCTATTAAAATAAGGCTGGAGGTTACCAGAGAGTGTGCTGACAGTATTTCCATGCTGTTTGTCTGTACTTTCTAGTTTCAAGGATGTGCTATATTGCTCTGGAAGCACCTGCTCTGATATACCAATGAAACTTCTAAAACTCGTAGCATTCTCTGAGGGCAGTAACTCATTTTCTCGGCACTAAACACATTCAGCACTGTACTATTATTATTATTTAGCGTATATCATCCTCCTGCTACTGTCGACATATACACTTGGTTTACTGAAGTAGAGGTCCTAGGCAACCTATCCAAGGGCACGCATCGGGTCAGTTGTAAAGACTGAGGAATTTGCTCAAGAGGCTCGTAGGCACACGTAAACCAGGCAATGGAGAGAGCGAGGGAGAAAGCGGGGGCTGATGAGGCTGTAGTGGCTCTGAGCAGCGGCAGCGCAATGCAAACTCCTGTGTTGCCACAGCGTCCCAGCCACGCTGTGGGGCAGCACTTCTGTGAGCTGCAAACAACTTCGTTTCTGACATAATAAGAACAGAAAATATGTGGATACAGACAGAGATGCTTCCCAGGTTACAGGCCTTTGGGCAGCCCTTGATGCCCATCATCGTGCAGCTGACATCAGGTACCATGCAGAATAATTTCCTTTTTTATTATTATTCTTTCTGAAATACACTGTTGCTCTGATTTTAAAACCTTTGGGGATAATGCCTGTTACAGGAAAGGATGTATAATCTATCTTTTTTTCTACCTTAACCAAACTGATTATTGATTTATTTTGTTAATTGTATTGATTTATTTATTGGGTTTTGGTGAGATTTTTTTATTTGGAGAGGGTTCTTGATGCCCAGGAACATATCTGCCCGCAGTGCTGTAAAGGTGTAAGAGGGATCACCATTTGATCCTATAATATTTGATTCAAACCATAAGATGCTATAAATAAAGTAGATCTATTGACTTCTAAACACCTTAGTTTAGGAATGAAGGCATAAGTTTGTCTCAGAGTGCCAGAAGAGAAGGAGGGATAGCCTGTAGGCACTGTCTCCATACAGTGAAAGCACGTATTTGTCATGGCCTCAGCCTTCTGAAAGACGAATGATGATTTGGACGCTTTTGGAAAGAAGAAACAGAATTAGAAAAAAATAAGTTCAAAATATTTTTTGCGAAAAATGTCAACTGTGTCTTCAAGAGAATCCTGTTTGCCTTCTTGCCAATAAAAGCCTTAAACGAGAGCAAGCCATAATTATGGTTTTTTTTTTCCCTCTGCCTTTCCTCCAAATCTCTCACAAATTTTCTTTCTTCAAAAACAGCAGCCAAGTAATTTTTGCCAAAGAGAAAGAAACAGGAAAATCTATGCTACTTCTTTTCTTCTCTTTTCAAGTTAGCTACAACATTTGGTCTTACCTCATTACCTCCTGTAAGTATAACTTTCTATGAATGGCTGAAAGCAGAAGAGTGCAATTACACAAAAAAAGCAGCTATTAGAAGGAAATATTTCTGCTTTGATCAGATTATTGAGTTTGATATAATCTAGAAAGCAGACAGAAGTGGCATAAATACACATTCACCTTTTGGGGGGATGGAAAAATTTTTCAACAAATTCATATTGGTTATTCAATATAAAAGATGGGTGAAATATCCAGATTATGCCTAAAAAATACTTCTAAAGATATCAACGATAAAGGCACCTGGTTAGTGAAAAGTTTAAGTTACTATCAGTTGTAACGAAAGGCAATGGCAAGTTCTTGGCACTCCAAATCCATTCTTGACCTTGTCAGGCCAGTGTCAACCAGCGCCCGTACTCCTGGAGTCTTGTGTTTTCTGGACTGACAGACTTTGCTGCTGCCTCATGTATTATTCAATACAAAGCAGGACTGAATGAAATAGATTTAAAAGATCTCTTAAAAAGGAAAACCACGAGAGAAAAATAAAGGTTAATCAGAGAACCTGATATTTTTTTCCTACAATTTATAAAAAAATTTGCAGCTTTCATAGAGCTGGAGGTCTCCTTACTTGTTATTACTGGAACACCTTCAATTTTGCACATTTCTCCATGCTGACTTGCTGTCCACAGGGTGCTTGTAGAACAGCATATGGTACACTGTGAACATTTTTTTCCTACTAGAGAACCATAGTACAGTTTTGGCAAGCAAGCATTTTAAGGATCAACAGAAAACTTGAGAGTTTATTTTCGATGGTGGTCCAATTAGAGTTACCCTACAACTCCCAGAGTCTTTCTATTCTCTGACCTGACACAGCTGTCAGGAAATTGGAAGTGTGTACTCATTTAAATCGATACCAGGTTGTCTTAAAAACACACACACACACACACACTATACTATAGACTATATTATTCTCTTCAAGAATGTCTATGAGTTGGTTCCATGTTTCCTTTACATAAAGGTCTTTCTCAATTAATTTCCATTTAGGCATCTTGTCTGGTGTTGATTATTAAATGTAATTGCTTTTACACTACAAAGATGATGCAGAATATGTACATGAATCCCACGCAAATACTTGATATACCAAGCATACAAATATGTTTACAAAAACAAACATGTACTGAGATACACAGCCTTTGTCCAAGTATGTGCAATATGGAGAGTAAAAAATATTTTTTGCATCTAGTTTCATATTTCTCTGTTTTGTGCAATATTCTTATCTATAAGACTCTAAAAACACCCACAGGAGCTTCACCTAATGTGTATAGGCATTAGCATATTGCCATTGCTGTTGATAGGAGTCTCATTTGCTGAAAGTCAAATGTGTATTAAAAAAGTTGAGTTTTCTCAGCAGCTGAAGGACGCAGACTACAAGATAATTGGGATGCAGTTATACTGGGGATTTGAAAATTCAGTTCTATTCAAACTTGTAGTGCCACTGATCAATTTTTTTCTCCTTAGTCTTTGAGAGCATCGGGCACGTGTATCTGATTTATGATATATGGGATGCTACTTTTAAATATATGCACAGACCCAGAGAACTCTATACAAGAAATTACACTAATAGAATCGAAGACCAGCTGGCAATACATGTTGGGCAAAAACAGGAAGATGTGACAACTTCAGCTAAGCCAACAGACAGAATCACTTGATTTCGTCTCTGCACATCTTTAAAATCATGCTCTGTGAACATTGTTATGACAGGGAAAAACAAGATTTTTTTCCCTGTAAAATTAAATGTCACTCTTGATAGCATAATATCTGAAACATCATCCTTCCAAGTCCACACCAATACTTTACACAGAAAATTAAACTCTCTCTCTGTTTATTGAGTGGATAATGCAGTCTTCGAATGTGTGAGAACCCCTGCTAGGTGAGAAATTAAAAAAGAAGCACTATAAAGTCTAATGGTATGTATGAAATACAAAAAAGAGAGAAAAAGGTAACTTAATTGGTAATCAGAAGAAATCATAAAACTAATCATGCAATTAATGTCTTAAAAAGCCAGCATATGAGGTGTGTATAATTACCAGAAAACAATGCAGTGATGGTTTCAAGGATTAATGAATTAATGGTTGTTGGGGGGAGGATTTGATCGCAATTTTATATGTTAGCTTTAAATCCATGCTAAACTATTACTTTGCTTTGTTTACAGGAAATGCCCTCAGCTTACACATAGTATTTATCTTTGAAATTAGTGTGTTTTTAATATTAAGTTTAAAATATTTTCCTTAAGAGAGACACAGATGTGTTTCCTTTTCCTTCATATAGCTCCCCATCCTCCCCTCTTGTTCATGAAAATAGAAGACTCTTTGCAAGGGAAAGAGTTTGGACAGCACATACATCAAAATGACACAAAGCCGAGAGAAATTCACCAATTGCAGGTGCCGGAATAAATTAACAAATATGTTAACATACCTAAATATTTTTTTTTTCTCTTTAAAATGTAAAGTGCTACACCACATATTATCAATTGTCCTTTGTTTTGTACACACATTAAAAATAAATTTGTGTTCTGGTGCTGATTGCTAATTTACTGATGATCTTATATATCAAGATGTTAATTTGTTGATAAAAGGAGGTGATAGAAAATTACAAATGATTTAAGACTGCTGTACATCAAAACATAAGCATTCCTTTGATTTAGTTGCCAACTACAAAGATTTCAAACCATCCTATGGTAAACATTGGTCTTTGTTCCTTTTTTTTCCCCTCATATGGTTCAAATGTATGCATCTCCTGCTAGATGCGATAGCAATGCATGACGGCTGGAAGGATGGATGAAAGGACTGTTTTTTTTTATGACAGCAGAGTCCCGTAATTTAACAATCTTCAAGGAAGGGCTGAGAGGATGACCCAGTGGTGCGGGAGCTGGCTTAGGACTGGGGAGACTGGGCTACCAAATGCATCCTCAGGGCTAACACAACCTCTTCATGACTCAATTCTCCATTTGTAATTGAAGGATACACATTACTTCCCTACCCTGAAGGACTCTCAGAAAAGAGTTTTCTCTCAGCCTTCAAGACTGCCAGATAGCTGGATGCTATTGTAAGAGCAGACAGGTGAGTAGCACAGGTAGAAGCTTTTAAAATTGTATCGCTAGCAATTTAGAGATTTGTAAACTAAAAAATGAATGAGTTCTTGTAAAATGTGCCACTGTCAGAAATGTAAGCCCTTTCTATGAGAAGTTTGGCAGAGGCTGGGTTCCCACACGGTCTATGAGTCATGGTGCTCCAGGACTTGATCTGCTCATGGGTAGTTCAGCTCTCAGCACAACTCCTCCCTTAGCCCCCAGATAATGCTCTCAGTTGGGGAAAGGAGCAAAGCAAGGAAAAAGAACAAGACAGAACAAAGAAAAGAAGGTACGGAAATGAGACTGAGGAGAAATGAAGCCAATTCTCAAGTCTGTTGCTGACTTGCCATGTGGGCTTCGACGCTCACAGTTCATTTCTACGCTCCAGCTCCCAGCTGTAAGAGTGATTATAATACTTGGCTGTGCCTCAGAGGGGTTCCCAGCATCCCTTCATTAATGGCTGGGAGCACTCACACCGTGGCAGTGATGGTGGCTATAAGGCAGGCAGAATTAGTATCACACGTGAAAATGGTGTTTGCAGATATCTGTATGCTAAGAACTGGAGCGAGGCTGGGTAACCATAGCCACTTTGTATCAAAGAGCCACTTACATCTGATAAGCTTTGAAGTCCCTAAATCCAGCCTTCCTCTGCTGGTTGCTGCAGCCTAATTCTCATGTATCGACAGGGTGGCACCAGGGTGAATGGGACCCTCACACCCAGGGGTCGAGGCCCCAAAGGTTGCCACTTGCCCCAGAGAGAATCCAAAATTTTTTCAGAAGAGGAAGAACTGTCATTTTTTTGCAGTGCATTTTCTTCCTTCAGTGAGTTTGGGACAGGTTGTGGTGGAAGCTAGAGAGTCTTACAGTAATTTGGATATTTCTAGATCACTTATTTGCTATTTTGCTGTTTGCTGGAAGTCTGTGACCGACTGTGTGAGACAGCGACTGCCCTGTCATTCCAGTGAAGTCAGTGGCACAAGGCTGCTGGGAGGGCTGGACGGGATCATATTTGGTTTGGTAATCACTAAACTTCACCACTGAGAGCAAAGGTTTGACCTTGTCTGGTTTTGCAGAGAGTTGGACTTCTGCAGTCCTTTGAAATCACGGTTTGGGTCACGTAGATAAGATTTATTGTTGCTCTCTCTGCTGGACACAGACAGAGGTGATACTTGGAGACAAGAAAGACATAGTTTAGATCACTTTTCAGGACATAAAATCAGCTCAGACATCCAAGATTTTGACTGGAAATATTTCAGCAGGATCTGCATCAAATTGGCATAGGCTATAAATGGAAAGTTTCTTTAATTCATTATATCAATACAGAAATTATTTTTGCATAATTTTAAGAGAAGAATAGTTTTATGCTGTACTAGCGAGTGGGATAAGCAAAGCTAACATTCCAATTTCTACCAAAACCTCCTGCACCTTTGCAAAAAAGAATGCAGTTGCACAAAAGATATAAAACTACTTGACTGGACAGGTCCAAATCAGCTGTCTTAAAAACAGAAATCTGACGTAGTGGAGCATGCACAGAGATACGATTTCTTGCACCGTTTGCTATTGTTTGTTGTTATGAAAAATGAATGTTCAGTATCACTATCCACAATTGGGATATTCCCATTCTCTATTCCCACTTTGCATAAGCGTAAGTAACTACCTATGAAACATGGCCCTGGAGGGGTTAGCCATTGGAAGAGAGCATGTCTGAGTTTTATTCCAAAAATCAGAATGAAATCAGCAGTTCTAAAGAGAGGCACCGTTCTGCCGGTGCTGGGGGTTGCCTCATTTTGGAGGAAAGGGTTGGTTGGAAAGGGGGAAGCTCAGAAAGAAAGATCATCTTTGTATCTCTCATAGATAACTTTTAGAAAGAAATATTAAAATTTTTAGATCTGCTTGTAAACTGAAGAAATCCAGGAATAGAGCAGTACTGGGTAGTGCACCAGGATTATCAAAACCGGGGTTACTCCTGCTGTGATATCCGTATTGCTAGCTATGATAAACAGCTTGGTAAGGATCATGTGTAAGTTGGTTTTCCATCTTACCATGATGGAGACATCTCTGGGAACCCTATTATCAGGATTTGTGGAAAGATACCCCTGAAATTCTGTGTTATACTGGGGAAGCCAGTCGAGCAATTTCTGCCTCTTTCTCTCCAGCAGTTTTCTCTTTTGCATTCTGCAGGATAATTGTCTTTTCCTACATTTGCACATATGATATAGGCATCCATGTACAATAATGGGATCTGATCAGCAGTGGAAACTATTCTTTTCTTAATTGCCAAATAAAACTTGAGATGTGGATTTCTCAGTCTTTAAAAACATAGGACTGACCATACTGAGTTAGACCAAAAATGCACATGGTTCAACACTCTGCTTGTGGTAGCAGCCATTAGTGGGTACGTGGAGAAGAGTATAAGAATAGCAAGTCATGAAACTTCCTCACATTGGCCGTGTGATGATCTCTCCCAGTCTCCGTTCTGCAAGGCAGCGGGATTTAGATTGGAGGCTGAAGGATCTTGAGCTCTTCTGTGGGCACCACCTGATATGAAACATGCTCTGATATCCCATGACGTGAGTGCATCTATTCATGCCTTTAAGCAGAGTGGGGATGCGTATTACTGCACCTCACACTGCAGAGGCACCCCGTTTAAATTGCCTTCATATACCGAAGCTCGGGAATCTCTAGTCTAGTCAGAACCACCTTAACTGTTTTCAAGCTAAGATGTTAAGAAGATGTAGAGAAAGTTGTAAGGCATTGGCCTTGATCTTGCCTAGTAAAAGATCTGAATTTTTTAATGATAGTATAGATAGAGATTTGGTTGCTATGCTTTATCAAGGGGAGCCTGAATTCAATATTTAATTCCCAAGTGTAAAAACTGTGCATTCTCTTGAGATGAGGAAGAAGCGTAAGAAAAGGCTGAACCAACAAAGCAATTGCTCCTGCAGTTCTGCAGGGGTTGTCTCCTTATCCACATCCTGCAACATGACACAAAGGTATCCAAGAAATTTGATAGAGTTATGCTTTGCTCTGACCGTCCATAAATTAAAAAAAAATTAACTCCCTCATCTTGATGAATTTGCCTTGCAAACATGCAACGTCAAGAAAATTCTACTTCTAGAACTAACAGGAAATTTCTCAGCACAAGTCTTTTCTAGACATCAGAGCCACTGACAACACTCAGAAATAGTCAGATCGATTAATTTTCCTTTTCAGAAAATTTATTAAATACTCAAAATTTCCAATTTGATATTTTATATTCAGAAAAGTTACCATTTCATCTTGATGTAACTTTTTAAAAACAAAATTCAAATTTATTTAAGTGAATTCATTCTTAAATGGTAAACATGGAAATAAATGTTTTGATTAATATGACTAAGTAATGCCTGAGATGGAAAAATAGTTTCCTGAAATTTCTACCCTCAACCCACAGCTTACTGTGTAAGGAAATCCTGAAAATCAAAGCCTTTAATTTATGCTGTAAAGTTCCAAAAATAAAGCCTCATTTTCAAAAATGCTTGACATTTTGGGTCTCACCTGATTCAAATTGTAGCTTTGAATGTTCACTAGCTTTGAAAATCAAATCACAGTGACACATGTTAAACACTGAGCTCCAAACCTAAATGATTCAAAATTAAAAAATACTTCTGAAACTCTAGTTGTAAGAGATGAAAATAAAGTTTTTATCACAGCACAAAAGAATTTCTGAGTCCCCTAACTACAAATGCTCAACCATGGCCACAAGACTATTCTTATCCCTCTAAGTCATGATCTGCTTTAGTGTATGCTAATTTCTTTCGTCTGAGTTTGTTCCTTAAACCCATCTTTCCTGATTGTTTGTATTTTTCAAAGCAATTCAGCATGATTTAATCTTAAATGACACTCAGACAGTGACTTAATAATTAATATGCCAAGTAAAGCAAGTAAACTAAATCACCTCGTAAATTAAGAAACCAGATCTTTTCCGTTAGAGCATAAACATAATTTAAAACATTGGTCTTAATAACTCATGCTCTATTAAGGAAAGAGCAGGTGGCTTAGCGTTGCTAATGCTGAATTGATATTACAGAAAAATATGAGAATCTTAGGTTGGTATATAACGTACTTCAGTTGCTTTCTAGCTGTACCATCAGCATTTAAATCATGAAATTACATTCCTATTCATGAGCCACACTCTTCTGAATTTTAAGACGCATATTATAATTATTTTTAGAAATTAAGGGATAATGTTTATTCCCAGTGGATACTTTTTTTTTTTTAAATTATTATTAAAATAACGTGTTTTTAAACATTAACTACCAAACTGCAGAAAGCAGGGCAAATATCTACTCCCCAAGCCAGCAATCAAATCTGCTCTTTCCATTAGCAAGTTGGGTGAAAAGGGAGGCTGAGCTGGAGTCAGTGTACGCTGAAGTGCCCCATCAGTAGAAGCTCAGGAATTGTCACTGCCGAGACTGCAGGCAACTCTGTTTTGCAATGGTCATTTAAAGTTTTTATTTTGATCTCTTGTGCTCACAGACCTGCACCAGAAAGCTCTTGTGCATAGCTTGCCAGCTGCTCAGCATCCCTTCCAGGCAGAAACACTGAGAATTTTGTCTCCTACCTGCTCCACAGACCAGAATTCAATCTTAGTTTCTGCAGAGTAACTTTGTCGTGAGCCAGTAGCTTCCACTGTTACATTCATGGAGCTGAGAATGGAGACACTCTGTCTTTTGCCAGGCTATGTGACAGTTTTGCCCTGGTTTTTGCACTCTGATGGTGAAAAATGTAGTATTTTAATACTACTTGTAGAGCAAGCCTGAAAGCAGATGCCTAAAAGATGGTACATAGAATCCACTCTCATGTCTTCACAAATTATGAAAGTAAATTTATCACAATGACCATTTACTCATAGAAGTCTCCTGATTTCCTGGTGTATATTTTGAACTTTTGGGCATTCATTAATTTTCCCTCTAGTCAAACAAAACGTTTTTTAATATACTGGTAGTGGTTGCAGCTAGCTCTCTTTTTCACGTTGGGCATATGTAAATGATGGATTTAGTTACACAACAACAGAATGAAACTATCAGTAAAAATAAATGCCACAGGAGAAAAAATTTTGTACTGTGAACTGCAAAATAAGATTATTTATTTATGTAAGCCTAGTTTAAAATGCCTTATTGTAAGACCTGTAAGAAATAAACTCCAAACCTGGATGCAAACTCGCTCATCTTTCACTTCAACAGAAATATCAGTTTGGACAAATCCCAAAGTTTATTCCTTTGGACTAAAAATAAAGAGAAAGCAAAAGTAAAAAACTCTACAATTGCGGATGTCTCCAGTAGAATTCTTTGGTAAGTTAATGGGATGGTCCAGGGCTGTCTTCAGACTCATCATCACCAATGCCAAGATGATGTAGTTTTAATACTATAAGATTTTCATTAAATATCATTGCTGAGGGTTGACAGAAATTGTTAGGAATTTAACACTAGGATGAAGACACAGTCAGTGATCTCACAGATAATTTAACGTCAGACAAGTCCTTTCACAGGGAATACAATTTTCCAAAGGGAGACCAGGGAGAGCTCACCGGTGGATGTGAGGTGCAGATGTCAGGGGCAGATGCTGCTCACACCTGCTAGACAAACCTTTGTGTCAGAGTGCATGACACAGATAAACCACTCGTTATTTAGCTGTCATTTGTATCTAGGATGGTGTGGTTTTGGAGGGATTTGGATATGTAGGCTCTGTTCTCAAAATTATCCCCTTAGATGTGCGGGTTGGTAAAACAGGAGTGTAAAAGAAGGGCATGACACCTGCTGTTACCCAATGCCAATGGATGCAGAGGCTCTCAGCTCAAAGCTTTTGCTGACTGTGAAATGTGGTAATAAAAGAGAATCAAATATGCAGTAAAATACTCTTCTGGAAGCTAAAAAACCTTATTGTAGTCAGTGTTAAATAATATACTCACATCAAATTGAAAAATAATATGACCAGTGCCAAAAGAGCCATGCATGTGAAGTTGTCACTTAAATGACAAGGCAGTGCTCCTCCAGCACATGGCCCAGGGTTGTGGGCACTCTCCTGAGGATGACAGGAAGGCTCCATGCAAAATGTCATTAGTAACTCCGAATCTGCCTGCTAGGATTTGAAAACCATTTATTAGGAAAGAATAAAAAAGGATATTTGAACATGGGAATGAGGGACAGCAGTCTTTGGTCCCAATTTTGGTCTCATTCTTATCAGCTTAATTTAACAAACAACTTCCCATAACTTCATGCTGCTGCTTGAAAGCTGCTTTTGATGAGACCAGAAGCAAACCACCTCCCTGTACTTTCAAGCAGGGCTCACATCCAATACAGTCAGTTAAAAAGCTAATGAGGCAGGGATGTAGCAACAGCTCCTTTCACTGGACTGATCAACCACTTTACAAATGAACATGGTACTCCTTTAAGAGAGACCCAAGCATGCTAAAATGGTCCTTAAGTCAATCTCCAGCCACATTTCCCCCTTAAAACACAAAGAAAGAGATGAATGATTTAAAGTTGCTGTGGAGCTGACTGAGAGGAACAGTCAGCCACATGAAAAATGCTGTTTTTGTGAAGAACAGCAGCCGCCACGGTGTAGCACCACTCTGCGGTCTGGGGTTGCTGTTTAATAAATGACAGCACAACTCCTGCTGCAACACTTTAGAAAAACTTCTTCTGCAAGACAAAACATCTTGTACACGTGCAGTGATAACCACACATTACAGAATGAAGCATAAATGGATTGTATGGCAAAATCCATCTGTTGTACCTGCAGTTTATATTTAATACTGTACAATAAAATATCTCAGAAGTCACATAAATCATTGTGACATAATCCAGCCTCTATGATCTCTAGTCAGAAATCACAGCAGCTGTCTTTTAAAGTGTCCTTCCCAACAGTAACAAAATCTGACCCTATTAATGACATCAAAGCTTACAATAACTAGATACTAGTCAATGGTAATTCTTGTTCTGTTACAATTACCAAAATTCAACCCTTACACCCATAAAGCACTTCAAATTTTACTAAACTGTAAATGGATTTTTCTTTAACTAACTTCTATGTGTTGATATGAATTGGGCTTATGTGATGCATAGATATATATAGTGCATGGAATAGGAATTACAGTAGGAGCATAAAGTTTATATAAAACTTGTAGTATATTTTTATCCTGAGTTGATAGTACAAATAAATTATTTTGTACGTTTATCTCTTTATGAATTTACATTGTCCTCATCACCATTAGTAGCAGAGCAAGTCCAACTAAAAAATACAAAAAGAGCAAAGCTCTGCCTTCTCTTCCCTGTGCCTGTAAGAGTAGCTTACGAAGGTCCGTAAGATACTAACTACAATTTGTTCTAGCTTTCAGAAAGTCCTGAATCTGAAGCAAGTTATACGAAACATAATCCATGCTTTTAAGACTCGCACAAACTATGCAGTGGGTATTTAAAAGTCAGACTAAGGTTGGATTCAATGAGTCCAGAAAAATCCCAGGGGGATCCCTGGAGAGACCATGGCAATGCAATGGACAGCTACACCACCACCTGCCAAAGGGGCCAACTCTGCTGGGTAGTGTGGTGGCGAGCAAGGCTCTTCTTTCTAGGAAATTTGCTCAGTGGTGGTTTTGGCTTGGAATTAGGCCAGGAAAGTGAACCCAAGGGAGTGGTGGACTATGGAAAAGCTCCTCATTTTCCTTGTCTTTCCCTTGGATGCAGGGACAGTTGGGTGTAGCAGACTCTACTTTCTATGCTTTATCTTGCATCCTAATGATCCTAATGCATTTGTGTGAGACCTAAACCAAAGCAATTCTTCCATTTATTTCACTTCATTTTGAATCAGAACTGTTGTAGGCACATGGTCCTGAGTTTCTTCAGAGCTGGAAGCAGGCACAGAGGAATAAGGTCTCTAGCGACTGTGTCCAGAAACAATTCCAGTCAATTCTAAAAGTTTCTCTAGGGCCAAATAAGACTGCAGCACACTCATCCAAAGCCCCTTGTGATTCACAGACGGAAAATAGCTGTGGGGAACTTTAAATTTGTTTGTCAAGCTAGCTCACACCAGCCAGTCCACAAGGTATAGAGAAAGCCATGAAAATGATGGCATTCCTCACCCTGCACAGGGGTACAAGGCCACCACCACCCTGGGCTGGGAGGAGTAGAAAGGATGCTCTATGTGATCATTGGTGATCATCACCGCAAAGACATTTGTGGCAGATACATTTATTACATGCAGAGCCTTTGATGTATGGCTTTGAGCATGGGCTTTGAGCAGGCGAAGAAAGACAAAGAGAATTCATTATTAGTCATCACGTGCCAGATGGCAGCAATGCCAGGATCAGGATGGTTGTCCTAGGGACACACCAAGTCAGCAAAAGACTAAGAGCATAGAAAACAAGTCCTTGGAACAGGCATGAAGCCAGAGTGCACAAGCAAGTTAGTACTGGGAGCATCCGAAGGATGAAATTCTCTTACAGGTAAGGTAGTAGTTCCACCCCTTTCTTTCTGCCTTCAAAAAATTAGTCCTTATTTTCTAACACTGGAGCTGGAACTGCCAGTATAGAAAGGAAATCTCCCTGGTACAGTGTTGGCAACCATCCTGCTTTGAGCAGGAGATGGGACAAGGTGACTCTAGGGTCCCTTCAGCCAACATTTTCATGATTTTGTGGTTGATTCTCCAGATGCTTCCAGGAGGCAACAGGCTTTGAAATATGACAGCAATATGAGGAAACTTGACCACACTTCTCAGAAACAACCTTGCAGGTCACCAGGGATGGGCATTACAGTCGTGGTTATTTGAACTGCAGGAAGAATGAGGCATAGCTGACCGTTCACTTCTGTCCCTCTTTTGGGCTATGGGTTTCATACAGAACCAAATGCCGCACATCTGATGGATGTCTGGTTCACCTGGGCAGTACAAACCTCTGCTTTTCCTGCTAGGCTAGGGAATGCACCCTTCCAAATTTCATAAAGCCATCACACAGAAGAGAGGGAGGATTTGTTAGATATTAGATTAAAACCTTATGCTCAAAGCTAACAGATCTTTGCACACAAGAGCACTTATTGTCAAAAAAAAAGTGCATGTTTTCAGTACAAAGTTATAAGGTAAAAAAAAGGTAAAAAAATAGCCCGAAGAAAAATACTATGTGAAAAGTTGCATCAAAACACTCAAGTGCTGCTGAATACTTGAGCTAAATGTGTGGCAATCACCTCCCATTTATACTATGTTGTAAAACCTGAAATAGTGGCTCATGAATGTGCCCCTATGCCACTGCTGCATCTGAAAGGTCTTTCCTCTTGCCCGGTCCTAGTATGACATGGGAATGTGAACAGTTAGTTCTTCATGCAATTCCCAAGTAAAATTTAAAATATAAACAAAGTTCCAGAAAATTGCACCAATCTCTTTTTGACACTTTATAATTTTCTCTTGGTAATGTGCTTAAGTTGTAGCAATTGCCTGGAAGACATAAAATATCATGGGGAAGGTGGAGGAAAGGAAGCACTTATTGCTAACTATATACTGGAGAGATAACCGGCAGTGATGATCTGACCTGATATTAATTTCTGTATGAGAAGGGGTTTTCAGAAGAAATCAAATGCTAAATACTTGTATATAATTGTAAAAAAAGTAACCTGTGAAGTCATGGGCTATTAACTAATCACTATGCTTCAACTAATGGCAGCATACTGTTGCTAGGTAACCCCTGATAAGATGGGTGCATTGGCTGCCGGAGAATTACTAGAGAAATGTGATTCCCTCCGCCACCACCACTACCAAAACCATCTCTGAGTCAAACTGATTACATAGGAGTTTCTGTTTTGACTGATTTTATAGGAGATAAATGCTGACTACATTGTGTTTAGACAGATGAAATCTGCATGGTAGTTGATAAAATCTAAAAAAAATGCAATCACTGAAGTGCATTTGTTGCTTTTTCAATGGGTTCATTTATGGTTGACATCATAATGCCGCATGCTGGAATCCTGAGTTCTCCGACTGATATATTTTTATATATTGCATTATATTCCATAAGATGTGAAGAGTCAGATGACTGAAAGCTGACTCTGAAACTCAATGAGGAACAGATACCTACTAGCATATGAGTGGTGTTTCCCTTTTACAATTTTTTAATATTTTTTACTCTCTGTTTCACACTATCACAGTTATATGTTTGATAGAAACCTGCAATTCAATTCTATTTGAGCATTTTTTTCTTTATTTTGGTTTGCCAAGTTAATATTAAATAAAAATGAATGCTAAGCCAATTCAGTAAACAGTTTTTGAGGAAATATTATACTGGCTAACTTATTCTGAACAAAATAAAAACAAACACAAGAGTAAAAACAAAACAGAGAAGAAAAAGACATCCCCAATATGAAGAACTACATAGAAACTGCTGGCAGAAAATAATAGCTTTGATTTTTTTTTACCCAACTGTCTAGCATTCAGTATAGTACATATAGTCTGCAAACTATTTTAGCAAAAAGACTTGCTATGTTTCTAACAATGAGTTTTAATATTATTGCTTGTCCTGGAAAATCAGGCGCTCTCAAACAAACAATTTGAAAGAAATTAAGATAAATTCAAAGCTATTTCACCCTTCTAAACTTAGACTTTTTACAGTGTGTGTGAGTTGTCTCCCTCTTCTGGCTGATCCAGACAACCCAAGGGACCTACAACTGTTCAAACACGTAAGGCTCCAGGTTTGATGTGGGCACAGCCCAGTCAGCTTCTCTCGTGTGTGAATTTATATGGGGACTGCAGCATCTACCTATAGGTACAGATTTGCAACTGGGCATTTTCTTCATGGTAAGCACTCTGTCCTCTGCCATGAGACTGTCAAGAACAAAATAAGAGACGACAACGTTTTTATATTTTTCTTCTCAGTTAGCTTTGAGGTTAGGGGACACACCAGGGGTTTCTACACTACCAGAAGAGAAACACAGTTGTTTGCATATACTCCAAGTGGCATGACTATTTTTGTATCCCAATCACACATCTCCTCTGCTGGCATCAGCCAGGGCTCTTTCCATGGCATACATTGCTCACAGCTTGATGCAACAAACTGCCCGACAACTATATTGAGAAACAGCTTGTTTTGTTTTTCTAATTTGGAAAACAAAGGCGCGCTGCAAGCTGCGCTGACTGGGAAGTCATACATCTTTAACACAAAGTAAAAAGGAAAAGAAAAGAAGGAAACACCCTTTAGTTAAGCAGACATCTTCCTCTTTCCTTGTAAAGTGCCCTGTCAGCGTGGCCACCCTCACACCACTTTTCAACACCAGCTGAAAAAGAATGAAATCTTTATTGCCTTTGTGTTCAGAAGTTAATGTTAGGGAATTTTTTGCCTAAAGAAACCCTAAAGAGAGGGTTTCAGGCTACTAGAAGAGACTGTCTCTCTGGTGGGATCAACTATGAAACAAATGTAGACTACGGACTATTCACTGCATAGGCCAGTGGGTCTCAAACGGTTGCCCTGGAAAGTAAGTTAACCCCTGGGCCATCAAGATCCAACCTGGCCCAGAATAACATGATCCAGCCTGAAATCAGCTTTCATCTCCCCTCACACTCAGTCTCACCTCCTCTTCCCAGGGAAATCCTTACAACAACAGGAGCCCTTGCAGCCCCATTTCAAGTCATCACCTTAACCTAGTCTTGGGGACACGGAGTGTAGGACAGGCCTAATAATGGCCTTGTATGGCCTCTTAGAAGTGTACAAGGGCTGGGACACCTGCTGGGCTTTGATTATCCGACTGCTCAAGCTCAGTGTGTTCACACACTCTGAACACACTCAGTGCTCAGACAGTCAAGGATGACCACAAATGGTTGAAGATCACACTTGGGAATCCCTAGGGCAGGCTTATTAGACCAACATGGAGTTCAATGAACATTATTTGTACCATTCACATCTTCAGCCAACACTATAGATTGTGATATCCCAAATTTACGCAGTTATTTATATGACAGAATCATCCTGACACGTCAAATCTAGTGGAGATCCAACCTATTCAATCTTAGCTTTTAAACTGAATCCCATGTAACTATGCAGCCCTAGCTTTTGGCTTTCCCTGTAATCGGTGGTGGGAAATAGAAGGCAATTCCAATCATAGCTGGACTGTACTGATAATAGAGCTCAGCTGACTACACTCCTATCATAGACAATTCAGTGAAGTGTCCGTACAACCAAGTTAGGGGTGGATAATATTAGCTAATAAAAGATTTTTCTAATCAGTGGGCTCACATCTCACTGGAGCAGGTAAGGGCACAGGGAAGTCTTGGAAACTGTAAGCCAGTCTTTCAAGGCTCTGGAAAAAGCCAGAGCCAGTCTTGTGAACTGGGACCCTGGAAACTGCGTGCCTGCAATTGCCTGCTCCTCCAGTGTCCCGTGAAACAGAGCTGGTGTACAATTTCTGTAAATGAACAGGATTGCACCAAAGAAATAACTTGCATGTATCATTCTTCTCAGGAAAATGACCCAGCAAATCTCTGAGTATTTGCTAATCTGTCAGGTATTTAGCGTGAGGGAATCCAGCCTGGTGGTTCCCTGCACCTGCTACATCATGGTAATAATAAAGGTATTGGACATAGGGCATGCAGCAAGGAAGAGACCTTGCTCTGAAAACTTTACAACCTGAATGGGCTGGGTAGGAGTACTGAATTCATACCCTGCAGAGAAGTCATTATACAACAGAGGAATTCTGTGGTTCCACCTCTCCTGAGCCAGAAAAGTCACAGCTGACACAATTTTTCAAAGTCTGCTCTCCTGACTTGTAGTCTGATGGCAGGTTTCTAAGACCATGTTTTAAATTAAGGGCAGGTGCCAATACAATATATTGTTGTGCCACTGTATATAATAAAGACGGCTGCCTTCTTCTGTTTCTTGGAGGTTATTTGCATTCCTAATCAGAGACAGAATTTGGATGAGCAAATTTGGGAGTCCCCAGGATGAAGCAGAAATTTCAGCAGAAATTTAATTGCTTGAAATGTATCAAGTTGCCATATTTTGTTTATTTCCTGAGATTCAATTACGAAAATTGCCAGTCTGCAACTCCAAATTGCATGACAACTGTTGAACTTATAGTCTCACAAGGATAATCACCCCAGAGCACACCACCACACACATCACTCCACTACCATAAATTAATATAAGCTGCTGGTAATTGAAAAGGGCAGAATAAACTCCACACCTCCTTTATTCTCTGACGAGTATAATGAGGATGTCATTGTATTGTCTCCTGGGTGGGATCTTTTGCCACCTCAGTTGTTATAGGATTTTTCTAGACACGTTGGGTACAAATATGGTTTCACTTCACACAATGTCTCTGTGCCCTCACCAGTCTGTTCATCCTTGTCAAATCAGGATTTCACACATTGTTTTCCACACATTCCCTAATCTTAGCGAAAGTTTCATTTCCCCAGCCCATTGCCATCGGCTATTAGTCTGGCACAAAACTCAATCTCAGAATGAAAAAGATAAAACAGAGAAAAGACAGCAGACACAGCTACTATTGCTCTACTTTCTCTTGCTGCAGCTAACAAAATACGCCCAAGAGCACCATTGTGTTCTTGGTGAGCCAGAGAGACAACCAGGTGTGTCTTGTCACGCCCTATGAGTATTACCTATTCCTGAAATATTCTATGTCCGCCCATTAGTGTTTCCAAAGTTCACCATGGCAATAGACAGAGGAACATTTCGTTGTCTAACGGATACAAAACAGCAACAACAACATGGTATTAGCCGCTGTGGATGTTACTGACCAACAAGGTCACAGGCAACGCTTGGATCTACTCCAAGCTTCGACAGTTGAAACCAAAAGACCAAAGTCTTAAAATGACATTTCAAAATTTCATACATTAATAATTATTTTTTTTTAATATTATGACATCCTCATAAAATCTTAGTCATGTGAGCAACTTTTAGCATTTTTGCCTACTTGTTACCAGCAGAGTAAAGAAATTGTGCTTGTTTAGAGAAGAGACAAAATTATTTTACATGAAAAGACAAATATGTTTTAAAATGTAATGAAAACCTGTCAATTTGTTTAAAAATGTTATTGGCAGATTCTGGCTTCTACAGTTGAAAACCTCTCTTCTCTGGTTTAGAAAAGAATGATTTTTCTTTTAGCATTAAAATTTGCATGCCAATATAGTCTGCATATAATTTACATACCATACTGTATCACAACCACTTTGTCTCTTATTGTAAAATCCAAGATCAGCTCTTAGCATTTCATAGCTGGGATTATTAAAACATTTTGTTAAGTCAAGTCTGAAGATAAGCTTTAATCCTGATGCTCCTGGAATTGCATACTAATGGACAGGAAAGGTGAGTGTCTGGTTCAGGCACTGGATTGGGCTTTGCGTCCAGTCCCAAATTTCTCACAGGCTTGTTTTCAAATTTGGACAATTTCACAATAGCTTTATAATTCATATCCTTATTTGTGAAATGAGAAAAATGATAGTTTTTATTCCCTTTCTTTTCTAATCTTGTCTCTTTGAGTGATTATCTGTAATCACTCAAAGGAACAGTTTTCCTATCACTCTGCGTGTGGGCAGGTACCCAGTGAGATCCCAGTCCTGTCTAGAAAGCATTACTGTAATGCCCCTGTTAATCAAAACTACTCAGCCTTTTTTCAATTAAATGATTTATGCAAAGAAATATCAATTTGCTACAGAATGAATTTTTTCATAGATCCACACAAGTTTTAGGGAAACTTTGAATAGGGAATTTTTTTCATGTCTAAGACATGATTTTTGGTTAAAGTTCATGTGACAGAAAGCTTTACTACCATCTACAGTTTAGTGTCATAGCACTCCTAGGGGAAACCAAAGTTCAAGCCTTCACCCACTTGACTCAGAACAAGGATCTTGGTATGAACCAGGAGCTATGTTGAACACCTACCTGTCCCAGGTTCTCATAAAATATCTGGAATATTAAAATATCTGCATAAAATGAAACAATTCCAGGAGGCTAATACCCACTGTAGCTGATGAGATTTAGCCCACACAGAAGAGCAGCGCAGAAGATCAGGGTCTCCCTCCTTCTGCATTAGCACCTACACCTCCACTCTCTTCTGGGTCTCTCTTACTGTGCTTCTATCATGAAAAACCAGGAAAAGACTTGATTTAATCCCAATGGGAAACCAGAAATGCTCCACAATATCAAAAAACTCTGCAGCACACAGAACCACATCCTGCTGGGCACTGGTAGGCGTATACATGGCAATTTTGTGGGGAAAATCAGAGCGCGCATCCTGAAGCTGCCTGTGATGCTTCAGCAGCGTGAAGTAGCAGCTCCCTGCAAGAAGGTGACTGGAAATGGGACCCAGGACCACAGCTGAGGACCATGAAGCACCTGAAGTATCTTCCTCACCCGTGGCGAGAATCCAAGGACATTACTTAATGCAAAGTATCCTAAGCAGCTAAAAAATGTTGCAGAGGTTAGTGGTGTGAGTACTCACACTGGACTGGATACATTGCTTAGAAGTAGCACTGCACTGCTTTTCTCCAGATGCTACCTTGAGATGTATTATGGCTTAATGCTTCTCTAATCAATAGATCATCATCATCACCTCTCTACTTGACTCAAGCTCAAATCAGCATTTCAGTAGAAGCTACTGTAACTGATTTGATCTTTTTTCCCTAAACATTCATCTATAGTAGCCAAAGTTACTTGTTATATATGAATAATTCCCAATTCTCTCCCTAATGAAACAGTTACTATTTATGCTGAAATTAATAGCAAAACGTGTAAGAAGGTGAATAAAGAAGAACTTGGACCAAGTAGTGCTGCCTAACCTCAGCGCAGACTGCTGCTGATCTGCTGCAGAACACGATGAACTTCACAGAGCCCATTTAGTGTCCTGGGGAAAGGCAAAGAGAAAAAAGGCAGCTCTGGTCTGAGCACGACTGGTCAAATGGGTAACAGTTAAGAGGGGCCATTAATACTCTCAGGTGTACATTTTGCTAGTGCAGGTAGCACTAGAAGAGTGGGCAACTCTTTCTTTTAGGAACAAATAATGGGATTTCCCAGAAAATATCTATCTACCCTACATTATCTGGCACCTGCATGCCAGACACCTGTACACTGCTGAACACCCATCTGCTATATATGCCACATGCATTTCTTTCCTTTTTTTCTTTTAAAGCTTGGCAAAGGAGTTGATTAGGAAGATGAAGTCCCTGAAAAACATTTTGGACAAAGATGCCAGCACAGATTGTACAGTAACAGATATCAGGACTGCCAATACATGCACTCCACACTCTGCAGGCTGCTTACACTTGCCTCTCAATGATTTATTGCACAAATTACTGGAATTCTCAAATAGTACAAGCCATATCTCCGTACTTCTATTTGGTATAGATTTGATAATGAAAGGATGCAACCTCTTCAGCAAGCAGTATTTGTATTCTAGCTATTCTCTTTTCTTGGTCAGTAAGAATATCCTTTCTTTCAGAGCAGTCTCTGCTTATCTTTCCTTTCTGCTCTCTCCTGCTACAGGCAATATAGCTGAATGCTGCTGATATGACTTTTGTCCAGTTCCAAATCTAAAAAACATACCTTTTGTACGACAATTTCTCCAGGAATTAAATAAACTCACTGATGGTATTTTGAGTTTTAAAAGGACTGAGTCACCCATTGCTTGTGTGTGCACAGCGATCAGGAGCTAGATGAAACTGTCTAGCGTCCAGTAGCACTTAGCACTCAGAACTCTGCTAGGTAGATCTCAGAAAACACAACACTCTCCCATGAAAGGATGTGCTTATATAGAGAGAGATATATATGGTTATTTGTAAGATCAGGACCTTCATGATTTATTTCATAAAAAAAGGTCATAAACCCCCCAAAAAGTACAAGGATAGACAAGAGATTATGTTCAACTAGTGAGTTCAATAATAATTAAAACACGTTACGGCAAACACTTCTTTTAGGAGGCAATGCTAGAGGACCAGATTTTTGCACTAGTGTAGACTAAAACAATGTCAAGAGTATTTTAACAGACAAATATATTAATTGAACATATTGACTGATATATGAAACATACTACTCTCACTTTTTGGATAAACTATGATACATTTTATTCATTTGATCTATTTTTGTTGTAAAGAACCTATTTTGTTCTCCAGCTGGTAACTGCCTGATTTTTCCATTCAGTGCGCAGCACACAAAATAGAAGTTAGCTCTTCAGGTCGTGCATATGCACGCACAGAAACATAGATACACACACAAAACCCTAAAGCAACATACTGCACTTATCTTCTTCCCATTTTTAGATCATAAATATTTCATTAAGCTTCATGCAGAGTGTCTTCTGATTTATGGTAATTGTCAACAAAAGCAAAAAATGCCGACAATTTTAACCCTGCAGTACTGAGGATTTAACTGGGATAAAATTAAAATTTTTAGGGGGAAAAAAAACCCCACAACACCGTAAGCCACTGGGAACTTGACCCTTGAGATGTTGTCAATTTTTTATTTTATTTTATTGTGTTTGTTGTCTGTAGAAGCAGATGCCAGCAGCAACATCTGATGTACCGGACACCTCCAGTGTTATCCCAGCATGCTCATGGCCTGGAGGACTTGGAGTGAGACTAATTTCCATATCAAACCCAATTTAGATGAAACATCTTGGTTTAAAAAAAAAAAAAAAAGCCAGCGCATCAATAGCCCCTTGATTAGATTTTCATCTCCTGAGCAGACAAATATGAATATTTATTACCATGAATGCAGATTTCCCTCTTTCCATTGCTCTGATCTTGAATATTACCCACTGTTAATTTTTATGAAAATTTGGGCAACATAATGTTTTCACATAAACTGACAGTTCTTGAGATAATCCCGTTATTGTTTGGTGGGAAATGACAGTTTCCGCTTATTCATGTGTTAACGAGGGATTAAATATTGTTTTTCATCACCGTAATCTAAGATGGACTGGAAATTAAAATTCGAACATTGTGCATTAGCAGAGCTTTGAGGACCAGAATTTGTTTGCATTCACTTAGTAGAGATCTGTAAATTAACAGTTTAACAATCAAGTGAAACCCGTATCATAAAAACAGCACTGATGTTTGTAAAATGAAGTCATTATTCTACCTGCTAAAGGTAAAGAGCCAGAGAGATAAATAGTTCGCAAAATGACATCCCTTTGCAAGAGCAAAGTGCACAGTGAGCTGTTGTCAGCTGCAATGGTCCTCGGGCATTAATGGAGCAGGTCATTTTTCCATGGCACAGAATCATGTCCCTTTTCCTTGGCACAGGTTCTGATACTCAAACATTTGGTATCCTCGGCTCACATTGAAAAATTGCTGTATGATAGAACTATCCATAGCACTAAAAGCAGTCATACCAACCCAGGAGCTGTTTTCATGCATGCCAAAGTGCTGTGCTCATGCCCTATCCAGGCCTTGGCTGCAGTACATAGACACATATAATTCTTCACTGAAATGGGTACTTTGCTGGAGCAGCAGTATATAGCTACAAAGGATCAGTTATCTCCTCGATGCTTGTGCCTAATGCCCAGCAATGCGAATCAGAGATACCTAGGTGTACCAAAGTGAAAGTAGAGACTTACCTACAACATTCTACAGTTCATGAGCCATTACAGTGCTGTTTCTACAGAAGCTTTGAGTTACAAACTCAGTAGATTTGCAATTCTGTTATTAAAAAACATTTCCCTTTGATACCAGTCAAAACGCATACAAAACTAAAACTACGCTTAGTCAAAGCAACTCAAACATCTGCCTAACTAAATCTTAAAACTATCTCATCAGTATAAATCTTGCTGATTCATGGAAAAAAGAAATAAAACAGCTTCAACAAAATTAATTAAATAGGAATCCTTGCGTTCAAATTTAGAACCTTGTTGAAAATATTCTGACTCAAATATGATTTAATAGGTATAGTACATAAACCCTTGCATTCTGAAGGATGCTGAAGTGATGGACATGCAGCAGCACTACAGCAATGTTGCCTCTAAGGGTGGAAAATTAATGATGTACAGGTGCAAAACCATTCTGGGCAGGATGAATGAAAATGTGCTACCAAATATTCAACCTTCCCAGAAAGCAGATCAGATCTTAAGTTTTACAGCCTAGTACTAAAAAACCTACAATAAATGGCACAGGAATTCTTGTAACTAGATATAAAAAAAAAAAAAAAAAGAGCTGAGTCACTACCTGCAGCTGAAGCTTTAATTCTAAGGAAAACATGTGCCTTAACACCTGTGCTCCAAAGTTGCCTGCTACAAATCGTCCCTGGCCTGGATCATGCTTAGACTTAGAAGAAAAACAGCCTAAGAGAGTACTAGTTGGCACAGGACACAATGTGAGTGACCATGCCAACAATTTAACAGTACGGATGAATGTGGGACTATGACAGGCTCTGTGCCCTGGTCTTGTTTATTTTACAATGCTGACGCAGCTATAAGGCCCCTGATGCCAGGGATTCATACGGAAAGGCTGGATGTCTCACAGCTTGAATGTTAGCCCAAGATACTTAGTCTTCTATGCCTACAGAACGAGAGCAGAGGTCCTGGCGAGTAACTTTCCATGTTGACCTGGAGGGGAACATCTGCTGCTCAGGGACTGATAGAGAGAGAGCTGAGGGATCAGGATCTGCCATCTCTTCCTCTCCTCAAATAATTAAACCTGTGTTCAAGATTGCTTGAAATCCATGTGTTCCTGCCAGGATCAAGCTCTTGCCTCTGGAGGTGGAAGAATCTCCCTTCTCAAAATTTCTGACCAGCTCTATCGCTCAAACTTCAGACAGTTAAACAGAATTTAATCTTCATCTACAGCTTCCCCAGCCAACCCATTACACCACTGAAGATTTTGTTTTCCTTTGAGTCATGATGAACTGGCTGCTGGTACATGGAGGATGCTGAATTTCCTGAATCAGTAAGATATCTAGTACAATCACATTCTCCTATGTAAAGATCCTACGTACCTTCTTTATGAATATATCAAATGCAGGCTGCAAAGTCATAGGGTAGATAATAACATTGATTTTTAAGCAGAATTACCCTGCAGTTTGCTTTATGTAGTTGGTGCTAGTATCTAAATCTCTTTTCTCTACAGATCTATAATGGTTTGTAAGGGAAGCTCTGCTTTAAAAACAATGGCATGACACGGCCTAAACCCAAGGATTTAAGAAAAATCCTTAAAACAAACATTTGCAACTTTTTTAACAGAATAATGTTAAAAAAGACAAAAAGGAACAACACTGGTAGGATGCATAAGTTCCTGAAGCCACAAGGCAAACCGTATCTTGTTTCATTTTACATGATACTGAATAAAAATTGAATTGCTGTGGTTGCCATGGCAACTGCCACATCACTTGGCACTTCTGCTCCTTTAAATCACACAGTGCTACTGTAAAGGAATTCATGAACCAACATGACACTTGAATACTTGTGCTTTTTATACTGTTTCAGAAGGAAAATATAAATCAATATACAGTGATAGTTGTCTCTGAAAATCAGGTTTGTTTTATTTTTCTTAACATTATAATCTCCTCATTTCCTTGTCGTGTTCTTTACAAATTTGTAAAGAAGGTGGAGGGTGTTGTCACAATCAGAGCACAAGAAAAGAAATTACTACTGACACCTGATTTCCAAACTGAAGCTGTGACCTGTCATTCAGATGTCAAAATACCTCTGCTATGCAATATTCAAATCAAATACAGGGTATAAACATTGGAACTTTGCCCCTCCACAACCAGAGACGGTGTGATATGTGACAGAAGACAGTCTCAGTAGGATCCAGGCATCTCTTTAACTCTAAACTTATCAGTAGCTTAAAAGCAAAGTCTAACTATATGCTTAAAGCTAAGCATATTCTAAATGTTTGCAGAGTTGGGGCCATGACTTATATTGTTTTACTATGTTCTGTATATAGCATGCAGTCACAGAAGGTGTATGACAAAATAACTTGATAAAATAATATACATATTCATGCTGCATATTTTTTGTTTTTATTTTGCTGTTTATTAACACTCTGGATGCAATTTATTTGAAAAGCAGCCCTCTAGTGGGCTATGTACCATAATGAATAGTTAATAAATAGCATTAACATTATTTCTAAATATTAGCTAAAATGCATTTTGCAAAAACATACAAGATCTTAAATAAATGAGCCATAGACCTCCATCATTCTCTTTGGAGAAATTTAATGTTCTGTTTAGCTTTATTCCTTGAAGCATTACTTCTAAACGCTACTATATGACTAACTTCTGATTAGCATCACTTTACTATACATGTATACTCACAAAACTGTAATAGTGAGATATTATTCACTGTCAGTAAGACTCCATAAAAGCAGTATATTACTAGTAGCATTCTATGTAAAATATAATCTATGAATTTTTAAGGGTCACACAGCTTTAGAATCTGTAATTTGTGTGTGTGTGATAAAGTAAATCTTCCTCATTGTGTCTTCTCCAAGAATATTTCTAAGATTGTACTCCTTAAAGTTTTCATTTAATTATTATTTTTCTTATTTGTGTATATAGCCTTAAAGTTATATGCCTTAAAGCAAAGAGCCCATCTGTGGCCTGACGCATGCCATGCCCATAGCAATGTATGTTGCTCCAAAACACCGTCCTCCTGGAAATCTCTGTTCAACTGTTAATCAACGCGGCCACAGTGATCAGCAAAAGCCAACAGCGAGAGCTGTCTGCCGGATCTCCAATCACAGACCTCAAGTAACAGGAAAAAATGAATTTGTTGATCTCTAAGCCATGGGTTTCGTAGGAAAAGAAGCTGAAAGCTCATGGAAAAAGCCCTCCCTGGTGTCCCCTGGTCTAAGAATGCTTACACTGTAATGCAGAGGAGTCTTCCCTCATATGCACCTTGTGCTCGGCTTCTGCTGTTCCTACAGCGCGGTCACTATCAGAACTACCTTAGCTAAGTGGTCTTGGGTAGAGCACCCTTTTCCGTCCCAGTGTACCTCTGGGCGCAATACCTGCTCCAGATCAGGAGTGTTTGCTGATTGCCAAGACGCCACTGTAAGAAAGGCAGCTGGAGTAGATCCCAGGTTAATTTGGTCTTTACAAGCCAAAAGCCAAAGCCAACCCTTAAAGTTCTACCTAGTAGTCAGAGAAGATCGGAAAAAAGCTGATACCTTATTCTTCAGCAATTGCAAAGGATTTGTCAAGTTCTACACTCACTCCAATTTTTTATGGATTTCCAGTATCATTCTGGGTCAAATCTGGACACACAGACATTAATGACAAAATCTGGCAACATTAAGGAAGATAAGAAGTTAAAAATCTGACTCCTGCCTCAGAGAGGCTTGCACATCACTGGAAAGTCTGTCTTATCACGTCCTCTAGCTTCACTAGAATTTTTAAATGCAGATTTCTTTTCTTTATTGTAGTAACATCACTTCATGCAACATCAACATAATTCTACACCTATCAAAATATCTCTAAATGAGAATATCCTGAAACATGTCAAAATATCACTGCTCTATTTTAGAACATCTAGAGGTACAGCAAAGTGTTCATTTCACATATATTTTGGGTTATTTCCATTTGGTTTAGAAAACTATTCTAATTCTTATGTCTGCCATATGAGAACCATGATTCAAATCCTACAAACAAAGTTATACAATTCCAGTGATGAGTGTATTTTGTGCAGGCCTACTGGGAAATTGGAAGAGTTAATTTAAAATAATGTATTCCAGGGTGGGTGCTGTTTCACCAGTTTGAGATGGAAACAGTGCCATTCCCTCAGTTTGTTTCAGGACTTGATTCAGATCATTTATTATTCATATCACAGACTCTTAGCCTCCAAAACCTGATTTGAATCATTATACTTTCTTGAGCCATTGGAGAGCCTGACCTATTATACTGGAATTGTTGTTGAAAACAGATTTCAGCCAAAAGCTGGATAACCAGTTATTTTTCCATGCCATAGTAACTGCATTTGAACCATTATTTGAAATTTTCTTAAACTGGAGCTGGACTTGAACCAGACAAACTCAGGTCACAGCCAACCTCAGAGTGGAATTGAACTGAAAAATACTGTGCTTTTATAATAATTCAAAAGTGCTTACGTGAAGAGAAAGAAGTGGTTAAGTTCCTAAAGGATGTGGAAGAAATTCCAGGTTACTCAATGACCTCTGTGCGGGGCTGTGGTTCATGGTGCCTGCTGAGCTCCCTTGGGCTGGAGAGCAGCTCCTGGGCACAAGTCCAGTGGACTAATGTTTGGTGGGACTGGGGCTCCCGAAGCCGCTGAATCCTGAACTCAGCAGGAGTTAGGTTGGGCCGTGCTGCTGGTAAGGAGGCTTTCCCTCTATGTGAGACCAAAAGCTGCCCCCGAGATGTTCTAGGGGTGCTCAGCTATGCAGAGCAACAAGTTCAACTCCTATTTCTGCAAAACACAGTGGTCCACATCAAGTAGGGAGCTAGGAGAATGGAGTTATGGGTCCTGCTTAAATGCTGTTTAGCTCTTCAGGCTTTTTACCAGTACTATGCCTCTTATGGTATTATGTAAATATACACATAGATAACACAACACTTACATTCATACCCTCACATTCACTCAACTATAGGAGGTTCTTGAACTTCTGAAGGTGACCTTAGGACTTCAGAGATTTATTTCATGTGTGGGAGATCAAAAGAAAATACCTCAAAGACAACAGCAATTTCATCATATCTGAATAACCAAGAAGGTGTGAAAAGCTCATGATGAATTTGTGTGGCACAAACATCATGCATGACAATGACTCAAACAAATTTTGGAGGGCTACCGTATAGGAGTTTTAGAGCCGTTATAGGTGCTGGAAAACTCCAAATAGAAAATAAACATATTAGGAAATATAATTCCGGAGGTAGTTAGCACTACAGCAATGCACACATTCTCAGGGTTTCAGTATGGCCATGGGTTTCTCTACAGCAGAGTTATTCCTGTTTTTCTGGTATAACAGCCTTCTTACAAACAAGAAAGGTACCAAAATAATTAGCACTTTAAGAGTGATACACAGCACATCAAACTCCAGTCCAACTCTCTGTATCCCTGGATCATTGAATATTCTGCTGGCAAATGTTGTATGCTGAAGAAGTTGTGCTGTGGAAGTACCAGTCAGGGTCTGTTCCACAATGACCTGAAAGAAGCTCTGCTTACCCACAGTCCAGACAATGCTTTGCACTATATCATCCAAACCTTCCCATGAAACATATAGAACTTTTGCGTTCACGTCCTGACACCTGAGCAGCTTTTGACGTTGCAGCTAAGGAACTCATTTTTAATCCCGCTAAAGCAGAGCCTGCCCTAAGTCGACACAATGCAGCTAACCTCGGCTGTATCCACAAAACTCACTGAAGCTGTGGAAATCTTTTGCGTGACATCAAGATGATGGTCTGTATTGTGGCTGTGGTAAACTCCAGACCCATGTTGTTAATGACTACGTAGCACATGTTTATGCAGTGACATAAAAGGAATTCATCAGCCCTCCCTGGACTTGACTGAACAGCTCAGTAAGCTTGGTGTGAATTTTATAATTGCTTTTGTTGCTTTTGAAATGCTTTTCTTGAGATAGAGAAGGTGCGCAAGAGATTGAGGTGCTCTGAGAAACATTTCTCCACAGAGAAAAAGACAGTTCCCTTCTACCGCACCCAAGGCCTGGGTAGTCATTGGTGTCTACACATTCCTTACTCAGGCACAAATCTTGTTACCAGGGATTAGATCAACACCTAAAACAGATTCCACTGTCCAGAGCAACACATGAATTATTGCTGAGCTTAGAACAGTTCCTACATTTGTTTATACAGCTGCTCCATTTGCCACTAGTATCTCAGCTATATTTCTCTTGAGCTATTTCAGATATGAAACTTGCCATGCAAAATCAATCCTTTTTATTTTACAATCCCACAAGTGAAGATTATATATCCATTAACTTTATCATGAATCTGACCTACTGTCCAAACAACAAGGCCATTTCTCATGCTGAAACTAGAGAGTTTTTTCTAAGTACTTTTGATTTGAGTATCTTGACTTTGATTTACAGTTACCATTACATATAATTCCATTCCTACAGTGTGAAGAAAAAGAAATCCTTATTCAACAAAAGGCTCCTTCGTTATGTTAAAATATGTACGATTATTTTAACACTGTTAAACACCAGGGTGAATCAAAAACAAATTGCAAAACTGGATTAACATAGTAAGATTTAACCTGAAATAGCCTGAATTTGATACCCTATCAACAAAGAAACAGTTTGGTTACAGCACTCCATTATTTTTCATGTAGGTGAGACTGCAGAAATGTATTCATTATGTATACAATCATATCTGAAAAGACTTAAAAAGGGGAATATACACAGCTGGGAGAATTCACATCCAACAAAATATATAAGCAGCTGAATAAATGTTCTTTCATCACCTTAATGTTCCAAACCACTTGGTTCTTTCGATGCTGATCACTGTATCTCAGATGTAGCCTGGAATATATTTAGGCCAAAATGTCTGCTTCCCTTTGGTCAATTCATTTGCACTTTTTGCCTTCTAAAACTACATATTTGGCAAAGTGTAAAGTACAACCTTCTGTCAAAGTCTTTATTAATCTGAGTAGTATCACCAGAATTTTTAAAAGCTATGATAGCCTAAATATATGGGAGGTGAGTTCTGCAGTGACTTTTACTAAACCAAGCACAAGAACCAGACTGGGGATATCTCTAGCCTAAGAACTTGACCGTTTTTTCCAGTTCTATTAGCGGGTCTCAAAAAAAGCTAGGAAGTCCTTGAGGCTATATCTCCAGTACATCCTTAGGCTACCATGGTTACAACAACCCTATTGCTACAATGTGGATTAACGATGCATTTAACAAGTGACAACTTCTTGCATATCAAATATCCAAAAGTGCTTCCTTTCTCCATTAACCACATATAAGATAACAATTCATTTAACAGTAAGCATCTGAAATGAAGTGGGCTTTCATTTCCCAGCTGACTTTGAAGCCAACTGGAATCCATTCAATGACTGGAGTCGGATAAAATACGTGGAGGTATTTCATTAGCATGAGGAGTCCCACTGGGTAAAATTTTACTCAACGTGGCTTCCACAGTCTGTGCCGCAGTCCTGGTTCTCCTGTTATTTAGCAGAAACCAGGGCTGGGGGATAGCACAAACGCAAGCTTCACTCTGGCTTGAAGTCAGGACACAGCCTAGGGGGCACATCCATGCTCCAGGATACACTTCCCAGCTCTTGAGGTTATGCACCCTTGAGAAGCTCAGCTAGTTAAATCAGCTCAAGTTAAGGAGAGATGCTGGCTTTCATTTTCTGATGATTTCATCTATGTTTGTTTCCAGGTTCTAATTCTTACAGCTTTGACCATGAGCATCTCAGCAGGTCTCAGTGTTGGTACCTCTTCAGGACCAAGTCTTTTAATAATGTGAATAAGGTTACACAAAGAACCTCAGAAATCCTGGCAAGTTAAGTTCTTAGGCGTGAACTGATAAAAATTAGAAATATAAAAAATGAAAATCAGTAAAAAAAGAAAAAAAACATAAATTCCTTCAGTATATTACAACTTAGTAACTCATTATTCTCAATACTGAGAATAATGTAATCACAAGAAAAAGGCATTTGTCTAGCCCTGTGAGCATTCACGACTAGCAAAATTACTTAAATGAAAAGGAAAAAAAAAAGATAACTGTGTACAGAAAATTAGCACGAGAATTAGCAATCAACTGTAGTTCATACAAGGTTCTTAGCAGATAGCATCATCTTTATTAATAAATGATGAACTGCTTAGTGGAGTTTTTGGTTAGTGATATCACCATAATAACAGACACATGTTTTATTTATGTTTCAAGTTACATCCAAAATAAGCAAGTCGTTCACTGTCAGATTCTCTCTAGCATCTGAAGACTCTTTACCCCAAATTTAAACTTTCATTGATCTAGATGAGATAGCACTCCATCAAAACCAAGGGGAATAATACGACGACTTCAGTTGCTGTGGTTATCTTTGGGGATTTTGTTCCTGTGATACAACAAAGCAAAAAACTGCATTTCTTAAAGTCGGCTGCACTTTTCTCATAAGGATGGTATTTTTTTCTCTGTGGGATACTGTGCTATTTGTGCAGCAGATTGTATTTTGACAGATGCAACTGTATCATAAAAAGGCCCTTAGCACTATCAGACTGATAGCTCACAAGCGTTCATGAGCTCCAGGATTTCTTAAAATACCCAACAATTAAAATGTTTTTGAGAGTGTAAAATGACCCCAAGCCACTTACCTCCCCCACACCAGTCTGCAGAATTTTCAGTCCAGTTGTTTTTTCAAGCTTCTCTTTGTTTATGGCTGTAAGGAAAATTGAGATTGAAAGAGTTACGGGAAAGCTGGAATATGCACAATTTTGCAGCATTTACGGCATAGCCAACCTGCTTTCCTCCATCAATAAATTCATTGCAGTTCCTACCTATGCCATCTATGGAATATCTTTCTCTGATAGCAACTCTGCTAGTCCGTTTTCTGAATACATAGATGTGCCATTAATTGTTCATTATTTTGTGAAAAAGAAACAAAAGTAATTCTAGTTCCCTTGTACACACAGTATCACACATATTTAACACATATACACAATATGTTTGGAAAGTTTTCTTCAGTGGAAACTTCTCACTGTCTTCCTTGCAGTGAAGAGCAGGGCAGCACCTTACCATTACAACAGCACTGTCACTCTGTAGGACATTTTGCCACAAATGACAGACTCTTACCTAGCAGGTAAGATAAATAGTTTATCTCACAACATCAGGATGCAATACACAATATTTTCCTTTTCAGAATTTAGATTTTTCCAATTTATCAGCTTCTATATCAGTAAAAGCATTCAAAATAAAAGCAAAGTAATCCAGCATAAAACAGCTAACTGCAAAATAGAGGTAGTAATCACTAAGACTACGTCTATACTTGTAACCCAAACATGTCCAGGGCATGAACTTGAGCACTGAGTTACCATTGCTCATACTTTTAAATCATTACTGTGCTCTTCACATGATTTTGGCCTCTGCCCACTAATATTCTCACAAAACAATACCCAACCACAGTTTGTGGACAGCACAAGGATAAGATCATTCCCAGCTGGGGGTATGGGTAAGGTCATCCCGTTTTGGATGGGAAGACTTTAATTTTCTAAATGCAAACTGTGTCAGTTGGACTCATGGCCAAAATCCAGGCACCTGGCTTGATTTATTTATGATTAGAAATGAAGCCTTGCAGCCTTGTTAAACTCTCCTCCCTTTAGCTGTCTAGTCATTGACTACGTAATCCAAGTGAGTCATCTAGGTTCTCTCTGCAGTCAGTGGAAAGGGATGGACATTTAATACGATGAGTCATCCCACATATCTTACATACATCTGCAGGCACCCATCTCTTTCCTTTGATTATGGACACAATTTGGATAGACTCAGCTTCTCAATTTAAGTTGCCTAAAGGAAACATTCCAACCAGAAAGGACAAGAAGTGTGCTAGAACATACTGTACACTGTAAATTTACATAAAAATACTGAAAGGAATAATTGTTTTTTTTCATTTGTGAAAAATACTCTTTAAGTGTTGCCATTCGAAACATATTCAAAAGAGTTCAGAGTGCAGCAGAAAATTCTCAGAAGCAATATTATTGTGAACGGATACTTTATTTAGTTTGTCCAAAGTGCAACACAAATGACTGACATTTATTTCAGAGGCGAGTCGTATCATTAGGGCTCAATCTCACCTCATATATCCAAAATGTGGAAAGATTTTGGTAAGAGTTTGTATGTGAAAAGACTCAAGAAGTGAAACCTCATGCAATTCTAATACAGAAAAACTTTTCTGACTGCCTTCAGCAAGGGATTAATATTGCCCGTGATTTAAATGGTGAGGAAAGCTCTGTCCACCTTTTAGACCCACACAGCTTTATTTTTGCTTCTTTTTAATATGCTACCGATTAAGCAGATAGGAACATGGATTCCCAAGCTAGGAAAGCTTAAACGCATGTTTTGCTAGATGACAGCCTAAAAACCGCATACAATACTCACATACTTAATACTTATGCCATGCTTTACACATTCACAAAGGTATTTATTCCACCCAGAGTCACAGGGACCACATGAGAAGGAGAGTTGCCTGGACCATGCGATTTGAGGCTACATTTTCACTGTGTGGTATATGTTGTGCAGTATGAATTTCCAAAAAATAAGTAAATCTCTACCAACAAGCTTGATTTTCAGCCTTGAGATGGACTCTGGACTATGTTGCTTCACTGATGGCTGATGACCTGCCATGTCAAGTAACAACATTCTCCCTTTTGGATGTGCCATTTCGTTGCAGAGGTGTGCTGTGCTACCACACTGACTGCCTCACACCCAGCATACACATTAAAGGCAGATTTCTACCAAATGCAAAAATTTAGAAGATTTATAAAAACAGAAAGCTCCACAGCCTCCTTCAAAGAAACTGAATGGTCCAACAAATGATTCTTTGGTAGCTTAGGATAAAGAAAACTGGACAGTAGAGTGGCTGCAAAATAAATAAACAACAAAGCTTAAATCCCAGTGTGTAATTTCCTACTACATGAACAGTTAATAGAAAATATTGGGTCTGCTGAATCACTGAATTTTATAATTACTATTATATATTTGACCTCCTTTTTATAAGTTTCCTGCAGACTCTAATTGTTGAAGATTTGATATTAAAAAACAAAAAAGAGTTTCCTTAACACCCTCCTCTCCCCCTTGATATTGGCTAAAACACAAAGGACAGCTCTGACAGCCGTGCTAACATAAAACCTGCCAAAATTAGGAGGCATGAAGGCACGATGTGTTATTGATTAATTCATAACCTGAAAATGGTCAAGCTCAGGCACTGTCAGATTGCGGAGAGAGACACAGCAGACGGTCTCCGGCATGTTCACTCCAGGCGTGTACAGGAGCATATTTTAGCTAACCTTGAACTCCACAAGCAGTTCAGGAAGGTCAAGAAATTCTGTCAAAAACAGTAGTGCTGAAGCTGAAGCATCAACTACATATCAAGCAGCTGCTTCAAGCTGTTGAACAGTGGATATAACTACTTTTTTTTTCTATCTATAACCATAATTGAGAAGACAATAAAACATAGTCGATAGCCTATAGATAGATGAAGAAGAAGGGGTGGGAAAATAAATTCAGATATTAAGAACAAGTTACTAATCTTTTGAAAATTGGCCTAAATTTATTTAAAGTATTTCAGTGTCCTACCTGCTAGCTTTTATTCCAATACAAATATACAGCAGATGATGTTTCTGTTGCAAATTTTATGAACTGGAAATGATAATTCTGGGTAACACAATATATTGCATATTCCACCAAAGTTGATTTTTTATGGCCACAGTTTAAAGTCCTGAAATGCTAATGGAGAACTGACAAACTCATCAGCAAAGAGGCATAATAAAAACAGCTATTCAAAAAAAAAAAAAGCAAAAAAAAAAATCCCAACCCAGTTAGCAACATATAAATCCCTTTTTTAATCTTCCACTGAAACAAAAAGGGCTTCCAAACACACAAAAAATGAGGCCTTTAAATTAAATTCACTAGATGAAGGATATGCAAATTACCTGAAGAAGCGGAGCCCTATAATGTTCTCAAAATTCTGCAATAGCCTATTTAATTAGTATTTTAATTTATCAGAATAATTCTTTGCACTTGACAATTTATGCAGTATTCCATATAATTAAGCACGTAGCTACAGTGGAATAATTTTGCCTACTCTCTGTATACCAGTTATTTTAACCTGAAAGAATCTGTGAAAGTCTCTTCTGTGATCTAAATTACAATGGGGGCAACTTAATGGCTTTGCTCTATTAGAGAGCACGATGAGGGTGTTACTGAGTGTTTAAGGGTAGGGATTGTCACTGTGTCACTGTTCATGGTCTTCACCAACCTAAGGGAGGTCTGATGTGTTTTCTGAGGGCTAACATTTATTTTCTTTACCAAAGTTATCTGTCAATGGCATAGTCAGGAATTTGAGTGTCTAGTTTTGTAGTTGGCAGGTTAAACCTTAGAGTCCATCAGTTATTAGGAGAAGCAAGTTATACAGGGCTTTGAGCAGACCCCCAGCCTCAATATAACACTTCTGGAAGAAGGAAGCCCTGAAAAATGAGTGGTTTACAAAGGTCTGCGATAAAGCACGTTGCCAAGCACAACCGCACCCTCCGGCTTACTTGTGGGAGCGCACACTGGCACAAGCAGGACGAGGGAATGGTTTCTGCAGAAGGCTTTCTGGGTCTGTCTACTGTGCTGCTGCAGGATTTACCTGCTCCAGAGAAGAAACTATCCTTCTGTATGAAAAGTAGTTGTGGGAAGATGGTGTCACTCACAAGGAAAACTTATTTTTCTGCTGTGAATCTGACTTTGAGGGTGTGCTGTATTTAATTAAATGTAGGAAAAAAAGTACTTACAGGCATATGATTCCCCTGACCTCTATTACATGCTCATTTTATAATGAGCCAATTCATGCCATAGACTCACTAACTATATTGACTGGACCTCCAGTCAATAAAGTGATGGAGGGCAATTAATTCGGATTTACTGTAGGCTGTCAGATGAATTCTACAACAACTGTCTTCTTCCCAACAGCTTGTTGCAAAGCTCCTTTCATAGAGCTACATTCAGAAGAATTTCATTTATTTTCCCCTCTTTGAGGAAAGGAAAGGAAAGGGAAAAAGAGGAAGGGAAATCCAGAGATGGTAAGTGTTTATTACAGCTTTTAACTTTTTAACAACTTTCCCAAATTTAAGACAAGCAGGTGTTGTATTTATTTACATCAAGTTAGTCTTTGCTTTCTCCTCCCTGACAAAGAACCCCCAGATTATATGGAAAGCTACTTCACAGGGTGGACCCAAAAGGCTGCCTTTATGTTTGGCAGACCCAGGCACTGTGAGATGCATATACGTAGCAGATACTAAAACCTTGGTCCCTTGCAATTCAATGAAAATGAATTCCCATAATATTTGTGGTCTCTCCCTGTTGAGAAGAACACAGTCCCAGAGTAAACCTGCCTCTGCACAGTCGATGCATCTCCTGAAACTGCTGAGGCATTCACACCATTAAATGAGAATGGAACAGAGGAAAACCATACTGTCGGTTCAGCACTCTCTAAGTCTTTTCCCTAAAAAACAACCCGATGTTACATAGGTTTTCCTACCTCATTCACTGTCCTTTGTTGGAAGTAATTAAAAAGTACTTTAATGAACTTTGAATTAGATACTTAGGTACCACCATGTCAGAAGAATAGACTTTCTGGGGTACAAGATAAACTCTCACTGACTTTGGTGTATGTCTATGGGGTGGTGTGTGGAGACCCTGTGCTAGGCTCGCCCCAGCCCTGGGCACCCCTGGCAGGAGCTACAGCCTGTGCATCTGTAACTCCTCTCCCTGGGCAGGAGTAGCATCAGACGGCAAGTAAATAAGTCAAAAACACAACATGAGCATTCAAAATGCTTCAGCTTGAAACAATAATTACTAACTCAAGTGTCCAAATACAAGGAGAAGAAGGATCCCTTTACTAAATTCTACAATTCAATTAGTGAAGGACAAGTACACAGGATGCGGGCAAAAAGTATTTTGTCTTCCAATCTTTACTGGGTGATGGCCTGAGGTAGTTGCTTCACGTGTAATTTCTAGTTAACTGGCAGGCAGGCCTGGAATGAAAATGATTGCAGAAAAGTCAAAGCCACATAGCTGTACCAGCGACAGCCTGCTAAATATTATGTCATATTCAATTTTCAAGTCATTTTTCAAATGATTTTAATTAGATATTGTTTCAATCTCACGTGCATTAATTTAATTTCTGATATCAACATTTCGGTTTTCAATCTGTTCAGATGCAGTACCTTGCTGCCTGGAGTAATTTAAAATATCGTTTGCATCTCCAGCAATTTTGAGGGCTCACATCCTTTACAACCTACTCTAGCCAATAAAACCAGCAGATGGAAATTCAGGCCATGTTCACCACTCCCAGTGCATCTTTGCATTCTCACAGTTTTGGGTACAGGACAGCCAAATCTCCATGCACACAATCAAGGAATTTTCCATCTCTCTTTATCTTTAATTCTGTTCAAAAAATGGACAAAAAATCCATTTGTCAGGCAAATAGCAGCACTGCTCGTTGCTGTAAGAGAAAAATTGGCCCATACTTGAGTAGCTGGCAAGAGGTGTATATTTTTTTAGGCTCATTCACTAAGACAATGTCACTTTCCCCTCTCTAAACCATCTACCTCCCACGTCCCTAACGTCCCATGGTCAGATAATATTCAAGGATAGAGCAGCAAAAACCCAATACGTCAGGACCTCACATAGTTGTCTGTTTGCATAGATTAGGTCTGCCTGACTGCTTGCATTGATTTATTTTTACTTATTTAATAAATAGCTGCTCAATTGTATGTTTTTTCTTAACTGTCCTTTAAAATGACCACACTGCTATTCTAAAATGTGATATTTAAATTGTAATAAAGGAGTTTGGGATATATAAAATAACATTTTTTTAATTTCTTTGGAGCTTTTATATTAATGGTGGGATCCATCTCTATTAACTTTGCTGTCTCCACCAAAACATAGTTCCCAAGTAACTAGCGATAGGACAAGAGGAAATGGCCTCAAGTTGTGCCAAGGGAGGTTTAGATTGAACATTAGGAAAAATTTCTTTACTGAAAGAGTGGTCAGGCCTTGGAACAGGCTGCCCAGGGAAGTGGTGGAGTCACCATCCCTGGAGGTATTTAAAAGACATGTAGATGAGGCCCTTAGGGACATGGTGTAGTGGGCATGGTGGTGTTGGGTTGACGGTTGGACACGATGATCTTAGAGGTCTTTTCCAACCTGTATGATTCTATGATTCTATGATTCTATGATTCTATAAGTCAAGGTTCCCTCAGTAGTCAAGAGAAGTAAATAAGTATGATCACAGGTTGACTTACCCCATCCTGAGATAGGTATAATTTATTCATCATGTATAAATATGGACCTGGAAGGGCCTGTTGGGTCAACCAATCAAATTCCTGCCCCCCCCCCCAGGCAAACCTTTGTAAGAAACATACATATACAAGCTCCAAAATACTTTAGCAGTAAAGCACAGCATAGCTAGCCGGTCAAGGGAGGTGATTGTCCTACTCTACGCTGCACTGGTGTGGCTCCACCCGTTTACTGTGTGCAGTTTTGGGCATCTCAATATAAGAAGGACATCAAACTATTAGAGTGTGTCCAGAGGAGGGCGACCAAGATGGTGAAACGTCTTGAGGGCAAGACTTACGAGGAGCGGTTGAGGTCACTTGGTTTGTTCAACTTGGAGAAAAGAAGGCTGAGGGGTCATCTCATTGCAGCCTACAACTTCCTCAAGGAGGGCAGTGGAGGGGGAGATGCTGATCTCCTCTCTCTGGTGACCAGTGATAGGACATGAGGAAATAGAATGAAGGAGGGGAAGTTCAGATTGGATATTAGGAAAGGTTCTTCACTGAGAGGGTGGTCGGTCACTGGAACAGGCTTCCCAGAGCAACGGTTATGGCACCAAGTCTGTCAGAGTTCAAGGAGCGTCTGGACGATGCTCTCAGTATATGGTTTAGTTTTAGGTAGTCCTGCGAGAAGCGGGTAGTTGGACTTGATGATCCTTATGGGTCCCTTCCAACCTGAGATATTCTATGATTCTATGATTCTAAAACAGTCCTGCTGACAATGCCACGTCTACAGAGGAATTAACTTCATTTGAATTTATCCTTGTCTTCCTACTGCTGGCCAATGCTAGACCTTTCAAGGTGTGGTGTCAATGTGATGGTTCTGTGCTTGAAGTACGACAAAACCCAGTTTTTATAAATTAGAACTGTAGAAATGAAAACCCTTTATCTATTCTAAATACTTTCTTGCAAAGCTTCAGAAACCCATTATCAAAAATATTCTCCTAAATAATATAAGGAATTTGATGTATATCAATAGAAGGGTTTTGAGTACTAATAACAAAAATAACCACGCTTCAGCTATGTATGTTTTAAAAATACAGAATATATTTCAATGAATTCTTAACGGTGACAACTTTTAGTACTATTGACCATTTTAACAGTGATAATTCAATGCTGCGCATTACTTGATGGAGTGCAGCACATGCATGTGTAACGATTTGCTTGCATACTTAAAACACTTATCCATTATTTATAGCTAAAGGTGTACCAATTCAGCCAGTGTTAGCAGAAAATGAAAAAAGAAGTGTCATTCAATGTTTCACATCAAAATTTGTTCACATAAGTATTCTTTGACAAGTTTCAGCTCTGTACGGAAAATTCAGATAAAACAATCTGGGGTATGTTGAGCTGAAGCTAGAGCAGAATACATTCAAGTAGACCAAAGTCACATGCGTACCGGTGTAAGCGCAGATAATTTTTCTCAGCAAGCTTCTTTCCAGGCTGATTGCTAATATCTAGATCAACTTTTTAAATGTACTTGTTAAAGTTCCAGTTAGCTTAACATTAAAGTTCACCATCGTATGTTTAATCTTAACATTTACAAATTAGAAGGCCAGATTTGTGGTCCCAGGGGATGGGCAGGTAAGAAAGACCATCTGGATCTCTTTCAGCCCTTCTTAGTGCAGGGAAGTCTTTGCCTCCTCACCTTCACAACCCTGTGGAAAGTAACACTCCATAAAATAAGCTTAAGGCCACAGCTTCTTCTCTTTCCTTTTAAATAGACAGGTTTTTGAAAGAACATTATAAAAAAACAGTTTTGCTGCCTTTTTTAATTTATAGTCAAGAATTCAACAGATTGCTTCAATGTTCTTGTGATGAAAATATTACAAAAAAATAAACAGATAATAGCAGTTACTCAGCTTTGCAAGGTTAGCTACGTATTCTAGCTTTGTATCTGCTTTTTGCTTCTATTTGAATATTCTCTCCATCCATATACTTCATTTTGATCCCTCAGGATATCCACTGCATTTCCTGTTTGTGTTTTATTATTTTTAAATAAGAACCCTCTGTCCTCTTTAAAAACATAAACTTTTATGTAAGATCCATTCCTTGTCCTTTTAATGCTTTAGAAAAAGTAGAAAAATTATAAGCTTCTATGGCCATCTCCATCTAATGGGAACAAAAACATTTACCTACCTAGTGTCCAGGAATAGTAGTATCTAAAACACAATTTTCTCCCCTGTTCTCACTTTTCTAGCGATATTAACTGTGGTGGTTTATAAGCAGAAAGAACCATTGAAGTGATCGAGAAGTTGCTACTTATCGTTGTAGCTTTGTCGAAATTCAGGAAACCCAGTTATCTGGAATTTAACTGACCTTGTCTGGTTTCTTCGGAACAGATGATGTGTTATTGGGGCAAGGGAAAGGACTAGACCATCTCTCCAGAAGCCTACCAGCTAATTTTTCTATAGCTTCTATTATTTTTCAACAAAAAACAAAGCAAAGGACTCAGGAAAATAAAACCAAGAACAGTCACTGCACTTTTAAAGAAGCGATCCACTCCTTCTGAGGGTCTCCCTGCAACGTACACTGACCCTCTTTGATATTATAATATATAATAATTAAAAATACACATATTGGCCTCTAATTATTAATCCTTATCTTTGTTATGCTGTACTTTTTTAGCATTCCTCTGCTTGCACCTTTGAGTCTTCTCATATAAACAGCCTGAAATGTATGAATTATTCTCACTCTTATTCAAAATCTGTCAAAATCTTTGGATGGACACTGTAGTGTGTTTGCACTGGTATATGAAAAATTTAAGAGGCACTACCACTAATTCTTAGCATGCCAAACTGTTGTTATTTTTAATAAATATACATTCAAGATTTTTTTTATTTTTTCAGTCATTTCCTCAGTTAATAAACCAGTAACCTGTTGGTTCATTTCTTTAATGATCCAAAGCACAACTACAAGCCATGTTGTTTGTCATTCATCTACAACTACACTTAATGTCATCCTCGTGGAACAAATGTAACAAGACTGAGTTGGGAAAACATTAGCAATATTTCAACTGACTGGCTCACTAAATCATGAATAACACAGCTAATGCACAAGGTCATTCACTAACAAAATGTATTTGCTGTGCCCTCAGAATAAAACAAAAATATTTATTACCACAGATGCCACTAGTAAGAGGAGTCACAATAAACCTTTCAGGTGAGAATGAATAGGGACGAACTTAACTTGCCAATCATTTCTCACAATAATTTTTCATAATTCTGCCTTAATGAAAACTTTGAAGGCTACTTTGCTTCCTTTAAAAGAATTTCTTTAAAATCAGCAAAAAGTGGAAGATTCAGTGAAGCCTGCTCATAGATCAGAAATATAGGCCCAATATGTTTTAAAGACAATAAACTTTAATCATATCATAAAAAAGCATTATGTTTATCCTTGGATGGGTGAAGTGCAAAATGAGGAGGGTAAATGCTTGCCTACAGGGATGACTGGGTTCTAAATGCATCTACAGAATTTGTATGTGCATGAGTGTGTGCAGGTATGCACATTGGATGGCAATGGGGAGAAGAAAGGTTTAACAGGAAACATCTAAGTGTGTGAAGAATGGCTGCTTTGCAGATCCTGGGGACAGCTTTGCGGGGAAAGGTTAAAGTCTCTACTGCTGGTCTCTGAAGACCTTTCTTCAGAGCTCGTTCAGTAGCTACCAGAAATTCAAAACCCCAGTGAGTGCTGCCACATGTTTTTTTTCCCCTCCCCAGAGCCGTCCTTACTTTAGGCAGCCAGGACTGCTGAAGTCATACACAAAATATTACGGTTATTACTGTATCACCTACAAATCCTTCTCATGGCCAGGATCCTCATGGGGAAGACACTGTGCAAACACACAGCTAAAAGGTGGTTCCTGTGCAAAACAGCTTATATCCACCAAACAACTGGAGACAGAAAATGGTTACAGAGAGAGAAGTACAGATAATGAGGAATTGATATTAGGCAACACGACAACAGAATACCCAAGCAACATCCATCCACACAACGTTCTTTCTCTTCTTTTTTGGCACAGGAAGTGATGTGATCAGCTAAGCCTTATAAATCCTTTAAAATCCTGGAGCACTTTCACTGTTTCACTGTTTAGAGGAGCAGAAGAGACTTATTGGCATGGTTTAAAACAAGGAGAAATGACAGGAAAGGGCACTGATCAGCTCTCCCAGACGTGCTGGAAGCAGAGGCAAAGCTTTCCTTTTCTGTAGCTGGTGTGGTGGAGAGGTCTCTCTTTTGCAGTAGGCTTAACCCAGTACTTACTGGCATGAGTTTCTGCTGGCACTGTCTCTCCTCTAACAATGCTATGAAAACACTTTTTAGGCCATCACTACAAAGTGTAAAAAAGGATACCTGGGCTGTCCCACTCCCTGTGGTGCCAGTTCAATCCAAGTGGATTATAAATCAGATTACAAACCTCTCACTGGGCAAAATGCTGTTCTGTATCTCAGATCTCTGTACACTTTGTGGAAGAATCCTACATTCAGAAAGAAAAGCATTTCTGTCATGCTGGTGTTTTTTTTTTTTAAAGCAATCATAAGCAACTGCAGAAATATTAGAACTGAAGAAGATAGATAGATGAATTGACAGAGTGTGAGGCTGTGGACTAATACTGTGTATCAGGAGCTAGCCCTGCTGGTAAAAGAGTTTACGGGCCATCAAAATGCCAGCTACGCACTCTTGTGAGTAAGCCTTTATCCTTTTCTGGCAAAATGTGCATCATTAGCAAAAAAATCTGCTATTTAAACTATGAGTTTACCTGGTAAATTTTGACTGACATAGTTTAGAGAGTGATCACAGGAGCAGTTCCACCAGCAGATACAGACAGCGGTAACCTCTGTCAAGGGTACGATAACCTCTTTCATTGGCACTGATGCATTCAAAAAAGGACATCGGCCCACAGCCTTTATGAGACTGTCAGACTTGTATGGATTATGCAATTTAACACATAGAAATCATTACTGCATACAATTTACGATAAACGTAAATGAAATGCCTATCCGCTTTATGCATACATGGGCATAGGTCACTATTAGAGTGCCAGCAATTTCAAGCAATTTCTGCATGCTATTTTCTGCAAAAATTAGCACAATAGCTTCCTTATGGGGTGAAAATCTATAGGAGAGTTAAAAGTGAAATGTTTTCTGACTTCTCTCCAACTGCCCTATTTGGCAGCAGACTTTCTCCTACCAAGACAGGCTGCAAAGTACCCCTACGGCTGCGCGTGAAGCCATCCTTGCGGCGCTCTCCCCTCCCTGTCAGCGTGGCCACGGCGCAGGCTTGTTTCCAGAGCTTCCCCTTGATGCAAATGTATGGAAACCAGCCTTAAAAGAAATATTTGCTCCTGAAAAAGAAAGGTGGCTATTACAAGGGCAGAACAGTTAATGACTTCCTCAGGAAAGAATTTTGTGAGAAAGTGGTTTGCATATTTCCTGACCCCCTTGCTTTTGTCGACTGCTGGATCCGTGACTGATTTCTAAAGGAGAGGATGCTCTTGTGAAAGCATTTTAAAGTTGCTTTTTTTTTTAATATATATATATCATACGCCGGAGCCCTTTATAAATACCTGCAGTAATCTACACATACGCACATAACATGTAAGTCTCAATATAAGATACATACAACTAGCTTATTCCACCCACTACCCTTCAAAAATGAATACAGAACAGTAGTATAAACATAAATTAAGTATGAGGTATACATCTCCACCAATCAAGATTAATGTATATTATTATCCCTTGACCCCTTCTTAATGTTCCATTTTACCATGTTTCTAAAATATTTATACCATACAGGGTGTTAAATTATAGCAATTAAGACCATAGTATGGTTTTATTAATATTTCATCAAGAATGTTTCATAATTTGAATTTCCCTGGTGCCCTTCTGTTGCTTTGCTGTACACTGTGGGGATGGAGGGCATTTCTGTCTTGCTCTTCATCTCTGCAGAACTTTACCAGCATTTTGCTTTATATAGCCAGATGCAGTGTTTTGCAGCTACGGATTTTTTACTTGGTGACTGACTCATGTAATAGTTTCAGGTTCTTTATGTCCAGTTTTGGGTCTCCAGCACAACGAAGACATCAGCAAACTGGAGAGAGACCAGAGAAGGGCTGCAAAGGGGCTGGAGCGTGAATTCAAGGAGAGGCTGAGACCGCTGGGTTTGTTCAGCCTGGGGAAGAGAAGTCTGAATGGTGACTTAACTGCTGCCGACTGCTACTTGGGCAGGATTATAAAAAAAATGGAGCCGACTTTTGCAGAGGCTCATGCCAAAAGGACTTGAGGCAAATTGCTACAAAGGAAATTCTGGTTTGACAGAAGGAAAAAACTATTTTCTTACTGAGTAAGTGATGGTTAAGTGTTGGGACAGGCTGCCCTGAGAGGCTGTAGAATCTTTTTTCTTTGAGATTTCCATAGTTCAGATGGAGTAGGGCCTCAAGAAGCCAAATTTCAGATTTGGCACTGCTTTACACTGGTTGTTGGACCCAATGATCTCCAGAGGTCCCTTCTGACTTAAATTTTTCTGTGATTATAAATATATATGTAACATCTTTAAAGACAGCGATTCTTCACAAGAGACTGTATAATTCCACCCTGACATTTCTGAAATACTGATAAATCCTTACTTGAAATAGATACTGCATGTTTTTATGGGGAAAGGCCGCTGTCCTCAAGAGTACCATCATCTCTCAGACCTGGGTTCAGCAAACCATTTTTATTTCTGGTTCAATTTGTTCTTATGAACAAAGCACTTCAAGACATGTTCAGCCGATGAATCATGGCCCAAAAGCACTGGAGTGGAGTGAAGAAAAGAAACACAGAAATTTGGAAAATGCAAAACAAACTAACATTTGGGCTTTATTGCTGAATGGTCATCGCAACAGAGCTGAACTAGGTTATGACAGCAAAACTGGAGAGATTGAAAAGACTAAAAAATGGAACGTTACGTGAATAATGAAAAAATAAAAGGAAAGTTTTTTTTATAGAAAACAATAATATTAGAACAGGCAAAAAATAAATAGACAAAAAAGAATAATATGCAATTTTGTTCAAGTATGAAGGAAGGTGTCTTCCCAAAGCAGCATAATGTCACTGCATAAATGGCAGTGACACAAAATAAAAGGACACAAAATAAAAGGACACAACTGAGTTTTACTGCTGCCGAGCACGAGGCAGATGACACAAAGGTAGAGGAGGAAGAGAGATGGACCCATGGAAACAAAGAGGGATGAGGGTAAAGTAAAAATTACCCAGGACTTCGGATCAGGTTTGTCTACTCCCTATATGTTGCACTCTGTATTCCAAAGGTGGATTCATAATGCAGTTTTAGACATCTGAAAATTAGGTATTTAGTAAAAGCTTCTTGCCTACTTTCCCTATAGATGACAGAGAGAGAGAGGCACTTCCAGAGAGCCCTTCATCCTCTCTCAGAAAGACACCATTCACATGTAAATAAAATGTCACCATCCATTTGATGTGCAGCCATGATACGCCAAAAGCAGTTGGGGGTTTGCAGCAAAGATTCAAGGAACTGATATGCGTGATACGGAAATAAGTAGGTGATCTCATGAGGAAGGGGAATACTGAATTAATGGGTAAAAAATCAAGATGGAAAGAAGGGGATGTCTCTGCTAACCACAGTCTTAGTCACCCAGACTGTAACATGAAGGGCAAAATTCTACAGTGGTGTTTTCCCATAATTCTGAGACGGTAGCTTCAAACTCAAAATTAATTTTGGGTTTTCTCCTAAAAAGAAATCAGTATTATTTCTCCATCCATATATTTGTATTATTGTATATAATCTAGGATATAATGTAGTAGTGAGTTATACTGACATAGAGTGATAAAATTGACTTAATCTAGCAAGAGAATACATGAGTTAGAATGACAGTTGTAAAATATTTCATTAATTTTAAAACATCAAGGACAGTTTTTACTAGGTACAGACTATAACATCTTTTTTTTTTCTGAATCATTAAATTGTTTTTTTTTTGTCCTGCAATTATGTTATATTAAATACTTTGATGAATCGTTTCATTCAGTACTCAGCAGCCTGTTTTCAAAATAATGGAATGTTAGTTTTTATATTTTCATTTGAAAAAAAAAAAAAGCGGAATTTGTGTATTTTAAGAATCAATTTTGATTAATTTCTAATAAGGTCTATAAAAAAACCTCCTCCCCCCAAAAAGTTTGCTGACCAGACAAAGTTGACAAATTATGAGGAGGAACAAGTGCCTCCAGGGTTATCCTGAAAGGATTGGTTGTTGTGGGAATTCATATAAATGGACGCACCAGCAAAAGAGCACCGCTCTCTATATTACATTGTCACATAGCAGGAAGAGTCAATGCTCCTTCAGGTAACATTGTGCCACATATAAAAAATGAGCAATTTTGAGCAATTAGTTTCACCAAATATTGAATGAGAATCTGAACGTCCTGCTGTCTTGCAAGTGAAGCTATGAAGGAAAAAGGCAGCTTGTTTTTCATGTGTAGGATGGGTGAGGAGATGAATGCAAGATAATTAACAGGTTGCTGCATCTCTTGTTTTTGATAGCCAACTTAATTAGATGTTCTGTAATTTTGTATCTGGACAATTCCTTGGGTCAATGCAATTCCTACAAAAACTCATCTATAATGGATAAAAGCACCGGGGTCTTGTGAAATAGAGATATATGTAGGATGTAATTATATGTAAAGTGTATGTGTTTTGTGTGTATGATGTATAGTGCTGGAATAGGATTTGCATATATTTGAATATTCATTAGATCTTCAATATCTTGTGAAACAAAATGCAATAAAGGAAGGAATAGAAACAGAGATAACAGGGAGAAGATGCATCTCTTTCATTTTCCTAATTTCACACTGCATAATGATCTACCCATCTATCTTCTTATTTAAAAATATCAACAAGATGTTTGATATTATAAATAACATTAAATAATAGACATTAATAATGCATTATAACCTTGCATTCAATTACAATCTTTAAATTAAATCCAAATATATTAATACTTAAATAATAATTAATATAAAATTAACTTTTAAATATAGCACTGTAATACTTTGGAAATTATATTAGTTGTTAGAGTACTTTAAAGACATAAGCCTATCTAAATCAAACTGCAGGCACTGTTGACAATTCATTAGAAGGCATCAAAATATACTACTTATTTGGTAATTACAACATATAAATACATTTCCATTATCGTATCGATCATAGTACTGCATCTACCTCATTCTTTTAAACTACCATATTATTACTTGTGCAATTTTACTATGTATTTAAAATACAGTATGCCACATTTCAAAACTATTATTTCAGCAGCAGTAGTGTTAAAGGAAAACAGTGTTTGTATAAAGCCTAATACATTTGAAGGGAAAAGCACTCAGAGTATCTAAATATGTTTTCTATGCACAGTTTGAACTCCAGTTGTTCAAAGTGAAGTGTCGCCTTTGGTGTGGAACATGAAGTACTTGGGATAGAAGAGCAGAGCAGCATCAAAGGAGGACCAACCATCTGATGCCACAAAATGCTCGTATTGATTTCATATTTTGAAAGGCTTCCTTTACTTTGAATATTTAACAGATCCAATGAAAGTTTGAACTGACCCCAATGAGTTTAAATCCTGCTTTAACTAAAATGTAATATTTGAGAAGGACATACAAGTTATTCTATCATTATGCTTGTTATCAGCAAACAGGGTAGTAATTCAGAGACAAATATAAGACACATTGGGCTTTTGGACCAGAGAGATTATAAAAACTACAAATATTACTTGTATTTACAATGCTCAGTAGACTATGAAAAAGAAACTACTATGAAATATCTTTTATAGAGTAGGCAGAGGTTGCTTTTTTAACATCGTTTAAGTTAAAATACTTAAAAAAACCTATTTTTTCTACTGGTTAATATTATACAACATGTTTTCAGCCTTAGACAAACCACAACACAATTAAATTGACTATTGGATTTAACTTTGGCATTGGGTTTTTTTTCACACTTGCAGCTTTTAATTTTATTCATCTTTTATTTTAATTATTACTTAATATTGACTTTCAAAAGGACCATTCATTTCTTTACTTGTAGTAAAATCAAGGCTTTCTTGTCATATTCAACATGTTGGTCCCATTTTAAACCTAAGTGCTAGATAATAACATATGTGAAGATGGTGAAAAGGAAAACCAAGAATATTCTCTGTGTGGTATGAGGTACTGGGATTTCTTTCTCCAAATGACATCTGGACATGTGGCCATTAGGAGAGTGCTTTCCATATAAATGTATATTTCAAATGTTATATCTAGTTAGGACAAAACCAAGCAGGAGCCAACAAACCTAAAATCATGAAGACTGGGAGTTAGACACATCTGGCAACATATATAGTTTAAAAACATTTTCCATTAACAATTTCTCATTTTTCAGTCATGAACACTCTCCATAACAGATCCAAAGAATAGGGACAGCTGATCAACTGGGACAGTTACTGAACTACCATCCTTCAGTGACCTATACTTCTACACAAGCCCAATATTAGTTATATCACTGAGCCTTCTTGTTCCAGAGTACAGCTGGGTTAAGTTTTCCGAATTAAATCCAGCTAGCAATTTTGGTTAAATATAATGAAAAAACGCCTAAAAAATAAAAGATATTTTTTGACATGAAAAACATCTTATCATTTTACTTTATCTTTTTTTTTTTTTTAATTTTTCTAAAACTAATTGCTGAAAAGGCCAGAACAGAGCTTAAAGCATAATTGAAACCAAATACTTAGTTTAAATAGAAATAATGCAAGGAGATGTAGGAAAAAAGAAAATTGTTCTTTAGATATTTAGCCAAATCAAATTAAAGGTTTTTTTGTTTGTTTGTTTTGGTTATCAAAAAAAACCTCCCAAAACCAACAACCCCAAACCACAATACCCCTCAAAAAAGTTCTCCATACAACTCTGTCCAAATCTCCAAAGCATGTTTAGGATCATAATAAAGGAAATATAATTTGATTTGGTGTTTTCACTGAATCTGTTTGGAGTAGTCTTTATCTGGAATTGAGACACTGTAAAAACTGCCTTCTTTTGCATGAACTGAAGATGAACCAGTATGAAAGGGAACATTGCACATATGTTCAACAAATTTTTTTTGGAGAACCAGAGAAAGTGGTTTTATGAAAAGTGAGAACAAAACAAGTAGACAAGTACCTTTTGCTTCCATTATTAGCTTTTGCTTCAAATGTATTTTAAAATACCTTTTTCTAATTAATACAATTCTTGCCATTGTTCATATAATTAGCATCTGATCTACAGACAGGCAAGCTCCCTGGCAAAGCCTAGAGGACATACTTGGGGGAACCTAAGATGTTGCTAATAATAGCTGCAGCTGGTACTCCTTTCACAGAAATTACTACTGTAGAGTCTGTGTTTGTGTCTGAGCTGCCAAGGTGAAACGCTGCATCCTGGCATGCTCTGCCCTCCCTGGGCCTGGCAGTGACAGGGGATGGCTGGACACATGCCCCAATCTGTTGATCTGCCATGGCAATGATAGCCCTTGGCAGAATAAATGAGTAGGAGCCATACATAACATTTTACATTTTGCAGCTAAAGCTATCAGAGCATGTCTGGCTGAGTCCCATAGCTGAAGCCACCCGCATGCATCCCGGCATCTAAATACAGCCCAATTAATCTCACTTTATTAAGAATTCAACTCTGAAAAAAGAATATTTTCCCTACTGAGCTTGCATTTTTTCCTGTTTTGCAGTTTTGTTTGAGCACTTGCTAACTAGGCACAGAGTGTTGATTACCTGGCTGATGAGAGCAAAGGTGTCTGAATAATTTGTGGTTATAATAATAGTATACAAATATAAATATGAATTTATATGAAATTCTTCTACGTGTTCGTAAGTTCTTTCCAAACAGCCTGGTGTTATGGCTTTGTTAGACCTAATTTGAAGAACAGTTTTCTGTGCATAATTCTTAGGTCATAATTCAGAATTTGATTCAGGGCTGAATCTTGGTGTGAGGTCATAACTGTTTTGTGCCTCACCGATTTCACTGTCATGCTCCATATGGGCACTGTCAAATGGGAACCTTACCTTGTTGATTTTATAGGGTCACATTTTCATAGGCGCTCAGTTCAATTCACTCAAAATATAACTGCTATGCATCAATTTCAGTTAGACATAAAAGTCACACCAAGCTACTTCTGTTTTGTGACTGGAAAGAGATTGCATAATGTAGACACATCCCCTTTACACAGAATGCTTGCGTCAGTAAAAGTCTTAGTCTTCCACATGAGATGGGAAAGTTGTGAAACAGTGAGATAAAAGTGATTTGCCGCAAGTCATCTGGCAGCCTACTGCCAGAAATGGAAATTCCTCACTGTCCTGAGGACAAACTCACTGACACTACATTTTATCCCATGGTTCAGCAGTGAAAAATATAATATTTCTATAAATACTGATAGTTTAACATGTTCACCCCAGCCTGGAATTTGTAATCAAACACTACCATGGAGGGTTCAGGATAAAAAGAAATAAGTAAAAGCAAAATAAAAGTATAGACCTAAAGAAATCAGCTGGACTAAATACCCCCTTTTTTTTTTTTACCCTCAGCTAAGGGTAAAAGAAGAAAGGTAAAGAAAATTCTTCACGGAAAAGGAGAAGCCACCTTTGAGGAAACAGCAGCAATCAGTGCACAACAATAAAATCACAGATTAACGGAAGGATTCTTTATTATAAATACATCTAACAATTCATTGTACTTGGTACTTTGGGCCCATTTAAGAATGAGCTGATAAAACAACACTATTTCTTAGACTGATAACCATCTTACTGAATTTCAGAGAGGTCAGAGGCTTCCTTGTTTATTTAGCTGAAGTAGTCTTTTAGCTCTCTGATCTTCTCAGTCTATCGTTATTATTAGTCTTCCCCGAGTTCTGCTTTTCAAATACCTTGTCTCCAGCTCACTTTGCATTTCCTATTCAGCAATTTAACCCTACAGACAGTTTATAAAACAAGATAAAAATCCATAAATTAGGCATCCATGGGTGCTTGTGTCCTATATCTTTGTCAAGGATGATCACAATCAAATGCTTGTTTCTCGAGACAGCCTGTCAGCAAGCACAATTACAGATTCTCAACTTGCCCTGCCATAGCATAAGGCAGAAGTAAGACTTGCAGCAAGGGAAATAGCTTCAGATACTCGTTCTTCACCTATATCTTTTCTGCCTATTTTCTTAATTCTATTTATTTTCTTTACAGATTGTCGTTAAAAAGCAAAACTCTCTTAGATATGCAATATTTATATTCCTTTATGGGTATGGTTACTTCAGAGACAATGTAAAAAACTGGGGTGTGGTGCAAACATAGCCAAGCCAGGGATAACCAGGGAGTTTGGCAGCTCTGCCGTGTCACCACAACAGAGTGAAGGCCAACGTGAGGCCAAGGTGCCACAGCTAAACTGCCAGGAGCAACCCCAGTAGTTTAAACCCTTGTAAACATTGACATTCTAGTGATCTTTAATTTCTAGATGTGAAGGGAAAATCCTGCCATTGTTATGTAGAGCAGAATTTTTGCCATGGATTTCACTGAGATCAAAACTTAAGTGAGATTGTTTGACATTTGAAGAAGACATGCTAAGGACTGAGAACGTGACTTACAACTGTGACTCCTGGCCCTTGGGCAGTAGAAACAGTGTACTCAGAAACATCTTTCCTGTAAGTAGTGACAGGTTTTGGATGAATGTTGTGGACTGTTCGTTGTCTGAAAAAGGACCTATTACAATAGACTCCAAACTGTACTCTGTTGAGCTAGGAAAGATGATAATGGTATAATAAAAGCTTATATACCACAGATCATTACGACGGAGTTGAGTAGTAGGAGAGAAAATTTTTAGATTTCTGAGAGGAAATTCATACATATTTAAAAGAATGAAGTGAGCCTTAGTACATTGCCAAAAGAAAAAAATAGGATGACACTGCATTGGTTTTGTGTGTTTTGCTTTTAACTCTTTTAGGAACCATGAAATATTAGGAAACTCTGCAGCAGTCTGAGGACTTTCCTATGCCTCAGCCTCCTCCAGGATGCCTCTGTCTTGGAGCACTACCTGGAGTCCCCACATCACTTCATACTTTGCTCCTATCCCTGAAATGTGTCTCCCTTATCATCTTCACCCTAATATGCTCCCTAAGGAATCCTCACAGGACAGGCTTGAACTCTCCTGTCAGAGTCACTGTGCCAAGAGTCTCTGGGCACACCTGCAGATTTAAGACCTCCTTACTTCTCTCTCTGCATGCTGCAAAGAATTCAATGTTGCAGTAAGTATCCCACCTTAATTTCCTATTTCTTTCTTAAAGGAAGCAGATTTGTCATCTAAAATATGAGCAATCATCTAGACAGCCAGGCAATGCAACTGACAGGGGTACATCTTGGTCATGAATTCCAACACTGTCTGGCTGTCACATTTTCTGCTTTTCTAGCAAATATTGCCAGTTGCACAATGTTATTCCACTCATAACAGGCCTCCAGGCAGAGTACAAACCATTAATTAGTTCCCTTTGATTTGAACAACTCAGGCAGTTTTCCACCCTTTTACTAATCCACTCATTGAGACTGAAATGTCTGATCTTGAATTCATGGATGCTACAGGAGACCACGTCAAAAGTCTTGTTTAGGTCAAAGTAGATAACAACCACTGTTCTCTGCTTATCCACAGAGCTTGTCATTCCATCGTAGAAGGCAATAAGGTTGGTCAAGCATGATTAGTCCTTGATTAATCCATGCTGGCTAGTCCCAGTCGTCATCTTTCCTTCATGTGCCCAGTAATAGCTTCCAAGAGAATACACTCCATAATTTTCTCAGGCATCAAACTGAAGCTGACCAGCCTCTAGTTTTCTGGAGCATTCCTTCTTGTTTTTTCTGAAGATGGGTGCAACATTGGCTTTCCTCCAGCCTTAACCCCCAATATTCACAACTTTCAAAGAAGATACAGTGGCCTTTCTGTGATATCAACTACCTTTCTGAGCATCCTCATATGCATCCATCTTGACCCATGGACTTCTACTGTGTCAAGATTTCTTAAAAGATCCTTGACTCAGTTGTCTTCTACTATCATAGATAGTAGTTACTCTCCTTGAAAACTATCTCTGCATATAAAGGCTTGGGAGAACTTTTTGCTGCAGGTCACAAAGACTATACTGAGCAATTTGCCTATCTGCATTTGCTGTCTCTAAATCACCTGCCCCATTCAGTAGTGGGCCCATGTTTTCCTCTTTTTTTTCTTTTACTTCTAATGCAGTTGTAGAAGCTCTTCTTGGTGCCCTTGATGTCCCTTGCCAGTTTGAACTCTGGTGCAGATTGGCTTTCCTAACACTGTCCCAGGCTCTACATATTTTCTCTTTTCTTCCTCTGTAGCCTGTCCTTCCTGTATACACTCTTTTTGCATTGGAACTCAGTCCTGACTTACCAAGCCAGTTTCCTGATACATCTCATTTTCCTGAGTACCAGGAAAGAGCGTTCTTATGCTTTCTGTCCCTAGAGAGCTGCCAGCTCTCCTGAGCTGTTCTTTTCTTTAGAGTTGCCTGTCACAGGATCTTGCCTACCAGTTCCCTGGAAAGCCAAAGTGTGGTCTCCTGAAGATCAGGGCCTGGTACGTCTTCCTCATTCCCCTCAAAAACTTGAACTCCGTTATTTCATGGTGAATAATTAACATATGTTTAGTAAAATTATATATGTTGATATGAGTACAGAAACCTGATTTAACTCATTCTATCTGGATTTCCACTTTTCCTTCTAGATTCCAAATAAGTATGTTTGGACTGCATTCAGAGAATCCTGTGCCTAGGAAGAACCATCAGGTTGTAGCGGCAGGTTTCCTATGTAACTTACCTACATTGTACAAGGGTACTAGCCTGGGATAGTCTCCTTTTGCCTTAATAATACTCTCCCTGTGAACACATTTCTTAATTCTTTCTGCAGTCCCTCTTTGGTTCAATGTTCTGGCTCATAAATTGCAATAGTCCATACCTTGGCACCATATGGTGTCATTTACAGTTTCTGCAAGGTATTTGCTTCTAAATCATACCAGCTGCACAGCTATAAATTAGATCTGAGGGAGGAGAGAATCAAATCAATGAAACACAATGTTATCATGACTGGTGTCTAAATTTTGGAAAATCTGTTTCATCTTGGTGAGGCTGGGTGCACTCAGAATTGCACCCTAAGTTTCACTGCCACACAGCATTTTTCCATCTTGCCTTTCTGAACAGCTTTAAATAAATTTTTGTAGTTCACCATATTTTGGGCATCATGGACTTTATTCTTCCTAACTAAAGATGTTTCTTGGGAGGAATTTATGATTTTTTTTTAAGTGCAGCATACTCTAAATTAAACCAGGCAAATGACCCAAAAATGCAAAGGCAATAATGTCTGAGGCCTCAGAGCTCTTGTGGTCTTACAGCATTATCTCATCTCATAGCATTTCAAAGTCTTCAAACAAGTATTCAATCCATCTAAAAAATCTTTCAGTCTTCAGGAACCAAAGCTCCAGGGTTTTTGATCTCAACTCTTTAAGACTTTCCTTAATCTTAAAGGCTTTAGATTTGGTAACTCCTTCTCTGCTGATAGACCTTATTACTAGAATGTGCAGGGTCAGAATCTGAGATGGCTGTTTCTCATTTCGAATAACTCTATCTGCTTATTTATTTATTGCAACTACTAATTTTTTCTTCTAAGGACATTAAGTAACTGCAAAAGCATTACTCATTTGGTCCTTCTTTACTTGAAGTTTGCCAAGAGGTCATTAAAGCATTTCTGAGAAATAAATGTATCATTAAAGTTATCAGTATGTGACCCTTGATGTTCTAGGGGTTCCCATAGCCTTTTCATTAGACAGTCAGGTCTAAACACTGAGAACTGTTGTATAAGGAGCTGCTCAAAAAGGACAGGTAAATGACCTGTAAGACAAGATAAATTCTTCTTTTTTTTAAAAAAAAACCCCAAACCTGTAAAATAAACAGTTGGGAATGCAATAGAAATAGATGGTGGTGGCAATATCTTTTCTTAAGAAAGAAATGAAACAGTCAGTAGAAAAAATCCAAGTTTAAAACGTCAGCCAGGTAATTATTAGTTAGGGCCAGTCTTCACATGTGGTCCCTTTATGTCCTTCTCTTTGGCATGAAACTTGCAATCTGCACATAAACGTGCTTGCCTTGATCACTGCTAGCTTCCTCTTTTGCCACTTCACACATCCTCTATTCAGTGCCAGGGTAGTGCGAAAAATCCTTATAACTCATGCAAAAGCTTGGATCAAAGGTGATCCATGGAAAGCAAAGAGACAGAGCCCTAAGCTCTGATGATTCAAAGTTTTCTTTGTGTCCTCTTCTGAGCTTGGAAAGCACAATATATTGGTACTAAGTGTGCATGCATGCAGTTGGGAATGCAAAGCATTGACAGGACATTAGGAGAAATTTCTTTACTGAAAGAGTCGTCAGACCTTGGAACAGGCTGCCCAGGGACGTGGTTGAGTCACCATCCCTGGAAGTATTTAAAAGACGTGCAGATGAGGTGCTTAGGGACATGGTGTAGTGGGCATGGTGGTGTTGGGTTGATGGTTGGACTCGATGATCTTAGAGGTCTTTTCCAACCTTAATGATTCTATGATTCTGTGATTCTATGATTGCTGGTTCTAGAGGAAACTATATAGAACCCTCCTTATAGACCGAGCAGGAATTTGTTCGATGCTGATCTTCTGCTTTGCCTTTCCTTTGTAAACACCAGTCCCCTTCAGACCTTGTCTTCACCCCATAGTCCTCCTGACTGCCAAATCTTCCACCTGACTGTCAAATCTGTGCCTGAATGGATGAGCCAGAAAGGGAAGAATCAAAAGGTCCTATCTCAAGCAGCAAATAAAGGTAACATGAGGTATGTTTGGGAAAGGAGAACCTTTGTTAGTGATTTGAGGGATATAAATAACTAAGAGGAGGAATTATCTCAGGAAATCCACAGAGATTTCTACACAGTACTGTGGTGGAATTCAAATAAGAAGCATTAAGATAAGTTCAAGAAACAAATAATTCCTAACGGTGAGATCTATTAGATTGCAGAACAGTCTCCTGCTGGAAGTAGTGAGAGCAGAATGGTTTGGGTTATATCATTCAAGTGCTTCACATGGAAGTATGTTTACACTGTCAACAGCAAGAATTTCCATTTTAAAAAATTGCTGCTATACATGCATGTCAAGCAGTCTATGTTTAGAAAAGCAAAAGATAATATTCGCTTTAGCACCCATTCTATGTTTCTTGTTATTATTTTGCTTACCAGTGGGAACAGTTTTATTGCTTTTTTTTTTTGTACAGATGGCAAAGAGAAGAATTGGAAAATGCATAGCATTTATAATGTTATAGAGGTTTGGAGGTTTTTTCCTTCCTTCAGAGAGTGAAGATCAGAATGAAATTGTCTTCAGCAATTTGAATGTTTTCTTTTTCCTGAATGGAGGAACACCTGAAGTGCTGAGGTGTAATTTGGTGCAGAATATGCAATTTTACATTGCAGGGAATATATTTCTCAAGGAACTATTTTCCTCTTATGGCAGATGTGTAACTGCCACTAGTGACAACAGAAATTACACATTTGCCATAGGAAACTGATTGCCGTGTCTTGCCCTGCTATGGCCACTTTGCTACACTAGTATTTCAAACACTTCATATCCTTTACTAACCACAAGTATATCCCATACACACAATTTTTATTCAACAAAAATATACACATGGAGAAACACAGATATTTATCATTGTTGTATACTAATGTCTACACTTTAGTAGCATAATTTCTAAGGGAAAAAACATCTGTATGCCTATATGAAAGGATACTTCATATAAAATTAGGCTGAAAATCAGCAAGTGTTTTAAAGCACATATCTGTTTGAACAGGGAATGTAACATTACCCAGTATGCAACCCCCAGGCAACTGAGAGGCTTTTGGTCAACCATAAGTGTGTTATAGCCAAGCATCTCAGCGTAGCTCAGCTCGCTCTGCACGCCTGGCTCTTTATGGCTGCTCAAGGGCCCCAGCAGGACTTTGTTGGTGGCTGGTAGCCCAGATGACTTCTCATAGCAGATTGGCAGTGAGCAGAAATACGTGAGGTATCTTTTAACAGGCTAAATTGGGTAGCAGAACCATTTAACCAGGCACTTTGCCTGTGTTAATTAGCCCTGCAGAGAAGATGGGTAAATCGGTTCAAAACACCATAATGTAACCAACATGCTTCTTGTACTTGAGCCGGCTCACTAAAGACTAGCTTGGGTATCTGTTCAGGGAGCTGCAATTGTGGGATATTAGTTAGTGATGTATCCCAAGTAATCAGCACACAGACCAGGGGACAAAGGAAGTGAGCTAAGGGGAATGTGCGGAAAGAAGTAAAAAACTCTGTGTTTAGTCTCTCCAAAATATAATTCTTTTTGAAATAGATAACTAGGATGAACCTCTTGATAGGACAAACCTATTTTCAAACCTTACGGTTATATGAAGGCAAAGTAGTGCAAGAAGTTCTATGAATACATTTCATGGACATGTAAATTATTTATCCCAGAAAATCACTAGAGCTATTTTAAAAATATCTATAGGTCATATATTTTTCAGGTACATGACTCTGGTCTTAGCACCATTGCTAGTTTTTCTTGGCTTATGATGCTGTATTTTTCAAATTTACACAGAAAGTTGGCCAACTAATGGAGAAAAATATGTAGAAATGGAATAAAAATCTCAAGTCTCTTTTAGCTAATCCACCCTATAGCAATGTGATTTAATTGCATTATAAGAGAATAGGCTGGACGTAAAGGATTTTGAAGTCACAGTGAGGTAAATGATGAACATACATAAGAGAAAAGTATCAGTAGCTCTGAATAATTCCACTTTGAACTTTAAAAATACAGTTAATAAAGTAAATACTACCTCTAATTCTAAAAATACCGAAGAAAGCAAGAAGCACGAAAAGTGTGTTTCTAAGACATAACATCAGCCATCTAAAATGTAAGCATCCTGTCCACTACTGCTGGGAGAGAAACACAAGGTATTGCAGGTAGCTGTGAATGGTAAAGTTGTCCTGTTCTGATCTTATGTGAAATTAGCCCAGGAATTCTTTGCTTTCCTTCTGCATTTGCCATAACCACTATTTACTCCTTTTAAAAAATGTTGGAGCTTGTAAGATTCTATGATTTAAATTAATCTTAACTACTTTCACAGTCACAGGAGATCATCGACTCAAAACAATGGGTTGCTGAGCACTTTGTCAGAACAAGGTGGCTCACCACATGACAAAATTATTGGTTATTTTAGTATCTGTTCATTATTTTAGAAATCCCACTAGTCCGCTTGCTTGTCCACATTTTTCAGTCATGCGGATGAAGCATATCTTTCATAAGTCATCTAACACTTCCTAAATGCTTTTGTAATTTTACTGCTACCACTTCAACTCAAAGTGCAACATTGCTTGGAACAGTATTTAATCTGTATCTGTCACAGTATTTAAGTCTTTGCTTCAAAGAATATTCTAGTATCAAAATATAAATGCTATGGATTTCTAAATGTTTCCCGAAAGAACAAGCTTTACACCTCAAACGATAAAGTTGCGTGCTTTCACTTATTAGTATTAGCATGCATGCACACTTAGTACCAATATATTGTGCTTTCCAAGCTCAGAAGAGGACACAAAGAAAACTTTGAATCATCAGAGCTTAGGGCTCTGTCTCTTTGCTTTCCATGGATCACCTTTGATCCAAGCTTTTGCATGAGTTATAAGGATTTTTCGCACTACCCTGGCACTGAATAGAGGATGTGTGAAGTGGCAAAAGAGGAAGCTAGCAGTGATCAAGGCAAGCACGTTTATGTGCAGATTGCAAGTTTCATGCCAAAGAGAAGGACATAAAGGGACCACATGTGAAGACTGGCCCTAACTAATAATTACCTGGCTGACGTTTTAAACTTGGATTTTTTCTACTGACTGTTTCATTTCTTTCTTAAGAAAAGATATTGCCACCACCATCTATTTCTATTGCATTCAGATCCAACGCCCTGTTGTGCTAAGAGATGCAAAGACAAAAAAAATTATCCCTACCTAGAAAAACTGCATCATGGATTCATGATAAATCACTGTTCAAAAGTTAGATGTTCAAGCCCACACTTTATCATCTGTGTAAAAACATAGGTAGATCTAGAAGAAAAAGCGCTGACATATCCTGGATACCTATCTGAAAATAAGGCAAACAGAGGTATCTACCTTGCTGTACCAACTACAAGGGAATATAAAGTGACTAACTCAGACTTACATGTCTAACTTTTGATGTTTAGATTACGGCAGATAAATGCGCTCCATACTGTGAAAGAAAAAAGTGACTTAGAAGGATGGAGCAGAGTACAATCAAATATACGCATCATTATTTTTTATTATTATAAAAGAAGAATTGTAAACACCATCTATATTCATCTGTCCCCAACCTGCCCACTGTTAAGTGATTTATGTTGACACATATTATGAGACAAGATTTGTAAAAGAAGGCAACAGTTTTATTCGATGGATTATATAGTTTACTTGCTTTTTCCAGCTATAACAGCGGGTCCAAAAAAAGTCTTTTCATCATTAGAGTCCTTCCTTCTCTCACATCCTTAATGATGAGAACTATAAGAATATTACCATACAGAGAAGATGTGTGATGGCAAAGATAGGTTTTAAAAAGTCATTTGAAGAAGAAAATACTGGCTATCAGGTCAGTTCTAGGAGCCCCAGGTCTCAATTTAGTCAAGGAAAAGAGCTATTTTGTTCATAAAAAAAAGAAAATGATAAAATCAGAGTTATTACATAAAGTACTTAAACAAATAACAAGCCAAGATAAACCCTGATTGTACAACTCTGTGAGAATGATTTGCATCAGCAAATGCACACAGCAAATTAGAGATTGGGGTGCTATCAAACACAAACTCCTAAGAGGAATCGTTGCGTTTCTGGTCCTCATCAAGTAATTCAATCAGTGCAGAGTTCAAACTTAGCCACGTCTTAACACAAAAATATATTGTAAGCCCATTACAGGAATGGCCCAAGTGAAGGTTGACCTTCTGGGAGTTGCACCTCTAGTCATCATGGCAATCTCAGCTGGCATCAGAGTTAACCAGACAAATCATAACATCCACTTTGAATAGTCATGCACCACTTCCCTATCTCTGCAATCAACTGAACAATCCCTTCTATATTTCTTCCTATGGGACACGTAAAACAACGCACTTCTGCATGCCCTTGTAAACAACCTGCATTTGTTAGAACTGCAGAGTCCAATAAGCTTCAGTGCAGACAAAAAAGCCAATAAAAATACTGATTAAAGTGAAAGAAAGGGCTTTGCCAGTAAAGCACACTGGAGAACCAGCACTTCAGTTCTTGTGCGCTGATTGCCACACATCTGATAGGATCATGCTTCATCATCAGCTTCTTTATTGTAAAACCATAGAGAAAGGATAAGAGAAAACAGATGGGACTTTGGTGAGAAATCTAATAAAAACAGGAGCACAGAAACCAAAATACTGACATTCAGAACAAACTCTCTGAACCTGCTTTAAATGGAAGATACTGGGTTCTGGGTTTTTTTGGCTCCCAGTGGAAACTGAAGAAAAGATAGAGGATAAATTCTTCTGTTTGAGAACAGAAAGCTGTTTGTGGAAAATGGAGAAGAAAATAAAAATGTTCTTCAGCATTTCCTGGACAGGGAACAAAGTCAGCAACCTGGAAGTGCAGTCATCAGTGGTGGTGTGGGAATCGCTTCCAGGGACCACATGCAGCAGTGGTGGCTATGTCCTGCCGGTTGCTGGTGGCCCATGGGATACCCCCATTGCCAACAGCTGGCTGCCATCTACCTCTTTTTCAGTGGCTTGCGTGTGCTGAGGAGCAGCACTTTCTGCGCTCTCCAGTAGGGTTTACATTTTCATGCTTCATCCCCTGACCTCACATCCTAGGGATGACATCCCCCGCAGAACAGAAAAGCAGATAAATGTGGAAAAATTTATTATGTGAGGTTTTGGGGAAGAGTTTTTTCCCCTTAGTGTCAAGTTAAAAGAGGTTCCAGGTGAGAGGAAGCCAGATGCAGCTGCCAGGATAAAAAGGCAGCTATTTGAACCTAATTTGATATTTTATTTCCAGCAGCCTAAAAAGCCTTCAGTTAACTAAAGGCCAAGTGATACTCAGCAGAAGAAAATTAAAAAAACTGTACAGAGAGAAGGACGCTTTTTAGTCCCTCTAAAGTGAAATGCTGTGAACCATACAATTCCAATTTCAACCTCCCACTTAAGTATTCATGTGGATAGCCTTTGCACTGCAGTGGGACTAAAGGCGCTCCCAAAGTCACAGTAATATAGCCCTTTCTCATGGCAATATACTTCAAAGGAATAGGTTTACAGATCTACTTACAGGTGCTTAGGATCGATTTGAAAATGTGTGAGGCATCAAGGCTCAGCTGACCTCACAGATTAAACATGATATGTCATTTCTACAATAACTTGCAAAACCTTCCCAGGGATGCTCTCCCCGCCATAAATCTTGGGTTTAGTTAACCAAACAGTGAATAGGAACTTCTGGCTGTTTGCAAGCGGCTCTGTAAAATATTTGATCATCAGAGGATTCAGTCACTCTGCAAAGTATGTCACAAAAACAGAAGTAACAAATATTATAGCAACAGCCATCAATGCAAAAGAAGAAGAAAATAAACAAATCTGGAAACCTAAACTGGGGAAACTTTTTTTTTTTTTAAATTTTATGCAATAAGATCAATTAAGAAATACATTTGTGAGCTAACAGAATGAGGCCACAAAAGATGGAGAGAATAGGAAAGACAGACTCAGCAATGTTAGAGTGAGATGTTCTACAGTTTATGGAATTATTTCTCACAGGTAAGTACAATGTAAAAATGTTTCTACAGTCTTTTGAAGTTAAAAATACTCCAAATATTTCTATTAACTAAAGAGGAGTTAGTCTTCCAGTATGAAAAGTATTACTCTGTGACTTCAGTAGTCCTCTTGGAACACATTTTTAGGCATATGAAGGAGAAGAAGGTAACTGGGAACAGTCAGGATGAATTCACCAAAGGTAAAACATGCCTGACCAATCTCACTGCCTTGTATGATAAAATAAATGGATTGGTGGATGTGCAAAAATGTGTTTCTCCGTTTTAAGTGCAGTATCACCAGAAAAGAGAACACGCTTAGAAGTAATAGGTATCTTCAAATTGTTGGTGATGATATACGTTCAAATTTCAGCATCTGTTAGACACTGTAGCAAGAAGCCTTGCTTCATGGCACCAGTGTAGAAAAAAGACATCAAAAACTTGAATATAAGTCAATAGCATGATGCTATTGCACAAAATTACATTTCATTCTGAAACACAAAATTGTATTTCTCTTTTTTCTTTCATAAGCACTAGTATTGAGGAACTCTGATAATACGTCAGGTTAAGCAGCAGTGCTCCTAATAAAGCCTTTGATGAGGTTAGATTCAAAATACTTCACCACATAACTGTTAATGGCCCAAAGCTGCAGTGGCTCCAATTGTTCCTATACACCAGAACTGAAAGAACTTTCCAGGACTGCTTTGCCTTCACCAAAAGTCCTCACCTGCAGGAAGCCATACTTTTGTCTCTTCTGCCCCCACAATAGGAAAGATATACAGTCAATACCTAGCTCCAGTTGCTGCCAATTGCAAATTTTGTTCTTCGCTTACTCTCACCATAATAATATCAGAATGCCAACAAGAATCAGCAAAAGAAAATCAGCTTATGGATATAGACCAGCTCTGTTGAGCTAAGGATGTGTTCGGCTCTACCCTCCACTGAAGGCAGACCTTCCATTTCCCTGGGATGTGCAAAACTTTGGGTGTTACCTCATCACTCTCTGAAATGCAATTTTGGATAACATTAAATATGTATTTTAAAATCATTTATAGTCTTCAAGGATTGTTATTTCATCCTAGACAAGGTATTAGTCATATATATAAGCCACGTGTGTTAGCCACCTCTAGGCTCGACTATTTTGATTTACTATGTCTGAAATGGAATGTGAAGATACTATACTGCTCTTTGAGAATTAGAAAGGCATTCAACCACGATAGGCTTAAATAATATTATTTTAAATAGAGAATAATTATGGGACAAAAAGCACTAATTGGAGTAATAGGATGGAATCACCAAGAAATACTGATTATTTTGCACCGTGAGGGTGAAGCAAAGCATCCGTCAGTGCCATTTAAGCCACAAGGAAAACGGAGTTTGCCTTTGCCTTCTACAGAACAATATGGTGCAGCAACCTTGACAGAAACACAAATGTTTATTTTACATAAATGTTAATTTATGCAGCATAAATGGTATTAATTCATTTTCAGAGATACATAAGATGACAACACAAATTAGGCAAAACAATTTTTTTTCTATATTTGTCAAAATTCCTCATAATTATCGGAGCACATGCTGACCTTGTAAAGACTGAAAAATATGAAGAGTTGCTTCACTGAAGTAACAAGAGCTACAACATTATGAAAATGAAGTAAATAGAAGGTAAAAAAAACCCTCAAACCATCACCATGAGAATACACTCTTTCTGGTGATAAGGAAAATAAAATTTAAAAGAACAAATAACTCTGACTTCCTGTCACTATTAATGAAATTTCATTTACCTTTTCTATTTAGCAGCTATCAGTCTTCATATATCAAATTTAATGTTGCACAGTTGTTCATTATTTTTCAGTTGTATCAATAAATTAACCTCATGGATTGTAAGGCCAGATGGGACCACTACAATCATCTAATCTGACGTCATAAACCAAACAACATTTTTCTTGATTAAGTTCAAGCGGAGAGAGTGTGCGTGCGCGCGCGCGCGTATACGTATATATGTATATTTTTTAAATTGATTGACTACAATTATAACAACTCAAGTTCTGATCCAAAATCTGGGTCTGATAAATCCACTGGATTATAGATCACAGCCTTAAGGTTGACACTTCCAAAAAATAGAAATGCGTTTTTCTTTTTTGGTTATTTGACTGCCAAATTGGAAAGATGGTGGCAACTGCCTTTTAGTATACAGCATACGTATTTCAGTGTGGGAAAAGAATCAACATTTGAAAATTAAAATTCATCATTACCTTTTACTTACAGCCCTGAATAATTGTTAAAAACAACTAATTACCTGCATACCAGAAAGCACATTTAATTAGCTGCTCATAAACAGAGTACATTTCAAAAGCCCTCCAGGGGGGATAGGTGCAGAAATTGCATTAACCAAAGTTGTGCCTGAATTTGAGCACTTCTTCGAAAATATACTCTGGAGACCACTTTTACGCATATTAGCTTTTCTCTTCAAAGTACTTTCCCTCTTCCACGTGCGCATGAATGAAAAGATTTGTCCACCTACAGGGGTACAGGCTTTTCTGAATGGAGAAATAGTGAGATTTTTGCCTCTTGTAACTGAGGTAAATGACAAGGTTGTTGAGCATTTTTCTTTTATAGGTTCAAGGAAAAGTTACAGAAATTACATCATCAGGATGGGATAGGAAATGGAAAATTTGTATGGAAGAGATCACTTTCATTCAGAGAGGGACCGAGTATGCAGTCACTAGGTTTCTGGGTTTGCCAGGCAGCTTTGTCTCTGAGCATGAGTCATTCAAAATCTTCTCCCCTGTTTTGCTACAATATTAAGACAATAGCATGGTAGCAGAAAAACACACAACCCCCCTCTTGCCCTAACAATATTATGGCCACTGAGAGGCACAGAGACACGCATACGCACACACCATCTCTCACATGCATTCACTCGATCCAATTTTCTCTTCTCTCCAGTCCAAAATGAAGCTGCAGCCAACTTATTGAAGCAAACAAATGTATGGTCTCTTTCTCTTTTAAAAGGAAGAAGTTATCTGGATTCCCTCTTGACGAAGTAACGTCAATCCTTGTCTACCTTATTCCTTTACTGCAGAAATTGTCACCTTCAAAATTAATGGTCCTTTTCAGAGAAGAGTGCCTATCTCAAAGCATTTATCTGATAGAGCTGGTAACATTTTTCCAAAGAACCATCCTCCATCAGGAAATGCTGTTTCATTGAAATTGAAAGTTTTAAGTGAACATGTTGGTCTTTATAGTATTTGACAGAAAAATTCAAATGCTTCAAATAAAAATGGAACATTGGGCTTGCTTACTTGATTTTGTCCTGATGGTACAATCTTGTTCTATTTCTATTTGCACTTGTTTTAAAACTAAATTTCTAAATAATGCAATATTGTTTCCTATAATTCAATATTATATTCTAATGTGCTGAGATTGTCAGACTGAACTTTTTGACATTGCTGAAATGAAATTTTCAGTAACAATGGTCTAGATGTTTAGAAATATATTTATTTCAAAATTTCTTTTTGGAATTTCTTCAAGTTGCAACTTTTTAATTCAATGCAGATTGAAAGGAAGTTAAAATATTGGTATTTCTCTGAAGACGAATCTTTATTTTTTGATCAAATGTCTAATAACTATATAAGTAGGCAAGTTCATGTAGGCAGTTTTATATATAGTGGTTGGGTTTTTTTCTCTCTCTCTTGGTAGAGGTAGTTCAATGTCTTCTGGAATGCATACAACACATGGAAAACTTCCACATAACACATGTTCAGATAGGAATTACCTGCAGTCTATACATATTGTTGGTTTTCTTGCCTTCTTTAAAGAAGGAATTTTTAATGAAACTATTCGTATCTGGTTTTAGAAAATTATTTAAAGCTATAACACATATATTTGTATTTGTGTGTACATCTCTGTATAAACGTTCACACCCATCCCAAGCTATTACTTAAATTGTAAATATAATAGTTACAAAACTATTGTAAAAATTGTTTCATTATTATATTGTTTTCACTATACATTTACTTGCTACAGTGAATGTTTCCTTCCCAGTTTTATACCTCACGTAATGAGTTGTGAATTGCGATGACTTAAGAAAACTTTAGGTAAATCCTTTGTAGAAAGCCTCCCAGATAGACTCTCTAAGTGGTATTTTAGAAGCTGAAGTCAAATTTCTTCCAGTATTATTGATCTGCTATAACCAAAGCAGCTGCATTTACTGAATCACAAAGGTAGTTTGACTCTTGTGATTTCTGCATTAATATGCAATTTTACGGTAGTCTTAGGCACTGCTTATATTGCAATAACAGTGTCAAATAGCCTAATTATAATGTGATTGATTCCCTGGTCAGAAGAGGTGAAAAGTTGTCGAGTAGGCAAGATGATGAATGGACGAGACCTGACTGTTTGCCTGGAAATACTAAATTCCTCAGCAGACTCTTGTTTTATCTTACGTAGCAAACAGTGATAATGTTTGGAGAAAGCTACACATTTCACACGTGTTTTTGCCAAGGCTCAGACACCCACCGACCATGCTGCGGCCCAGTCTCCTGGCTCAGTTGGTACAACACAAACAGAGACAGCTCTGTCATGTCCTTTTCTTTGCCTTTGAAACATAAAACTCCACACATATAAAGTCAAATCCTCCCCTCCTTCAGAGGGGCAATATTTCTTCTGCCTTTATTCAGCCAAAATTCATGTTGTTTATCCTTAGGAATTAAATTAGAAAGAAAAAAAAAGAAGGATCGGTCAGACCCAACATGTCTCTAGCCTGAATTTAAAAAGTTTATCTTTCTGACACTTCTCAGATAAAGTTGGTGACCATTCACACTCTCCAAACTGAGCAGAAATTTAATTTGAAAAGCTTCACCAATTCTTTTGCACAAAAGACAAAATACTGCAGAACATGGAACAAACATTTGTTGATATTTTTAAGCATATATAATAAGGATTAAAGATTTTTTTTTTTTTATAGCGCTTTGAAGTTATGAAAATCATAATTAGCTTTCTGAAATTTCTTTTGATAGCACCAGTCCTGATGAAATAATTTATGGTAAATAAGGAGTTCCTTATGAACACCTCCATAGTATTTCCACCATAATTCAGCATTAAGTGACTGTAAAGTATCAGAATCTTTAGCATCAGCTGAGAGACGATACATTTCACATCTGCATTAAGGCACAACCCCCAAATGAATTTTAAAAAGTGTTGCATTGTTGTAAGAAAGTCTATGGTGAAACAGCAAGGCTTTTGTTGCCTCAGGCTGCAATAGCTACTAGTTTAACTCAGTGGTCAGAGCAGTCCCTGGGGAAACAAGAAGCCTTAATTCTACTGCTGGCAGTAACTTTCCCTTTGTTAGCAGCACATGTACAAAATTATTTTTAAAATAACACCACATGTATTAAACACTCACTCCAAGATGACTTATAAAAACAATGTTCCATATGTGCAAATGAGATTTTGGCAAGCACAAAATTATATGCAGAAATTACATTTGGGTATGGAAAAGTCTCTTTTCACTAACCCAGAGAGATATTTAATTTCTATGGGATAAATTGCATGCTACCTATTCACGAACATAATTTTCCTACCAATGATTGACATTTAGATATCAAAGAGGAAAAAAGATAGCATAACATTAGATTGCACATCTCAGAGGAGTAAAAGGTATTCATTAGACTAGGTATTCCAGCAAATGGCATGCTAAAGTCTTGACAAAAATCATGTCAAAAGTCATGTCAATCTTTCTTTTTTTTCCTACCTCAAAAGCACATCTGTCTGTGGATGACAATCACTCATACTGGCACGTGAAATATAACAAATAATACCCACACTCGAAAAGATGAAAGCTGGAATCAATGTGCGATACAGTGCATTGCTGACCGGTATTCAAGGACATGAAAATGCAAATAAACAGGGCTTGAGTATTCCCACAGGGACGGTGTGCAGCTGAGGGACAGTATGGAAAGAAGGAAACCATGGCAAAGGAACTAAGGCCCTCCAGGGTGTTTAACCCTCCAGAAGGGGTGTGATGCACAAACAGCAGCAAAGCCCTGGAGTAGGGGCAATTGCCACACGTTCCTCCACAGTGCTTCTTTCAACCAGATCAGAAATAGTATATCCTGGCTCCAGAGAGAATCCAAGCCAGTGCCTCTAGATAAAAAGAAGATGGTGTCTTTGATTAAACCTTATCAATTTTTATGCAAGGGTTAAATCTGAGGGGGAAATGAGGACTAATTTTTTAGACCTTTAATAAGGATGGAAAAACATTCAGAATTCTCCCCCTGGGAGAAAGCCAGGACCTAAGTTAAGAAAATAAAAAGAAAGCTGCATTGCAGAGTAACTGGACGAAAATGACTTCCTCACACCAGACTGAACTATTCAGAGGAGATGCACTACATATGGGAACACGTATCCTGCATTAGTGTCTAGTTATGCTTCCCTCAAAATGAATAATGCTAACAATATAACAATAGCAAGATAATAAAGGAAAGGAGGAAGATTTGCGTTATCTGTGTTCATTAACCCAAACTATAATGCTTCCCTTAAATATTAAATACCTTTCTATCATTAGAAACACAATGTGAAAGGCTAAAGAAATATACTATGTGGTGGATTTTTTTTAGGATTTTTTTTCTTAAGAGACAATGAGAAAAGCAACACAGCTCCTTTAATCCTGTAATCTCTCTGGTAGCAATCAGCTTGGGGTACATTTCAGTTTGTTCACTTGTCATCTACATTAAGAGTCCTTCAATGAGCTTTTCTTTTAAAGTAAATACAGAATGACACATTTATAATTAGATCTCCCTGACCATTCCTTTTTAGGTTTGAAGGATATGAGATGTGGACATGTCATGCAGCTCTTGCTCCTGATCAGTGTGCTAAGGAGCTTAGACTTTCACTGCTGATTAGTGAATTGTAAAACAACCAACAAAATATCCTATGGGTGCTGCTGGTTCAGATATTGTGGCCTCAGTTATTCCCTGCATGCAGAAACAGTCAGAAACTCAAGAAATGTTTTGAAGCATACTGAAAAAAAAAAAAAAGAGTTCAAACCAATCCTGAATTTCAAGCAAAGATTATTCAATCATTTAAAAACAATATAAGCCCTTGTGAACACAACAGCAAGCAAAACTCCTGTTTCTGTTGAGCCTAAGAGCAGTAAGTATGTTTTAAGATCATTAGGAATACAGTATAGTATTATATGTTAGTGTTTGTAATTCCCCTTGATATTTAAATCATTTCTTAACATTCACGGCCATTCAAACTGTCCATAACATTATTTCTCACTAAGGGATAAAATGAGATTTTTTTGTTCATTCCCTCTAGTTCAGATTTGGTTTTAATCATTCATGGCTTTGGTATCTATGAGCAAATTTCTCAACAAATGTATCATATAATTTTCTTTGATAGTCTAGGAATAACCTAATGATGCTGAATTTTCACGAGCTTTTCAAAATAAGAACTGTATTCCAATAGAGGGATCTACGCTTGCCTGCTTTCTTTCTTAATATATAGGACAAAAAGATTTCTTTTTTACTGCCTTAGAACAAAAATCAGAGATAATTGACCCACATATGTTCCTTGGTTGTATTCACTGATCAGGGGAAAATAGACTCATTCAGTACTTCAGCTGTGTGACTATAACTTTACTAAGGGAAATCAGATTTGGGGATTTAGTGAATCAGCAACGTTCTTTAGCCTTCTAATTTTTATTGGGACTATTCAGCACTAATGTGGACCTCCTGGGACCCCAACTTTTCCACTTCCATCAAGACTGTAATGTATAAACAGCCAACATTTGCCACTGTTCTGACCTCCCTCACTGTATTAGGAAAAGAGTTGATAATTTCCCACCTTTTTCTTCACGAAGTAAAGCTTTCTATTCCAATCCTCTACAGTCAACAAGACCTCCCTTGCCCTTTTTTATTTTGTCATTCAGTCTACACTTCATCAAATTTTTACATTAAGTGGCTCACTTTACCAACTCCTCATGCAGTATCATCTAACATTTTAACATCTATGCTCTATTTATAACTCAAAGTTACTATTTACCACCTCTTGTCCATCAAATCTCTTTCAAACAATAATACTCTTACAAATCCTAAGAATCCTAATCCTTCAGTTCTTGGAACTATGGCTACTCCAATAGTGCTAAATAAAACATGACCAGTGACTGAACTCTAGTCTAGGCCCCTTCTACTCTACCCCACACTTGGCCATGGGCGTCCTCTGGGCCCTCACTCTACTCTGTGATCATAAGGCATAGTTATTTAATGTTTTCAGGGAGAGGTTCAAGACGTCTGAAATAAGGGCTGTGTTGTAGCTCACCAGAGAAATATTTCCATCCCATGAAAACCCTGCATGCTGATTTCCCTAGAGTACGCTATGAGGGCATATACAGGGTATTTGATGCCATAAAGCCTTCGGGGATAGTAATAGAGGATCATAAAGAAAGCAAAATCCGGTGCAGTCTTGTTACCTACAGGTAACGGTCCTCGCACTATGCTGTTCCTCAAGCCATGCTCAGGCAGTGGGGAAAAATCCTGGTTAGGATGGGATCATGTTAGCAGATAAGCAATACAGTGATCCACTGGTCAAGACTGCTCTCTGTCCATGTCTTACTCAGCAGTACAAAAAATGTGTACCCGGCAATACAGTCAAACATATTTCATTCCTGTGTGGCAAAGGCAGTTAGAAAATTAGATAATCTATAGGGCAAGTAAACTCATAATGAAGTACTTAATTCTTCAGGTAACTAAACATCAAAGATGGAATCTAAAAGTTTACTTCCAGCATGGGAGTAAACTCTCAGATTAAGACAACCAAAAATAGGTGTCTATCTGTGACCTATATATCTAAAGTGATTCATATTGATCCAGTCAACAAGGCCAAGGAAGTCTAGAGAGCTACTGCATTTATATAAGGTAGATGCCTACACTAAGTTCAGCTGATACAAGTGATTGTATTGACTGTAGCAGGAATGTAAATAATAATCTCACATGTAGGCATGTCTAGGGTGAACCCCATCTCCAGTCTAAACTATAATTCAGCTGCTTAGTCATTGATACCTAGTGCTATCCGAGATGCCCGTGGGTACTTTGTCTGGCCTCCTGCAATCACTACAGAAAGGCACAGGTCTTCTGTATGTCCTGTGTCATACCTGACAATTCACGTGCAAGTAGCAAGGACCATTTCAAAAGGCATCAGACAAATATGGGTGGGGAGAGGAATTGAGTCTGAGCTGTCTGGACTCTGTCAGTGAGGGAGGCACCTTCAGAGGGCAGTTTAGTCCTTCCTGCAGTAGTGGAAACACAATGAGCATTTAAATCAGTTGTTTAATATTTGAGAGGAGTAGGATGGCATGACTCCCAAAATAAGGAGCCTATGTAACCTACATAAACTACTTATGTTATCTCCATTCCACCTAACTTTCCGCAAGGGGTGGAGCGATCCTCCAAATGATATGGTGAATATATCATTAGAGGACTAATGAACTAAAGCATGCAGTCTGAAATCCAGTCTAATGCCACTGAAGTTAAAGATATTCTGATGATAATTTCAACAGTGTCGGAGCTTTAGCTGAAATTTCTTAGGTGGCACCAATTCTCTCTCACACAAACTAGGCCCTGGAAAGAACGATTATACCATCATAATGTAGATTATACAGCATATAATGTTTGGAATTCTGAGAACACTACAGTCAAATGCTGTTTACAAGTCATATTGCCAACAATTCTTAACCTAGCATTATGTTGCAAAATTAATTCTCAAAAAAGTAAATTTTACCACAATGAAATATTTTATTTCTAATTAGCAAGAAGCAAGAGAATATTGTTCACCTGTCTTCTGTAGTCTTGATTTCCTTGGGCACTACAAGTACACAGCTCTTCAGAAGAAAAAGATTTTTTTAGTTGTGGACCTAAATGTGGATTTGGAAGCTTAATTTTAGACACTTAGCTTTACAGTAAGACTAGCAATCTTTCTTGGAAGTTACTAAAGTAAAGGAGTAAGAAGCATGACTGCATATAGTCCAAAGAAAGCCAGATAAGGAAGGTTGTAGGGAATACAACATAACATTACTACATGAGAGAAAAAAGAATACAATCAGGTAATTAGGAAAGACAAGATCAAGAATTAAAAATCTGTAATGGAACAAAAGAAGCCTGTAGAGATACTTAAAGAGAGGAGTGAAATGGTCAAATCACAAGCTACAGTAATAAACCTAACTACTCTTGGTGCGTGTTGGAGTTATGTTTGAGTTGGCCAGGACTGAGAGCAGGTGCAAAGAGAAAATGTTGGAGAGTAAGCAAAACTTATGCACAGTCTATAGATGAAAAAAGAACAAGAGAAAAGAACTGAAAATGACACCCAAGTTGATGGGGAAGATGTTGTCATCAGCAGTATGCCTGAGCTATATATGTCTACTCTCTAGAAGTTACAGGCCAACATTCAAGAGGAGGAGAAGTTCAATACATTTTTAATTTTGCTGTTCAATTTTTAACTCAGCTCTGGGGTACAGTTTGCTGTAAGTTAAATATGATGATTGAGTCACAAGTTTTCCAGCAAATACTGAGGAGTCGTCCCTTGGAAAAACTGTATAAAATAGTTCAAGTGAAATCTAAGGCCATACCAACTGTCAGTAAGACACTGTCTGTTTACACCAGGTGAGGCTCTGAATTAGTAAGTCTGACAGATCTTTCCAAACCAAAGCAGTGATTGACATTAAAATACAAGAGTCAGAAAATAGACAATGAAAGAGTACAGTGACAATGTATGGCACGTAAAAAAAGCAGCTCTTTTCCCTTCAATGTCTTATTACTAGTAAAAACAGTATCAAATTTCAAAGAACACTGATCTTCTGAATTAATGAAATTACAGATGAGAAAACATTGGACTTGATTTTACCTTCATAACATTTAATATGAGATCAGAACATCTCGTACCGGTATAGCTCCATTGATTACAATTAATTTAACCTTCTGACTAACTATAAATCAGAGAACAGAATCAGGACCAATAAGCCTCAATGAGCATGAGTGTTGCAAGGAGCCAGCAAAACTCTTGGGATTATTTGCCAGGAAAAAGCTTTCAATCTAGGGAATATTTTATACCTCTCTGTGGAAGGCACTAAGCAGTCAGTCTAAGCTTTGCATGGATTTTTATAAGCCTGTGTACTAGAAAAAACACCTTAACTGAGCTAATTTAGAAATGTTCTTTCTGATCAATGTATTGATTTAGTTATAATTTGATTCCTCGCCTGGTGATCATCTTTATGTAGCTCTGTAAGTGTATTGTGAATTTGAAATGCACATGAATATGTAATGAAATCCATTAAGTAATAAAACAATGATCAGTCAATTCATGAGAAATGGTGCAGATTTTTAAGATAAATGGCTAGTTTTCTGGTGGGGATTCTTGCACAAACATTACATAGTCTGTTGCTTCAGCACCATCTTATTTAATAGTGACAGAACAGTGGCATTGTAAAGGACAGGAGTTTGCTATTTATCACTACCTCTGGAAAAAAATATGATTGCAGGGGATTTCTGTCAAAGCCAAAAGGAGAGCTGAAATTGTTCTTTTGTACTGGACTCTAAGTACACACTACTTTGAAGCACTGAATCCATATTTCCGTCCACTCATGATTCCTTACATTCTTGCGGATCTAGTTAAAAAACTTAATTAAAGCCTGATCTTGCACACAGGAAAGTATCTTTATGAGTAGTCCCACATAAATCCTGTTCTTAGGGTGAATAAAGTTACTCAGCTGATGTTTATAGGATGAAAACTAGTAGATGTATTCTGACCTCCCTTACATCACTGTAATTCAAATCCCTTGTAGTCTCTGGAATTAATCCAGTCTAAGTTAGATGATATTGCTGTCCAAGTATTCCTGATTTACTTCTGCGTGGTGGACAACAGAATGATGTCCGGAGACCACCATAGTCTCTGCAGATTTGACAGTAGTTCTTTCCTCTCTGTCGGGAACACTGAGCAAAATTTCTAAACAACCACTTTCCTGTGACATACTAGAAGCAGAAATACTTCCCTTTTTTTAATAAGCTTCATATTGTATTGTAGCAAACAGTGGAATTTTACTATAATTAGAGAAGTTCTAACTTGACTCTTGCTATTTCTCAGTCTCTCACAATCATTACTTTCCTGCACTATTTTCCAAAATCTCAGTTCAACCTGAGCCGGAGGCAAAGTTAGGTTTTTGACTTTAGATTTTCATTTGGGCTCATCTTTCAAACACTTATTATTTTCCTTGCTGGCATATGTTTGCCCATCATCAGTTAGAATCTGCATGATTTTACATTTATAAAGAAAAGTTAAGCAATTCAACCAAACCCATAAACTTTTTTTCTAGGGACCAAAGTGGCAGCTTTCTCATTACATATCAATTTACAGCTCAAAATCAGGAATAGATCAATGCAAACCATCTGCACCTTGCAAGTTTTAACATATCTCCCTTTCGTCACTCTCAGTAAAGCAGAGGAAGTTATGCAGAGCATGTGGTCTGCTTTCACAAATAATTTCTATGGAAAACAGCAGTCAGACAGTAATACAGGCCCAAGGTGACCTCATTACTGAAATTTGTTCTAGTTGTCATTAGACATATCACACTGTGTCACTCAAATAGGGAAAGGAATAAGAGATACTGACACGTAGCACCAGTGATTAGAGATGAAAAATACTGTTACACCATAAGAATCCCTTGGTGGAAAAGAAATATCTATAGTGTTTAAGATTCATTTGCCCCCCTGATCTGTCACTACAGCTTTTATGGCTTTATTCTTTTTCTACTTGTTAATTCTCCTTCACAAGGGACAACACCTTTCCTTGAAGAATATTTCAGAGGCCGACGCTCACTGGCCAGCTACCTTGCATAAAATATTGCTGAATTTTTGGTAGTGATGCCCTCATGTTGTGTAAAGATGTTTACTGCCATTGCAACTGGCCAACTTGGACAATTGCTTTTTTTGTGTTTATCGGTGCAGACTTTTGTCACTGTCTAATTGTAGACATGGCTTCATTCTTCACCATTTTAAGTTATGGTTAGATCAGGCCAGGTTTTGGTCTGATCTTCTTTAAGTCCATAAACTGCAAGGAATGATACCAACAATTCAGAAGATGGCACCTTCCTAGCCAGAAGCAAAGCATGGTTGACAAAGACCCTAGTGAGAGGAATTAAACTGTCCAGACAACTGTCAGTTCCCACTCCCAGCTTTTCCCATCCTCATAACCAAAGATCTGGGTCAATCCAGCCTTTGGGACTTCGGGCCCAAAGGATGTACTTCCATCCTTGATAAATATTCTCCTGATGTGAGTCTCCACAGAGTCAAAGTCCCTCAGTAGTTTCAGGACACACCTCCTGAAGCACAATAATTTGAATGAGATTTTGTGCCAGATGTTAAGGCTTAGCTGATTTACCTTGACTGAAAAAGAAGTCTTTAAAGCCAGGTGCTCACCATTTATCATTACCAGAAATCTCAAGGTGCTTTTTGCAAGTGTCCCAGAATAAGAGCAAAATTATTGGGCACCATCCCAAATGTTATGGCCAAAGTCCAGTTTGACTAATTACATTCTGCCTACCAAAATTCTCACTGCTAAGCAAAAAGAGGGGGATTTGCTTTCTCTTTCTGGCCTGGACTTTTGCACAGTTATTACTGTGCACTTTAACACTGTAGCTTTCCACCTGAGAGCTGATGGGTCAAAGGACATTTTAGAATCATAGAATCACAGAACGGTTTATCTTAACATAAAAAGACTTGGGAAGTCTACAGGATGAAAGATGTTACATGAAAGCAAGACATAATTGTTCTTTTTTTCTTTACAGACTTTTGCAGCTGGTTTGCTACTGAAAATGATTCATTTTTACACTGACCTAGACTTGAGAGGGGGAAGGGGAGATTTTAAAAGAATTTTATGGAATGCTTAAAACATAGATGAGACCAAACAGGAAACAAAAAAATAATTTTCATCTCAATTACTCAAATATAAAGCTCACTTTTAAAAGTTTGATCTTTCATGCCGCAAATCTATGTTCAACTATTTTCTATTCTGCTGCCCATTTATGTCCTGTTGAATTCTTAATTTCTATCGAATGCGCTTTGTACTTTGCTAACTCTATGCTGAAGGAGGACTACGTGAGTCTGAGTTACCTATCTCCTTACAGTGATTAAAATACTTGACTGAGCCAAGATCAGTATAAGTGATTTTTTCAACCCAGCCTCTTCATCCTCTCTTGAAAGTATTTCGGTTCTCCTTTTTGCCATTCAGACATCTGTCCCGGTTGCATGTTTTCTTGAAATAAATATATTTATGGTTAACCCCTTCTCTCTGAAGTCTAAGACAACATTTTTGATCACTGCATTCAGAACTACCACTATTTGATTTTCAGTCAAATCTAAACACAGTCTCTCTTAAGCTTCTTATATTTCAGAAATTTCCCCTTTCAGTAAAATTCCTTTCAGTGCTAAAAGTACTGCAGAATATAAATTCCATTCAATTATAATGTTCATAGGTTATTTTTTTCTCAAGATGTATACTTTTTATCCACATATTTTTAGATTGGTACCTACTACATTTATTAGTCCTATCTGGAATAGTGGCAATACTATTCTACTATTAACTTTACTAATAAAAAAATAGGACAATCTAAAAATGAGAAGTCCAGCCTGTGACAGCTCATCATACATTATAAACCAGTCTCAGTACAACTGTGGGTAAATTGTCTCTTGTGAACTGTTCTACAGCTGTTAGGGTTCATGTTGTTCCCTTATAAACTAGAAATAGAAATTTTTATTACCTCTGGCCGTAATTTAAATTACATGAGCCCAACTCCATGCTGTAGATCAGTGTACTGCATGCAGTTCGGCTTTTATTTTGGCATACTACAATGCAGCTCACACATGAACTCTACCATCAGTAGACATGTGATAGGAAAAGAAAGGATAAACACTCACAGTATTAAAAATGCTAGAACAAAACCTTAGGTCTATAAAGAGTTATTACTGTACTCGCACCTATTCTCATAGGTTATATTCTTGGCAGCTTTACATCACTAGAGCGAATGGTTCAAGCACTTCGCTCGTACTCGACAAACACACTCTAAAGGTCAGTGCTGTCACCCTTTCACTAAACATCACCAAAAATAGCTACATAGCTGTTCTAGGAGCTCTTGCTTTATTTATTAAATAAAATTTGTGCTATAAGGTTTTTTCCAAGTCTTACATTGCAAAAAACTAAAAGAGATGTTTTTAAAAATGTTTAACAGTTAGAATTTTTGGCAATCTATGCAAATAAAAACATCTATTCTGCTTCAATATTTTAAAAAATAAATTTACTTTCAAAAATGTAAAATGTATCACATCAGGACTAAGAACTGCTTTGCTCTTTATAAAAAATGTCACACACACACCCTCCTCCCCACATGTATTTCTTTAACTGGAAAAAGGGGTGATTTAAGAAATATGGAGAGGTCACAAGAGAAATTAAAAAAATATACCCCAACATAAAGAGTTAGCTGAGACAAAAAATAAAACCATTTCATAAATGCCAGCAATAAGCTGAAGCTGTCCCTGCATAGGTTTAATCAGAAATCTGTCCTTTCCTAATCAATTGCAAGCAGAAAAATTTGTTTGGCACGTGTATATTTAACAGAAGAAATACTTCTGTTATAATCCAAATTTTTCCGTAACAAATTATAACCATTACATTCTTCCATGAAGTCTTGCACTTTGATATACCTTACAGTAAGCTGCAATTTATAAACTGCCAGGACACAAAAGCTCGTGAATGTTACCCTAAGCCCGTTCCAGCAACTTGCTTTAGAAAGTCATAAACATTATGGCTAATTAACAACCTAATGGAATGCTGAGAATGAAGGTCTTGCTTCTCTGTGCACTTCTGGGCTCGCCTTTAATTGGTAAGAAATTTCCAGGGCTATAAACAGAACACCACATCTAAGCAACATTCAAAATTTACTTCTGGCTTTTTATCTCAAATAAAAATAATAATTATTATTAGCTTTCTGATGAATTTTTATAATTCATCGTGGCTTGAATAAAGAGTTCCTAAAACCCAAGACTTGGATTGAGGGTTCTTGCATGTCTCCTCTTTGATTTCATTTGGTTCTTCATTGTAGGAAGCAGTCTCTAAATGAGTAATCTTGCCTTTGTTTTGATTACAGGCCAAAATGTATTGGACAATCATGGTTTCATATCAAGGAGCTGTGGTGGTTAAAATGTGGACCTAGATTCAGAAGCTCTCAGGAGTCTCATTCCCTGCTCTGCCCCTGATTGAACCACATAACCTTGAGCTAACAGCTCAGCATCTCTGCCTGCAGTGTTGAATAATAATCATTCCCATCCTTAGTCTCTTGAGACCACAAGCTCAAGAAACGTGGCAGTGGCATCAAGACTGGATTTGCATAGAGCTTTGGACAGCCCAGCATACTACTAATTTTACTAAACCATTTCTTACTCTCATCCTCACTATGCATATTGAATTATTTCAAAAACTTAGTCCATGAGAAATGTTGCCCACATTTTTTTAATGGCATATTATAAAATCTTTCAAGATGTGTGGCATACAACAGAGAACAGCTATGATTACTTTGGGGACTGAATACATAGGAGTATAGCTCCAAACAACCAAAGGAATTATTCCAAAGTTTGGAAATAAAAACAAAAAGGCAGATTTTTTTTCACAAAGAGTAACATAACTAGCTATTCCAGATGTGAGCTTCGCCAATACTTGTTTATTAAGTGCGAGGCTTTGCTCCAGCAATTAAAACCTTTGGGAGCGTATGCAAACCAGAACATTTGCATTTGGCCTTGAGCAACATACCTTCTGCACGACAGTGTGCTCCCCACAGTTTTGAACATGCTGACAGACTAAACTAAGCAAACCTCCAGAGAACCAATGACTAGAACCTGCAATAATCCAACGGGAAGGATTACAGGTTTTATAAATAACAGCATGGTAAACTAGCACAAAGTTTATGGAAGAACCAGGCTCTGAGGTGACCATTACTGTAAAGGTGGAAAGTTTTAACTGTGGATTCCAGCCAGACAAAGGTAGAATAATAAAAACAGGGGAAGACTCATTATTTTGGAGCTGATGAATGCAATTTCTCCCGTTGACCTTTCAGGGCCACGTTCTGATCTTGAGGGAATAGGCTGACTGTACTGCTTCTGTTGTCAGCTGCATGGGCTCATGGAGATCTAATGATAACATGCCTGCATGACCTGTCTGGCCAACTGCTGCCCCTCGTCTTGTATTTCATAATCTTTTGAAATTCAAATACAATTAATATCTTTAGAAATGATTCAAACAATTTCTAAAGAAAGAATCTTGTTTCACCCTGTACAGAATCATCACAATGGTTTTCATTTACAAACAAATAAATAATTAGGCAAAACATTGAATCTGTAGTTATTCTCACTTTTTATTTACTTACACGTGGGAAAAAGTCTGCGTTCTTTTCCTTTTTTTTTTTTTTTTTTGCAATCTGTGGACCTCAGATTGATGAATGCTGCTCCTAGATAAGTTAATTGTATTCCTGAAAAATCAACCTGAACATCATCTACCTCTTTTCACAGCATCCTCAAAATAGGTCTTGAGTGGACAAAAGTGGCTGTGCCAGGGGCTTATTCTCACATCAGTGAGAATCACCTCTTCCCTGGGGACAGAATTAATTCCTATGCAAACCATTTATTTTTCTCATGATTTATAAACAATTTATAGCATATATCCTAAAGTAAAATTTAAAGAATTTCTAATTAGAAAAGAACCAAGCCCTAAAAAAGGCTTGAAGCTATGGTATTTTTTAAATTAAAGTTTAAAATAAATTTTTGCTAATTTTCTTTTACATTCTAAAAATTTATGTGGGTGGATTACAACCAAAGAAATGGGTGTCAAAAGCACAGCAGAAATCAAGACCAATGTGGTTTTAATCCTTGAGCATAAATCAGGAGAAACTCTGTTTAAAAAAAGCCAATAAGGTTATTAAGAGTTACCAGAAAATGTAAAAGAAATCCTCTTTGCATGTGAGCTACAACTGCAATAGTCAAACTGAGAAATCTGTGTAAGTTTGAGGGAAAATATACAATATGCAAAAAAGCCATAGCTTCTTTTGCAATCTGACATGCACTTATAGCTTACAAACGAGAGGCTATTTCAAATGAGCTGGTCCTGCACAGGTGAATTATGATAGGCAAATGGGATAGGAATGAATTATAGAGCAACGCTCCCTGTCACAATACGCCTTCGCAAAAGCTACTTCCCTTCAGAAGTTATCGGCACCTGCCAAAGCCACAGGGATTACCCTTCCCCTACGGCAGCACGTAACAGGAGGGGAAATTTTGGCTCTTGACCAAGAAACCAGAAACTGAAAAATGTACTAACAAGCGAAGTGAGAAAGCTAAGCCAAAATTCTTTTGGAAAGTAATAGATTTATCCATGCCCAAGCCTGACTTCTCATTGACTTTTAGCCTCCGACCTGCAGCATTAGAACTGCTCACAGAGCACCGTGGAAAATGGCAGACAAATCTGGATCTAAGAGGATATGCTTCGTCACCCAGCCATGATTCACTTAAGAAAAACAAATTCACAGAGAAATTTGACCCACCAATACTCTGTCCCACTCGTAAAAAATCGTCAATGTATATGTCATCTGACTCCAAAAAGCCAAGAGTCAAAGCATGGAAGGAAGCACCGTGCCACGTGGAGTACAAGCTTGCAGCAGGCTGCTGCATACATCACCTGGAGTTACTGCCTTGAGTTGAACTTCAAAATACACTGAGGTAGCCTGGGATATTTGCCCAGTGAGTATCTCTGATTTTCTGGTCAAGAAATAGAGACCCTGGATCCCTTTGGCAAGAATAATAACAGAAACCCACACCTGATCGCCCAATTCCATCTGCTCTCCTCTGCATTCCAGCCTTCTGAAGGTCCTCAACAATCTAAAAGTACTTCAGCTCAATTCAGTGCTCTTCCTATTCTCCAAACATGGTTATCATTTGTAGTGTCTAGATAGGGCACTCCCTTTATCGTCTCTCCTTTTATCAATTCTTTCAGCCTGTTAACCAATAAATACACCCAGCCACCAAAAAATATTCTGTTCTGAAGCATGTGATGGCAAAAAATCAGTGGAGAAGGGGCAGAACATGTGCAGGGTGAAGGGACAAACAGGTACACAAAGAGAGAAAGAGAGCCTAGACATATAGGAATTGATAGGTCTTCCCTGTATACACCAAAGTCCCCTCTAGACGTCTATGTGAAGGTAGAGATTTAGCACTTTATGGTTTTTTTGTGAAAAGGATGTGCACTTTGTTTTCACTCTAGCAATTGATTCTCATAAAAGTTAAGTAGCCATCTATGAATAACGTTTGCTTTAAGCGCTCAGGTGCTAGTTGACTCTACTATAAAGATGAAGATTATAAATTCTGATCATCTAAGCTTAAGGTAAGTATTGTTCAACCAAGCAGAAATTCTGTTTTACTATTTCTTTTCAAAGTATCAGATATAATTACTAAGGACTCCATTCAAATTCAAGTATTCAAAAGGTAGGAAATGCCAGATTAAAACTGCTTATGCAACTCAGTTTGGACCTCTTGGACATATCTGCTATGAAACCATCTTCAATTATGTGATCACAGACATTTTTCCATGGCATAGCTGCAGCTCTTTTTGTGTGCACTGTGGATGGTATTCTGAGAAATGGTATTCTGGGAATGAATCAGGTTTATGCAGTGAATGAGGTTTTCATTTCTCTCTGCCTCATTTGTTTCAGGAACTAGAAGGTATATAATGAACCAGCAAGGGACTACAGAACGAGAAAATAAGATTTAGTGGTTAAGGCAGCTGCCACTGAAGAACTGAATTCCATTTCTGGATCTGCCACAGGGTTCCTATGTGATGTTGGACAAATAACTTCACATTTCCCAGAGATGACCATTAATTTGATGTTCCTCATTTTCTGGCCTCTATACAAGACAATTAAGCTGAGCTGTTGAACACTTATAGCTGCAATTGATGTAGATTAAAACTGCACTTATATACACATAATGATTGATTAAAATTATGGAGACTGTGAAAAAATATTATTTAGAAATTAGCTGATACATTGTCAACTATTTTGTTCTTCCTCTCTCTCTGTGCCTCTGCCCATCACCTGTGAAGTAAGGATAACAAAACCATGAAGGGCCAGGATATTATGCAGGTAATTTCTTCCTGTGTGAAGCGTTCAGGTATGATAGCCATGAGAACAATGACGCAACCAATAATTTTGTATTCAATGCAGGTTTTGAATGATGTGTGGTAAGAAAGCCCTGGGGCCACATAATACATGAAGAGGATGGAAAGAAATACAAGCTAACTGCCGATGAAGCAGGGTCATGTGGAAAAAACAGTATTCATTTTTAGAAGAATGTCAGAATGCCTGCACTCAAAGGGGCCAAATTAAGTTTTGCACAAGCAACCTTAGTCCTGGCATTACGTAATTTCTGTGTGGGCTTGATTTTGTTCTTTTCACATGGATTTGGCGTTGTGTTGTCTGCTTCTAAGAAGCATTCGAATGTATATTGTAGGTTTTATGTAAAGAAGAGAATAATTCAGGCACCTACCAACTCTCCCGTTTCTAACCTAGGCCTAACAGATGAAAGGGAGTTTGAATCTAAACCCATGTTTCATACAGGTGTTGAAGAGGTGGAATCTGATGAAGTTTAATGTCTTGGACTTGGGAATGAATGTCCAGATTGATGTGGCTTGGAATGAGCATCCAGATGGATATGGCTCCACTGTCTAGAAAGGCTGCATCCAAGCTTGTCCTCAGAAACAGGCGTTCCTCACCTCATTCTACAAAAACTAGATGTTCCGGCAGGGAGAAGATACCCACTTGGTATCTGGACAGGACCCCATTGTCTCACTCATTCATTCAGGAGAGCGCAGCTGAGCAGCCAACACCCTAGGCCACCAGCAGACATCCACTTCTCAGCTCAGAGGATGATAAACCTATCTGGTCCATGAGATGGTCTGGGCAGGCTGAGATCTGCCCTAGAGCTTGGCTTTTACCTCACTGCTTATCTGAGCCAGGCAACTCCATCACCACGTCTGCCAAATCCGGGACAGGACGTGTAACCAGGTGAATCTGAGGTATGACCTGGCTGACTGGTACCTGCACTGAGGCTGCCCACATGCATTCACACAGATTGAAAAACAAGGGGAGAACGGCTCTTTCCTATTAATACAAGCAGATTCATCTGGAGGAAGAAAGTAACTGGGGATACTTTGGCAATTCACTACAGCTTGGAGTTATGATAAGGAAATCACAATGCAGGGAAGTCATATCTTGTTACGAACTTCCCTATTATATGAAAGCCATGAAAGAAATTAATATTGTGACGGGGTCATGACTTTGCTTATAAAACCTGCATATTAAGTTGTGGGAGAGATTACTGCTGAATGCCTTGTTTTACTGTTCACCCTGGTTTGCAGCCTTCTATTTTCTGATACGTGCTATAGCTGACACTCACTTTGCCAAAATATATTACAGGCCACACGGAAGATCGTATATCAGCAAATAATGGAATCAGTTAAAATGCAAGTTTGCTATAATGAACTGAGCCAGCCCATTTCAGCATTAAGTTCAGCTGTTACACTGGGAGAGAAGATAGGCTTTAAGGTACGTTTTAAATTTCATTGCCTGTGAGAACTCAAATGAGTAACTTCAAAATTTCAGGACAACATGCCTGCTTCCTAAAGCTTAAAGCAGTTTCATTCATGAGGTTTATATTTTTTCAAAGTATTTTCACTAGATTTGCATGCAAATTATGATATACAAAACCAATTTAGTACAGCAAGGAAAATGATTTCAATCACTAAGGGAAATAACAGTAACTTTTACTTAGAGCATGAGAAGAAAAGAAAAGCAAACAAGAGATTAAAACTATCCTCTCGATGAATCCCAGAATTTGGCCTAGAGAAGATTAGCCAGAAGAGGAAAAAATATTTAAGAGTTTACTCAAAAATTACCAACCCTAAATCTACATGCTGAATAAATTAAAAGTTCCTAATCTTTCACATCTTCATTCTAAACTTTCCTGATCAGAGCACAATAAAAATTGTAACTTGGACCTTAGGACCAAGAAGAATCAGCTCCACATTACTTGCCTCTGTATAGTAGTTTATGACTGCGCTTATTTTGGATCGCACCAAACCAAAAGATACACATTAAATAACCAGTGAGTAAATGTAGACATGATATTCATAGATTGTCAGGAAGATATTACATAAAGCAATTCAACATTGTGGAAAAAAAGAAAAGTTTAATGGGTCTGTGTTCTGCTACCTGTACCCAAGCCAATGAAGCCACCTGATATTCATGCCTCAATTAAAACAGCATTTTAATACTGAAGTTGTATGACAACAAACTAAAGTGAACAGTGTAACAGTCAACTGAAATCCTTCATCCAGGTTCGTATCTTAACATACGATTTATGTATCTCTCCAGGCATCTGATTGATATTAGGAAGAAAATACAATTTCCACTTTAAAAGTAGATGGTCTTTCTCTTAATTCTCATGTAGATGCACATACACGCACAACTTTGAGCAAAGCAAAACATGGTAAGGGAACTGAACAACGACTAGACATCTCCTATCTTAGAGCCCTAGTGAGATATTTTGGAAACAACTGTTTTAAAATATTCAACAGGTTAATTCCTAAAGCAATTACATATTTAATAATATTTTGATTACAAATAAACATTTAAAAGAGCCTCCTCACTCAATTCCATTTGAGTATCAGTGAATCAGATGTACATGGGCTATTTTTGATTTGGCCGATCACCTTGCAAGCAACGAATGATCCATGAACAAGAGGTATAATTCCTTCCAGATTCCAACCAGCTATTTAACTGACAGAGTCAGATCCCAATAAATAGATTCCTTTGATTTTTGATCTAAGCATCAGAAAGCTTCTTTCATGCAAAAATTTTTGTCTGGGCATAGAAAAAAACAATTTTAAACTCCTGGACAGAGTATAAATATATTTAGATATAAAATTCTAATACCCATATTTTTCTGCTCTCACTGGACCAAAAAGACTCACTTTACTTATTAAGTCCTTTGTAGTTTTCTGTTACCTCTTTGTATAATTTTAATGACTACAGTCCCCAACAAGCATTATGATTACATTTTGGTAACTGTTGTAGGAATATAGAAAACCACAAAACTTCTTTGCACAATACTGTCACGATTCTTCCTGATGCACCTGATAGAGTAGAAAAGGAATGATGATGATGACGATGATGATGACGATTTGGCAAACACCTTACACAACACATGGCACAACAAGAAGATTGTAAGAAAGGGAAAAAAGGAAAACGCAGAGCATAATCTGAGCAAAAAATACAAATACTTATGGCAGTAAATGCATAGCAAAAGCAGCTTTAATGCAGATTAATAGTTTTGTACGGGCCCATCACAGATATAGTAGGTAAAAATAGCATGAGAAAACATTGTTTTCTACCACCAAATGCTTTGGGGACCAAGAGTAGCATTTAATGCAGGAGACCCACTGCCCTATACTGAATTAGTTTTAAAAAGGAGAGAGCACTTCCATACAACTCAAGAGAGCCATTGCTGTGTCATGTTTATGCATCGCACAGCAGAGCAGAGCCCTGACACCTGTGCACTACTGCAACACAAAGAGATAATAGTGGTGGAGCCTGAGCTCCCCAGCCTTTGCTCTTGCTGCTCCTTTCACCACTGCTTCCAACAGGAGCTACTTATTCTTGTGGACTAAGGAGGGGAAATTGTGGTTCCTCCACAGGTGAGCAGACTGAAGGCCCTCACACCTACCTCTGACTTCAGCCTTACCACCAGCAGGACAGAGAGCATTTGGGAAACTTCCATTCCAGTCAACAAGGAACGCGATAGTATTTGCAATGAGCAAATATAAAATTCCAGCATATGGATGTCAGTCTTAAGAAAGACATACTGTGAACCATTCCTTTAGGCAACTTCTTGACTTGTGAAACCATGCAGAAGTACTCACAGACACAGCAAATCGTCAACCTATCTCAGTAAAGCAATTAATTTTTGTTTTCACTAAAACAATTTCTTAAGATATGTTTCCTAGAATAGTGCTGCAATCTGATATATGTCTAGAGTTATATAGAAAGTCCTGATGTGCAAGTGCCCAAGCTTCTTAACACAAGCCGTCACATTATTTTAGATACATGTGAAGAGAAAACACTGCACTAGGGAGATTTGACTTCATTTGATAAAATGAGCCATGGGTATTCATCAGTCCACAGGGAATGCCTGGGTTTCCAAGCGAAGGAAACCCACAAAACTGGTGCAGAAAAGAGCTATCATGTATTCAGGCTATGACTCAAATCTGAAAAACTGGAGGACGGGAGTAGCCTGCACTACTCTGAAGTCTGGACACAGCCTCTACATAACTCTGCTTCCCAGCAGCAAAATGGGGACTCTTTTTGTGTTTGCCCGCTTCTTGTTTGTCTTTTCTAATCAGACACAAAAGTTTCTGAATTCAAGAACTACCATCATCCCATATACCTGCACCTCTTGGGCTCATCCTGGCTGCAGCCCTGAGGGTACGCTAGAGTACAAAAAGCAGTGTTGTGTATCAAGGTGCAGGTGTAGACAGCATTAGGAGGATCTCAATATTCAGACAGTCCTACAATATGAGCAAGCACAGTCATTTCATGCATGAATTAAGCCTGCATGACAATCGGAAAGTTCAGCTCTTCACATCTTTTAATACTAAAGCTGATACTCAGTGCAAAATGACAGCAGATTTCCTTTTTTACGTGAAGTTTACATAGGAACATTAAGCAGTAATTCTTAATGTGGAGCATGGCGTGAATGTATCGAAATATTTTTAAAAGCTCAGTATTACAAAGTGGAGTTGAAGAAAGAATTTTTTATTCACTGTTTTGTAATAACTTTTGTGTATTGTTAATCATTAATATTTAACCAAACTGTTTGAAAATAAGGCTATACTTTACAGAGATGCATTAGGCCAAGCCACTTACACGCAATTAAAGTGGTAAAATATTAAGAAAAAATAGCAATTCCTACTACTGAACTTTAATATAACTGCAGAATGATTTAATTTGCAATTTATCTTAAACGTACAATAACTTTTAGAACTATGAAATTAACACCTTGGTAGCATTTTACTTCCCTGTAAAAAGAGACTGAAAATAAACTTCTTCAGATAAGGAGGCGCTGAAGTGGGACTTGAGTGGTATATCTTAAAGAAAAATATAAAATGTTGCCAGAAATAACAGATAACTGTCCCTGAAGCCAATGCCTCAGGAAGATGCTAATGAAGAGTACATCAATGGAAGTGTCATCTTTCATTCAAGGTATAAGAGCTCCTGACCACTGCATAGTCGTGAGTGACCCTCGGTATTTTTTTGCTAATACTGGAGACCTTGGCCCCTGAACTTCTGCTGAACCAATTTGGTTTAATTGCATTCTGCACACCTAATTCCTCCCCTAAACTACTAAACTATTCTGGTGTGCTAACTGTATCTTCCTAAATGCCTATTACCCTCCACTGTAGGAATCTTTGAAATCCTCTGTCTATATTTCTGTGTTTGATTAACTATATCTCCTATATTTAAGGGGAGGAAGTGTTATTTTGAAACAAAAGCTATTCAAAAAGTAAGCTTTTAATTTCAGTAAAAGAACTGTGAGACTATCAAACTGAATATGAACAGAGTAGTCTCATATGACAATATGTGTGCAAGGATTTTTAATTCTGGAATTTGTTTAACATTCTCCTTTGTGTTGGCTGTTTCTTAAAAAGTAAATGGTACCATCTGTATAGACCATCTGAACTGAACTGACCCTGAACAGGAACATGAACAGAATGAACCTACAGATATTCCACAGCACTTTGTCAAGCCTGATGGTAGCTAATTTACTTCCAGAGAATATGGGCAGGCAATTATTACCAGAAAACTTTAATGAACAAAAATTAAGAAGAATTCTCTAAATTTTGCAAGCATTACTTTCCACAGGAGTTCATTCTGTGGCAAAGTTTTCAGCAATAGGAAATGATAAAGAAACGAGTCGTAGGGGTTGGTTCTGAAACCAGCATCTGTTTTCCCACTCCTGTCAAAATCATTTACCATTATTTAGTGTGAAGTTTGGCTTGCACGTTAGCAGAGCCTATGATACAGGGTATCAGTATATGCCTATGAGAATCGTATACGCCGCACAGCTATCTCTGGTGTGCCTGCATGTCCAGTCCCACATATGCTGCCGGTTCCGCATATGCTACCTACAGCGGCAAATAACAATCAAAGAGTGGCAGATGAAGAATAATTACATTTAAGGAATGGGGCAAGAGACTGAAGAAAACCATAACACATCAAGACATCCTTGAGGAGATCTTGGCTTGCCTACTTTGCTTTCAAGCCTGTTTGGTCCTCAAAACCTCCGTCCCACCTCCCCTCTTTCAGCATCCTGCCTTTGGGGACTCTCCCCACCAGGGCTGGCAGCATGACGGGAAGTCACTGGTACGACTCGACATCCTAATTTGCTCCAAGTGCTCAGCTGCTGCTGCAAGACCAGCCTGTACACTTCTGGAGCTTGTCTCCCCCGCAGGGAAGTCAGGATAACTCGATTTGCTCCTGTCAAGGAGAAGGGTGCCAAGCCAAGACATCTGCTTCTGCTGAGCCCTTGGCACTGAAACCAAGCCTGCGGTTCTGTCATGCCCTTTTTGTTGCTTGGATTCATGAGGAAAGGCTATAGGACTGCTTCCTCTCCCTGCACAACTAAACTGTACCACCGTGGGAGGCTTGAATTGTGTTTTTAAACAGGCTCCCTGCTGTTCTATGTCACATTCTTTCTTCTTCTCCTTCCACAGCAATTTCATATATATTACATTCTAAAACAGAGGGCAAACTCTAAAAATGAGCATCCTGCACACAATTTTCCAATGTTCATGGCCAATTTGCTGCATTCTGCTGTGAATTTCATGACAAGGAATTCAGAAAATATTAATATTGCATTTGATCCCTCCTCCTTTTTCCCTTGTACCCACCGATGCTTGTATACTCACAGTATGTGAAACAAAGGGAGGGGGTTCAGATTCCCAAATCTTACTACTTACGCATTTTTACATAAATTAAATTAACCCTGACTTCATGAAAATGCTGACTTCAAGAAAAAAAAATACAATTTTAGGAGGATAACTGACACTACTACAAGAGAAACACCAATTAATGTATTTAGTCATGTCCAGGGATTGATCATTAACGATAATGATAATCATTAAAGGTAGGAAAAAGTTAAAATTCAAAGGAATCTCTTTGTCTTTTAGTTCCTCATTCTTTGCCAAATGCATACATATCTTTTTTTTATATATACATATATATAAAAAATTGGAGGCAGTGAAATAAAGATTTTCTTTGATTTAATTTCAAGAAAAATGTCAACGCAGAGATGCATCTACTCTCCTTTCCTAGACATCAAAGCTATTTTCAACAGAAGGGTCTCTGCTCAGCCAAAAATATAGTCTGTTTCCATACTGCAGCTGAAGTTTGCAAAAGCTCAGAGAGAGAGAGGAAAAAAAAAACAGTTTTCATGGCCATGTACCAATTTCTACAGGATGAAAGAATTTTTGGTTGAATCAGCCAGTATCTTTTAATTAGGAGAAGCATTTCCAAAAGTGTCTAGCTGTCTCTAGGAACACAAGTCTCGGTCACTGACTTCAATTTTGCAACAAAAATTATACTATGACTTAGTGACATCTTTCACAAAAATGGGTCAATTTTTCTTTCATAAAAAATGCAAGAAAACCTGACTTTCAAGTCATTTGGCCTTTTATTATAATATATTACATCCCATGCACTGTCTTGATGACATTTACTGTTTCCTGTGTAGGATCCCACAGTATGTATGAGTTGTCCGAAGTTCAAAGAGGGCAATCATTAAAATTTGACATTTATGTCAATGTGTACACAGGGAGTTTACCTTTTCATTAGCTGCATATATTCTTTTTCTGATGGAAAAAGCTGAATATGAAGTCATGAAAGACTTGTAGTGATTTTGTGTGATCCCAACTGAGACTACTGGGTAATTCTATATGATCGCAACTGAGATTACTGGGTAAAGGAATTGATTAAAGATTTTTTTTGTTGTTGTTATTTGCTGAGTTGTCAGGAGGTGTTGAGTCATGCTGTGAGAAGTTCGAGTGCTGAATCTTCTGCTGTCATATACAGAATGTCATGTTATATTACACAGAACCAAGTTAAAAAAAAATTCTTTGTACATAACACGGTAGTTTGGTAAACAAAACCTATCAACTTCACAAATCTGGTTGTCCTTCCAATTGTATGTTATTTTTCATGCCTGATAAGCTCAGATTTTCTCAGTGCACAAGTCCTAACAGATGCCTTTCTCCAGATGAAGAAACTGATTTGAATACTGTAAGGATATGAGTGTTGCCAGCCAGGCTTTAATAGGTCTTTCTTTTGGTTCAGAAGTGTTTCTTAAACTCCTCTTGAAAACAAATTGCACGTGTTGCACCACTTCCTTGTTTGGCCAGGGTAAAACAGTGAGCAAACTTCTGCCTCTCCACTCATCCTAAAAGACTTTTAGTAATTGCATTGTGATTTACTGAGGAGACGGAAAGACTGATGCTGATGCGATATCTAGAATCAGCTTACAGACTCAAGGGAACAGCTTTTATGCCTGTCCATGGTATGAAGTCAGCATGAAGACTAATGCATGAATTTTTGCCGTGAGTTCTAACTTTAACCGGCTTAGCTGAGTTGCAAACAATGGAGCCAAAACCCCACGCAGGTGGGTCTTGGCTGGCAACAAGCTGGGCTCCCGAGCACTTGGGAGGGAAAAAGAGAGCCACTGTGAGAAAAAATGTTGCCTGTGGTTCATATGGCTGTGAAGGCTGACAGTAACTCCCCAGGGGCTATGTGGAGCCATCGTCTACTGGAAGAAAAACATCCTGACCACCTCCCCTCCAAAGCTCAAAGGAGACTGGGGACAGATGAGGACAAGGTCGCCCACATTCCACTTAGAAACTCTTCCTGCAGGGGTCCAGAGGGGATGGAGGGTGAGGAGATTACCCAGCAATATCAAGCCAAACCTTTTGCATTAGTTCTTATTTGGTCTAACTATAATCTTGTTGTTCTTTAATCCTGTGATTAAAAGATAGGCTAGGCTCTCCAGGCCCTTAGGAGGAATTTTCTAAAATTATGTCCACGCTCAGTGGAGGCAGTGAGCGTTATACTCATGTATTTTTTTCTCAGCACTGCGAGTACAACCAGCTATCTCATGTTACTTTAAAAGCAAGACCACGCCATGCAAAAAGTGGACACACATTTATGAGGAGTAGGACAGCCAATGGTCTCAGTGCGCATATTCGGGAGTCTGCATTCAGTAGCTCTTATTCAGGCTCATTTAAGAAGTTGAATTTGCCTTATACAAGTGGGCCTATGATCAACAATCAAATAAATGATGCTATATAGCCAATAATACATGTCTGCGGCCTCAGTTAGCTGAGGCTTAATACTGGGGGCCAAAACCTGCCTCTCCAGGAATAGTTCTAGAAGTTATTTCAGCATGATTTCTTAAGCAGCAAAATACTACATAATGTCAACAAGAGTGGAAGGAACTGGCTGAATCAGTCCAGTAGACAGTATTAGGCAAAACCTACAAAATGACAGGTGTTTTATTTCAGAGCTTTATGCATATTGTTATTATCTTTATTTAAGAAAGAGAAAATCAATTAGGTAAATTTCATCTGAGCTTTCTGCTTTTTTTATATCTGAAATATAATAAAAGACTGCACAAATTACAGAAGACCTTTAAACCAACAAACTAGAAGTTATAACATAAATAAGACTCTTCAATACATTAATTTTCATCTTTGTAGAAAACATTAGAAGGAAAACTCTACTCAGTCAAGATAAAGAGGAAACTCCTACCTTCTAAAATCTTCCAGAAAAGCAGATTTTCCCCAATTAGATCTGTACAAGTATCTTCTACATCTCCATTCTGAATTTCTATATTTGCTAATCATTTGGATGCTTAATTAAAAAAAAAAGATTTTTTCTTTTCTCTGCTTTCTTACCTCAGGAGTGAGAGGCCCTTGATAAGATTATTTCACTCCACAATGCAATTCCATAAAGGTGTCATTTGGGCCAGTGTATCGTGCCCTTACATGTTTTCCCATTTATCTTTTTAGAAATATACAATCTATTTTAGTTATCATATTTACCTAAAGATCTCCGTTGCACCTATGGATGAAATAGCTATTCTGAAAGTTCTTTTACATTAATAGGTATACATAATTATTACAGTAAATGCTTTAAAAGCTGCCCAAAACAGGGGAGGAGTTTTAAAATGTTTGTGGCTGCAGGTAAAGGTTTCACTTTGTTCAGCTTCCCTCTGCTCTCTTTACTAACCAGCCTGCAGCTTCTAGTGCTCTGCTGACAGCCACCTTTCAGATTTCTATACATCTCTTAAAGACAATTACTGAATTTACCCAATGAGCTAGACTAGAAGCATCCTAATAGGAGTGTGAAAGGCTAATGAGCTGGAAGCCTTTGAGGTGGCATCCATGTCTCACATCTCTTGATGTGAGTGAGTTGATAAAATTGTTACTAGTTCAAGAAGGCACACACCCATGGTTTCTCCTTTCAGTCATTCCCTGCAACTAAGGCGAGATAGTTAAGGTCTTGTATCTCAGATGTGGTAAGTGGGCTGAAATGTCAGAATTCGCTCCCCAGGAACTTCACAAACAAGGGGTTTTGTGTTACAAGGAGGATTGAGCTGTTAGCAGGGGGAGAAATTGTCTCATTCCCAACTCACCTTTTTTTTTTAATAAAGGGAATACCATCTCCAGACTCTTTCTACCCATAATCTGAACAAGGTGTTGATGAAAAGATAAGAGTTCTTTTAATGATTACTCTTTCTTGGAAACACCAAGCACGATGCAGCTGTTACTCTGTCATGTACGGTCTGACAATGCTCAGTTGTGAGGAAAGACATCCTGCTCCTTGTTCAGCCTGGGAAACTGCTCAAGTCTGTGAAAACAGTCCAAGATTTAAATTCTCAGAGTTGACAGCCTCCCAAACTGGAGCAGTCAGCCATCCTCGCTCCCCACCAGGCTGAACCGTCCTTTCTGTTGGTGGCCGGTCACGAGCGGTGTTCCCCAGGGCTCAGTACTGGGGCCGGTCCTGTTCAATATCTTTATCAATGATCTGGACGAGGGGATCGAGTGCTCCCTCAGTAAGTTTGCAGACGACACCAAGCTGGGTGGGAGTGTTGATCTGCTGGAGGGTAGGAAGGCTCTGCAGAGGGACCTGGACAGGCTGGATCGATGGGCTGAGGCCAACTGTATGAGGTTCAACAAGGCCAAGTGCCAGGTCATGCACTTGGGTCACAACAACCCCAGGCAACGCTACAGGCTTGGGGAAGAGTGGCTGGAAAGCTGCCCGGAGGAAAAGGACCTGGGGGTGCTGGTTGACAGCCGGCTGAACATGAGCCAGCAGTGTGCCCAGGTGGCCAAGAAGGCCAACGGCATCCTGGCCTGTATCAGAAATAGTGTGGCCAGCAGGAGCAGGGAGGTGATCGTGCCCCTGTACTCGGCACTGGTGAGGCCGCACCTCGAATCCTGTGTTCAGTTTTGGGCCCCTCACTACAAGAAGGACATGGAGGTGCTGGAGCGTGTCCAGAGGAGGGCAACGAAGCTGGTGAAGGGCCTGGAGCACAAGTCTGATGAGGAGCGGCTGAGGAAACTGGGGTTGTTTAGTCTGGAGAAGAGGAGGCTGAGGGGAGACCTCATCGCTCTCTACAACTACCTGAAGGGAGGTTGTAGCGAGGTGGGAGTTGGTCTCTTCTCCCAAGTAACAAGTGATAGGACGAGAGGAAATGGCCTCAAGTTGCGCCAGGGGAGGTTTAGATTGGACATTAGGAGAAATTTCTTCACTGAAAGTGTTGTCAAGCATTGGAACAGGCTGCCCGGGGAAGTGGTGGAGTCACCATCCCTGGAAGTATTTAAAAGACGTGTAGATGAGGCGCTTAGGGACATGGTTTAGTGGGCATGGTGTGTTGGGTTGACGGTTGGACTCGATGATCTTAGAGGTCTTTTCCAACCTTAATGATTCTATGATTCTATGATTCTATGATTCTGAATTATTTTAGGGGATTATTTCAGCTACAGGTACCACTCGGTGTGAGCCAAAATAGCAGAACTCAACCCAGAGCTCCTGTTAGTAATCATAACAACTGTAATAATTAACCCCAAAATTTTCATGTTCAGTAAAACTCTGTGTGTACCCATTATCACAAAAGAAATAATGCAGTAATGAGTATCACCACCATCACAAGCCATTAAGAGTTTAGAAGCACACAGCAATACAATGTGATAATGTAGGACAGCAAGTACAGATTATATAGTGGACTCTAAAAGTATCATTTGCATAAACTCTGCCTAATGAAAGATCCCGGTCCTGGTACCTTGTATAGAAAACAACAAGAACTGTATCAAGGCCTGGATTGAAGACTGATGCAGAGCAAAGAGTGCCACCTACAGAATTACTAGGAGCATTTCCTTCAACACTTTAGGTCCCCTTTCCATTTGCAGACCATCTATGATAATGTTTAGTTAATACCGTCTGGTGAGATCAAATCCAAGCTGCTGTGCTCTCAGAACCAATAAATTAACTGGAAAGCGAAGTAACGTAAGAGCAAAGCTGCTAAACAAAAGAGGTGTTTGAAAAACTTGCTAACGCTACAGCTATAAAAAATAATCTTACCAGCTCAGAACAAGCCTGCTTTGGATGTACAGTCTTCCCATGTGCTTGACATCGTAATACGGCACATTTAATACTTGCACAGAATCAGCAATACACAGCATCATGAGAAAAACCTCAGAAGTACTGCTGCTGCTATTTTACTTTCACGAGCACACTCCGGACTACAGGCTCTCAATGAAAAGAAGCACAGAAATTAAAATCTATGCGTTTCTTCTTATTCTGCCTCCATTAGTCAAAGTCCAGAAATACGCCGCTCACTGAGGTTAACTGGATGGCAGCTTCCTCGGTAACTAGAGGCTAGCTGGCAGTTCAGAAACAGATGGTAGGTTAAATAGTCTCAGCTGGTAGGAGTTTTTGCTTTGGCCTTTTCCACTTCCCTTTAGGCTAATACATGACCATATTGCGACAGGAAGGTTTTAAGTAGTGGTCAAAAAGTACAACAGGCATTCCTTCCCCACATGCAAATATTTCCCCATCCAACCCGTAAACTGCTGTCATTCACTTAACGATGACCATACTGATAACAATAATAATGTGGCTGGAGCTCCAAATTCTATTTAAAAATATGCTTGTTCTGGGGGTGGTAATACTCAGGTATTTGGTCTACAATGAACAAGGAGAGAAGGGTGCTGTGGTGGGGGAGAGAGCAAAAAAAGATCTTTGCTTTTGTATCTGATATTTGTAAAAATTTTAAAACCCTTGGTTTTTGTGTGTCATATGGCTTGCATATCCTGAAAAATCAGACTATTTGGGGCTGAACCTGATCAGTCTGCTCAGCTACTGTGTGTCTGCCAAAGTTTGAGCCAATAACATATTGCAAGAGCCAGTGCAGTAATTATACAATCTGATCTCTGCATGCTACCAAAATAAACTCGCAGCTAATGATGGCAGTGCTACCACCATTTAGCAGGTTTGTGTGCTAAGAAGATGTGTGCCATATTTAATGCCTCCTCATGAGATCGGTTTCCTAATCTGAAAGAGATTTAAGACACTTAGAGAGAAACATGCAGCTACTCCTTTCTGCTGTTTTCAAACTGCTCCTGGTCATATTGGGCCTCTCTGCTCTATCCTTCAAATAAGCAGAAAAGCTGCTTTCACAGCTCATCTCCAGATATGAAATTACTTTCATGGTGGCTGAGCGCTCTCTGCTATCCAAATTTCGCACAAAAAACATTGCTTTCATTTTCTTGTGCTACTGAGCTGAACAAAGATAAAAGGAGTCAAATAAAGATTATTGATATAATGTTGTAATTTCTCATTCTTTCTCCTCCTTAGGAGCATTGTTGTGTATTTTATACCAACATATGCAGCAGCAGCAATGCCACGAACAAGTCAGCTTTGTGACTCTTTGCAGGCTTGAGTTATCAGCAGTCACCTGTGCGGTACGTTGTACTGAGGAATTAGTGATTTGGAAAATTATCCGATCCATACCATCAAATCAAGGGAAAGATCTACTGTTTGCAATTACTCTCTCAGAGCTTGCTGCTGCTCCTCCTTGCATTTGATAAAATTCAGCTAGGGGAACTACAGCACTGGCCCTTTACAGTGAGAGTTCATCGGGCTTTATAAGTATATTCTCAATGCCACAAAATATGATAGAATTATTACTAGCAGGTAATTATAATGATTTTTTTCCTCTCAAGTTGAAGCTAGGTTGTATATCTGAGAAGTCACAGTTACATTCCCATTTTCACCATGCATACAAACCCAAACAAAAGGAAAGTTTGAAATTCAATGTAGCAAAAGCTAGCATCCTCCGTGGTGGCAATGATAACGAGAAAATAGTAGTTTTCTCGCACCTCCTGTAGACGTATCATGAGGCGGCCTCTCAGGAACCAGAACGTGAGCAGTCATGATGCCTTACAGATGCCTTTCCAGAAGTGCCATTAACATGGATTCATTAAATGTTTTTATGAAGGGCAGCAAAATGAGACCCAGTCTTCACTAGCGATTTTGGTTTTATCCTTTCTGAACCAGAATCTCGAAAAAATCTCAGCATCTAAAATTTATGCAATGCAAAATGCTGCAAGTGTTTATTTGAAGGAAGCCTCAATAACTGGAGACATTTTTCCTGCAAAAAACCTTGAAATTATCACATAACCACAAGACTTCAAGACAGAAAACCCAAAATAGTGAAAGCCACCAGCCATACTTTATGAATGCAGAATGCCTATTAACCCTATTTGGGGAACAATTGGATGTACTAAAGTTTTCAGAACAGCGGAGTTTACATTTATATAACTAAGTATACGACTTACACTTTAGCATGTATTTTATGACAGATTGGGAATAGAAACAGGCTAACACAGTTCCCCGGTTAGGACAGACACCTCAGGCTGTGGTGAAACATGACCTTTATAGATATCTAGCAAAAAAACATTTAAGAAACAGATATAACATCATGACCTTTTTAGATACATAGCATAAAACATCTAGGGGGAAAATCCTGCCCCTCTTCCCGTCTGCCACAGAAGCTACGGACACAGCAGAAACTGCCCAAGGGGCCAGTGTGGTACTGGGAGTTGCAGGTTTTACTGGACCCCAAAATGACAGTAACGGTGGGACTGATTACACCTAACTTTGCCACCTCTGTGTCTGTTACTTAGGCTCTCTCCACAGTTGCTGGAGACAGGCAGGCAGCTCCAGAAGTGGTGTTTGAAATAAATGTCTAAAGCAGAATATATGAATTGTAAAACAGAATATATGAATTGTTCTTTCGAGGTACTTCCATTGCTTTGACTACAGAGGGACTACTAATTTCTAACTAGTGTTCACTCAGATGAACTGTACCTCAAGGGATGACACTATTATTACACCCTCTGGTGATGAGGGACTCTTATATTGCTCCAGTATGCAGAAGAGATCACATTTTAGTGGAATTGGGGCAGGACACAGAATTTCCTTGATCAAACAGAAGCCAAAGCTTAGCATTATTTTTCTGCGCTTTTGCTTCTTAGTGGAAAATAATCTTCTAAAACTAGAATTACTTCTCTGACAGATTTTTGTTTCCTTTTCTCCCATCATGACACATAAAAAACAAGGGAGAGTTTATTTCATTAAGTCTGAGAAATTAAAGATATAGCACTGCTAATGATAGAGTTGTTGCTGCTCCTGTGGTCCTACCACAGACAATCCCATTCTAGATACAATCTGTAGAGTATTTTTACCAAAACAGGGCCAGAAGTGTTATTAAACTTTCAAAGGAGAAATTTTTGAGGAATGGTAGCCTAAAGGCTAATAAGAATTTGAAAAACAGAAATGAAATAAAATCTCTAGGAGGGATTGGTGCTACTCAGAGAAAAATTAAGAGGGCACCAAATTGCATGATGAAGAAAGCAGGAAGATGAGAATAAATTCTTAGTGTCCAGATCCAAGAGGCCAGTTAAGTTAGATGGAAATTAATTAAAATTTGGAACTAAAGTGTTTGGTAGAACCCCAATGGAAGTATAAGCTACAGCCAACACTCTGAAAGAGGAAAATCTGAGAGTCTAAAATGATTTTGAAGTGAAGATCAGAAAAGGTTAATGAAGCAGTTAAGGAAGAGAAAAGGTCCATCCGAGAAACCAAACGATCCTTTGCCTCAGTGGAACAGGAGACCCTTGCTCCTTTCCTGTAATTAAGATGAAATACTATCAAAACAGAGGTGCCAGGCGATCTGGAACAAATAGGAAGCATCCAAAGCTTCTGAAAAAACTCATCTACAAGTTATCTGAAATGTTTATAAAATACACTCTCTCTGCTGCTTCTGATGTGTGCCGCACACTGCAGCTATATTTAAAATCAATCCAGAGCTATAGAATCACTCCAGGGAATTACTGACCAGTAGATGTAAATGACAGTTCAAATCAGAAAAACAAAACTCTTGGAAGACCATGACAATAACGGGGTTAATCAGCGCTGTTTCTGTGAAGAAACACCATGTCTTGCTCTTAGGCTATAGCTCTACATTTCAATAGAAGATATCTAGCTCTTCTGTTTTCTAGAAAAGTCATCTTCAATGCCCTCCGTTTCCCGTTTCCACTCCCCTCACATATTCTGTAATGCCCTTATAACAATTGTGCCACTATAATTGTTTGAGGATTATTCTCTAAATTAGATTACAAGTAAAATAAAATTCCTTAAAAATTATATTATATCATATATTTTAAAATCAGACCGTATAAACCCAGCTCCACAAACAGTTGTGTTTACTACAGAGGAGGCAGTGATAGTGGCATAACACAAAAAACAAGCAAGATCTTCTTTAAGTTTGGTTTAGTGCTGAATAAAACATGTCTTAGAGCTACAATCTTAGAAACCTTGTGATATGTTGATAAAATAGTGAATAAAAAAGAATCTTTTGACATACTTTATTCAGATTGCCAAAACAATTTTTCAAGGTCCCTTATAAGAGATGAGTACAGGTAAAGAGTTATAAAGAAAAGAGGAAAACACTGCCCCAGACCAACAAATGGCCAGAAGAGAAAAAACAAAGAATATGATTAAATGCTGTGTTTTTATCGTGGCAAAAGGTTAATGACAGGGCATCTCATGGTTACTTTCTAGGTCCCTGGCTATTTAATAGATTCATTAATAATCTAGAAAGGGATCGTGTGTTGGTAGGCAGCAAAACAGGCACATGGTAATTTTTCAGATTATTCAGGACAGAGAGGACAGTGAGTTCAGAGTTTTGCCAGAATATAGGTTTGTCTTTTTTTTGACAATTTTGCCTGAAGTTATCACCAACTAATATATTCTTAAAACTGCAGGGCTGCTCCATATAAATACAATAGTTTTATCACCACTTAATTCTTTATGAACTAGAAATTATTTTGATTTCACCAGACAAGACTACAAGTTACATATATTAATTTTATTTTTTATTTTCTGTTCTCCTTTTTTCTTTCAGAAAATGTCCCACAAAACAATGTAGAGTTTAGCAGGAATACTAATTAAGCAATCAAGATCAAATATCAAGAAACTCCAGAAATGAAGCTTAATCCAATAACGTAGGTTCATCAATGCTGAGCTTACACATACTTTCTATTTTTCCTTTGCCCTTTAAAAACTAACACTCCTCATTTGGCCTATCCTCCTCTCAGGGAAGGGAAAGAAAAGAATATTTTTTTAAAATTCATTTTTATTCTCTCAAAAATTAAATACAAATAACAATAAGTCTATTTTTAAATAAATCAAAACCAATAACGAAAATGATCCTGTTCGTACCAGATTTCTAAGACACCTTTAAATTTTTATACTTAATATCACCTAGAAGTTCATTTTTGAGGAAATATTCACAAAAGGTTACTCTTACAATATAAGCTTTGGGAGATTCACCTGTCATTCCATCCTGTGCAAATAAATGCACAGGTATTATAATAGACCTAATTTCTTTGTCCCTCACAGCGCTAAGAAGAGAAAAATTGTCAAGTTCTTGAAATCAGCAGAGGAGCCATACCCTGTATACAAGTGTGGAATCATAAAACTGCTTCTTAAGGTCAGTGCAGCTTATGGTAATGAATATGGAAAGGTTACTATTGTTGTCTTTTGTTGATTTCTCCTCAAAAAATGCAAAGAACAAAAAGGTCACTAAGCAATGTTTCTAAGCTACTTTGGAATTTACTAATCTATCACTGAAGAAAATAAAAAAGGGTTAATAAAATATACTCTAGACACAGAGAATCAGATTAGAAGTGGCATTTCACTGTGAAACCTTCTTTAGACAGAGAAAAAATAACCCCAAAATCAGAAAGGAAAGCTACTTTCAGACTTTGATCACTAAATAAATATTTACAAACCGAATAAAGCTTTTTAAAGTACAAGGCTGGAGCACCATAACACGTCATTGAGGAATACATCTGTGACAGTGGAGCTGACATCTAGTACTGTAATGAATGCTGGATGCAACAATTTTATGAAAATTGTACTTGTCCAGATCAGTGAAAGAAGTTACTGTATATTGAGTTTTGTAGACCAAGCCTATACTGGAAGAGTTTGAAAAAGCAAGCAGGGTGACAATGCAATGGCAAGAGACTCCAGAATGATGCACTAAATTACCAACTGAGAGATATCCAAGGAGGGTACAAACTTGCATTGTCAAACTTGGATAGTGAAATGTTCGAATCGGAGGAACTTTGAGATGAGAGGAGAAGCCCTGTGGAAGGCAATCTGGATTGACAGGTTGGCAAAGGGACAAAGGGACTAGGACTCTGCAAAGCATGTCCAAAGGCACTGCTCACTCGTGGGTCCACGTGGGGAAAACTGAGATGCAGTTTAAAACTATGTCTCTCTCCTCTGACATGCTTTTGTCCTAAACAAATTATAAATGGCTTTTAAGTCATTATTTGGATGTTGCAAGTGTCTCCAAGTGGAGGGTTTGCAAATAAGTCAGATCTACTGTGGAAACCCCTGGTGATATCTAGGAGCTATAGGGTCAGGAGATGATCGGAGAGAAGGATAAACTTATATTTCCATCTCTATACACAGAGCTGGGGATAGAGAACCAGAAATGCACTCTGAGGTCCACTTCAGGGGCTATGTGAAATAGCATGAATAAAAGGTAAAATTTTACTAAGAAAAATTAGTAAGAAACTAATTGTGTAAAAATTAGTATAGAAACTAATTCTATATGGATATTTCCATACATATATCAACAGAATATGCATGTCACAGATTCTGAATTATTGCCTATATTTGTATTTCTGTGGTTTTCTCATGTTGTGTGGCCCTTTAGCTTTGCAGTAACTTGTCTACAGTGTTTGTGTAGCGTGATGACAGAGTGGAAGCAGCAGCGTAATCTTGACATTTTGGCATTACTCTTCATCTATCTTGCCTTTTGTGGAGGTTACTATATTATTTAAAATGCCAAATGTTCAGAACAATGTAGATAAGCCAAATTCCATGAATTTTAATGGGAATATTTTATACTTTAAATTCAAAATAAGGTTCTTTTTTGAGTGGAGGATCAGCTTTGAAGATAAGTGTGCAAACAGTGGCATCGTTGAATTGAGCTGTTTGGTAGAATAAGTTTTGAATGAAGGAGACCATGTAAGTATTTTCATGAAACAACCCTTTAACTGTTAGGGGATAGGTTAATCTATTTTAGAAATTCTGAAGTCAATAAAGCAATGGAAGTTTTCTATGTAATGGCTGGTGCTGCTAGACTTATGTGATCATTTCTTCATATTTTAAAAAATAGAGATTACAGAATTAAGGGACATAATTACCCATGTTGCACTGGAAATAAGCACCACTAATTTATCCATTTTCTATTACAGAGAATGACATCTTTAACAAAAGGAAATTTAAATAGAATTTTTAAACAGTAGGACCATTTTCTCATGCTGAGCTTATTCTTTTGTCTATGTATGTATATATAGGCGAAGGTTTGAGTCTGAATTTGCTTCTCAAGCAAATTTGTGTTGAAACCACAAATGATGTTATGTCCACATGGAGTGTAGTGAGAAGAAAATAATTTCGGGTTTCATCTGCATTTTCATTTCAGTATATATGTCAAATGCTTTGCCTTGTTTAGATAAAGGTCAGGAAAAAACAAAGCTTTTCTTTTTATCTTAAGAGTGTTTGTAAAACAAGGAAAATGTAGGTGGAATGATTTGGAAATGAGTTCCTTTTGAAATTCTCTACAGCAGTCAATTCAAGTCCTGAAAATACAGTTTAATTGTTGGAAGATGTATCCTAATGTATCCTACACTGATATAGCCTTAACTACTCTTTTGTATTGCAAAGAGGAATCAGCACAAACTGGACAACATGACACAGTCTGACACAAACCGTTAGAGAGTAATGGAGAAGGTACTGAGCATAGCAGTGCCGCATGAGGAGAAAAGTGAAATAAGATAATTATTTGTCCTTTTTTTCTGCAACAGGATTGTCCGAAAGTCCGTGTGTATTTAGCAGTGGATATGCACTATTTACGTCAATAGTCTGAAGTTAAGCACATGCTTAAGAATGAGATTTTGGGGAAATTTAGCCCTCCGTACCATTAAATAGTATTCTAAAATACTGGAATCAGATGAGCATTATTTATTTATTTATTATTTCACAAGCCATTATTTTTGGCAAGGTATTCACAAAAATTTGGGTAAGTAAGCAAAAGACTAAACAGACATGTCAGAACACAGCTGGAGGTCAGACACATTCTTAAGTCAGATTCTCTTCAGTTTAACTTCTACATCTCTCTCAAATTATTACAGGACATCTCATTTTTTCCTGAAACAATTACGAGGTTGATACCTGTGGTATTTACCTACTCTGAGGGTGTTGTAATGATTAGCTAACTCACCGTTGCACAGAAAGGCAGCAGAAAACCCATGCATTAGTTGGACAAAATCAGTAAAGCACTCTATAACTGATGATGATAATGACTCAACAGTGATTCACTACCACAGAAGTAGTTATCAAGCTAGCGAGGGACAAAAAAACTACTTGAGTACTCCTGGAAGGAAGCAGTCATAATGTCTTTTCACTCAATATGGGTAAAATAAAAAAGATATGTTATTTTGGGTCTACTGGGTGAAAAAAAAAAGTGTATAAAATATAAAAAAAGACCTAATGCCCTTTTGCAGATTATTTTTTTGTCATTATAGATAAACTGGGTTGAAAGTTAGATATAGAAAGGTTACGCTAATTAGATTTCTAGAAATAATTACCATCACTAACCAAAGCGAATGACAAATCAAACAGATGATTCAGTTTCAGTGATGGCTATCAATCTACAATCATAAGCAAAAATAGATCAAATTCTTTATATACCTTTAAGATGATAGGCAATATCCAGCACAGACTATTCAGGCAGACTAGAAAAAGATGTTTTCTTTCCCTCCCCAGACATTGTAGAATTCTATAAAAAACCTGAACTGGAAGAGTGAAATCAGTTGTGTCAACACATATATGCACAAGAATGAGAATAAATAGCAAATTTGACACAAATTCTTCCACAGAAATGTTTATTTTTGTATATCAGACATGAAAAAGGAAAAAAAAAGAATCCTGAAATTTGAAATATGGCTTTTTTTTTTTCTCATCAGCCTGAAAACTGAAAATGTTTGGAATTCTCTCTAAAAGCGACTTTAATTAAATATTTTGTATCAAATGAAAGAGTTAATTATGCTTTCACTCTGGTCTACTTTATTTATCTTCTATAAAAATATAAGGCTGGAACTTCAGTATGTTTTTAGTACATTTTGATGCAAGCATCCTTATATTTAAAAAATGGTTCAACTGTGGTCAGTTCAATTAACATTAGCATAAATATGTACAGCAATACAGACATGGTACACACATATTTTAGAGTCGGATACTAGGGAAAGATTTTTGTTACTGAGACATAATATACTTTTGCAAACTGTAAAAAGCACTAATACTCACATATATCGTTTTCTAGTTCAGGGGACAAAACTCGGGTTTCCATTTCTGCTCCCTTGTCTCTTTTAAAGTGCAAATAACACATTTCCTATAACCATGCTTTTCAAGCAGAAAACGGCCAATAGACTGTTTTTTAAAAAAGGAGCCTTTTCAGAGCAAACCATAACTAAGAGAAACGGGACAATTTAGAACTTTGTCCTTCCTCACTGAAGATTTTCAATTGACTTTACTTGCATTGGGATTGGGACTCTAAAGGATATGTAGAAATTAGCTTTGACCAGCCTACTAAGTAAGTAGCCCTATCTGCACTCCTTACTTAGATACAAAGCTGATACTTAATAACCTGGTAATTTAGGGGGGAAAATCAGGTTTTGCATCACCTTTCAGAACCAGACTGGAGGACTGCATTCAAGGAATAATGACAGAAAGGAAAGAATAAAATTGCAACTGCCTTTCTTCACATTAAAAAAATAAAAAAAGAAAATCAATTTCTGGATAAAGCAAGGGGCTCAGATACTCTTCACACAGGAGAACAGAAAGCATTGTCATTATTTTTTGAAATAAATAATTTTTTTAAGAGAAATACCTTAATTGGTGAAAAAGAAGTACCCGACAGTGATTTGAAGATTTTAATTTTTGTGAACATGAGTCAACTCTCGTAAAGAAGGTCAGCAGAACTTCAAAGGGATTAAAAAATATCAGTCTAGCCCTTACTTTGTGCATTTTTCTATCTCACTAAGAGAAGAATCAAACTCCTGCATGAAAATGCCTGTTCCAATGCCTGTGTTCCAATAACACGTAGCAGGGTCTCTTCCTGAAGCCCTTGCACAAATAAACAGCTTTGAATTGCATCCACTGCTGAGTTAGCACACCACTCTGTTAGGCTGAAGCAGCTGCAGCCAACGGTTTAAATCAAATTCATAAAATGCAGGGATTGATATTTTCAGAAGAAAATAACAGCTAATATAGATGAAAATAAAAGAAGGTTTATATTAATCTCCAAGTTATTTCATTTTAAAGAACGAAGCTTGGAATGGGGAGAAGGTCAAGCCTAGAAACGAAGCATTCTGAGGAAAAGGTGATTTGATACCATATCGAATGACTGAATTTTGGCAAGGGAGAATAGGAGGGGAATGACAAGGAGGGATTGAAAGCTCATTCCTGCAAAGGTTTAAAAATAAATTCTGGGCGCTACCTCAGTTTGAAGATCTGACATAAACATGTCTGCAGCTCGGCTAAGGAAACACTTGATATCTTAGTACGGCGGCAGGTTTCATCCCTTTTCCCCAGGAAGCTGGTGTTGCAGCCCCGTGGGAGAGGTGCAGCAGCAGACGAGTGCCTGCAGGACCATAGGTTTAGGCTGGTGCCACTTGGTAGGATTTGCAGAAGATTTGAAGACCTGACCGCTAGGAAGGTTTGCAGATCTGTGGTGTTTCCTGTGTGTCCTAAGCTCTGACAATAATAATAAAAGAACAGAGGGACTCACGGTAGCACAGGCATAGCTGTGTCATTCCTCATGAATGACAAGGATCAAAACTTTCAAATCAAAGATTTTAAAGTGAGGAAATCAAACTTTGAACATCCTGGTAGGCAAAATAATTCAGATAGTTCCCTTCTGTAGTAACAGTTCCTTTTTAGTGTCTCCTGTAGTTTTTGCTCTGTTTCAAGATCTTTCCTTCATTCTTTTTGGTGGCCTTCACCATTCACACTCACTCAAATGGTGGAGGTGGATGTAGGTAGCTAAATCACTTCTGAACTACTGCAGAGTAATTTTTTGTTTCCTAGCTCAGCTTCTTTTCCTTGTCTGTTTTCATCTTCTCTTCGGTCCCTTAACTCTCACTCTTTATTTTGTCTTTACTCCTCAGGTGTTAATCTGTTGGGTCTCTCTACCTTTGGACCCTCCATCTCCCCCCGTGGGAAGCCCGGGAGCAGGCAAGGAGCCGCTCTAAGCAGCTCCTGCCTGCGGACCGCTCGCAGGGCAGGAGGACAAGCGCGGCAGCAGCTTTCCCACTTCTCCTCTAGGCAAAAAGCAGCAAACCTCAGGGACCGGCAACAGCCCGAGGCAGCAGCCAGCCCCTCTCCTGCACCTTGCAGCCCTCGCGACCAGGCAGGAGATGCACCACCTCGGCGATGCCCACGCAGCACCTTCCCATTACTATACCTCAAAGCCAAGGATTTTTACTAGGTAACGCTTAATTCGTGAAGGCCTAAATTATACCTGGTAGAGGTCGATATGAACATCCTGCGCAAGGCTGAGGTGCCATTTGGTCTGTAGGATTTGAAAACAAACCCACAATCCTTCTCTGTATGAGTCTGACAGCTCCTGTATTAATTGGCTATCGTACGGCATCCATGCATGCAGTGCTGGTAATTAAGGCAGAGTCAACACTCATACACCCCCAGATTTAAAGAAAGATTGCTTGGTTAATTAGGCTACAATTTGGTTTTGTATGCTTCTAGAAATTGTTCCAATAATAAGTTTGTATACTATTATTACAAAATTAAGAACTGTCAGCAAAGCAGCTATAATTAATGTTTCTGACTTAAAGGCATAACACCTGAATTTTGAGAATTATCTTTTTTAATGGTATGAGAAACAACATTGTTCAAGTTTAAAGGATTTGTCTAAATGAGTTTGTTCATCAAGAAGAGGAATATTGGGTTTCCCCCTATTTTTCCAGCACAACATCCTGTTCAATTTCTCTTTATTTTTTCTTGGTTTTTTAGAATTACAGCTATATTGAATTAACCCATTATAAGAGACAGAAAGGTGACAAATTCCCTCAGCTCAGCAATACAAGAATTTGCAGTTTAAAGACCTCGCCATACAAACTTTACATCCTGTATCTGACACACTGTATCTGTTACCAAAGATATGCATCTAAGCACTGCAAATTGTCATTTTGGGGGCAATGCATAGCAGGGAACAACAATAACGAAGGGAAAAAACCCCCACAACAGTATAAGCTACAATAATAGAGTTTAGGATGTAATCACTTAGCTGCTGTCTCTGACCACAGTGGTAGAATACTACTTTCCAGCTGAGTTTAGTCTCTGAAGGTCATTAGAGATGTGTACCAATAAACATACACTCTGCTATCAGATTAGCAGACAAAACAGTTTCCATGGCAACCATTGGACAAGAGAGCTCGCCTGCATTCAGCATTAATTTAAAATATTTTTTTTTCCTCCCTCAGTCTCCTTGGAGCCAGTGCTGTGAAACACAAGTGCTTGCAAGCTCTCTAATCTGCGGCTGCCTTTGAAAACCCATCCAATGTGTGTTGAAGCTGAGCCAATTAACGTTACGAGAATTGGGTGAATTGCAGAGAATCTGGCAAGGCTGTGTTTACCAATTAGGGTTTTTTTTATGATGCAAATGTTGCACACCATGCAGCAGGAATAAAAGCCAGCTATGCTGAATATGAAACTGTTAATTGCATTTTTCAGAGACACGGCTACAAGGTGAAACTAATCATACAAATGATAACTGGGTTTTACCACCTACAGTGCTTTGGTATTGCACTTTCACTAATCTGTATTAAAATAGCCCATAAATTTTTACAGCGGAAAAAAATGCAGACCTTAGTACAGCCTTCTGAATTTTGGGGCATAGAAGGAACCAGGGAAATTAGATATACGTAACAAGGAAAACAATCAAATTATTATTAATAAATACCAAACAGTGATTTTTTTTTTTTTTAAAGAAATTTGTGTTTGCTACAAAACAAAGAGAAGTATAGTCTATTCAGCTCAAATGAAAATCCTCCTGGTAAAAGAGACTGGTAAAGATGTCAATGAGCAGGAAGTTTTCTGAGTGAATCAGTCCAAAGGAAGATTGAAGATGAGGATGGAAAATGCTTGGATCAAAAGTCCTAAAGAAAGGGTAATATATATCTATGGAGAGGTTTACCAGATACTTTACAAACAGCAGGAGAGTCCAATATATAACACCCCACATTGCTGACAGGATTTGGGAATACTTTAGCCTGAAGAGAGGCTTATGAAGAGGACCTTATGTCTAACTGGTCCAAATGTGCAGTATCTTTTTTTAAAAAAGAATGAAAGTATTATTTATTTTCAAGTATTATAATTCAGTATAGGAAAGTGCAGGCAAATGGATTTTGTATTTAGACCTCCCCATAAGTTAAGCCTTATTTTTCCAAGGGTAAAACTCTCCTCAGTTAGGGGAGCCCTTAATGAGAAATATTTAGAAAAAGTAGTTAAATGAAATCCTTCAATAAAGTTTTTGATGGCATGGCAGTACCAAGAAAGAGCAAAATTTTATTTAAATTTTATTTTTTCCCTCAAAGATTTCTCAGTATGGAAAAAGACAAAAGGAATGAATTTTCTACCTTTTTCTCCTGTAAATGAGACACTGAAGTTTAATCATTAGATAAAACTATGAGATTACTTTTCTGATATGCACCTGGTGAATATTTAGATGGAAAGAACACCTAGAAATGTTGCCGCTAACTTTACCACTAAACCACACACACTGCCATTAACACTACCACTATCTCATCCACTTGGAAGTATGAAGTATGTTGTGTATACTTAGCTAATTGTTTCCTGTGACAAATTAAATTAAACAGTGATGACAAATAAAACCAGGTCCTAAGGACATTTGAGTAAATAGGTTGAGTTGTCTTTAGGTGTGATAAAGACCATAGTACTTTTGGGACCCAGAGTCCCAAAGTACTCTAGAAACTTTAATCAATTCTTTCTTGAACCTTTATGAGAAAAAGAAGTATGATTTTTCCAGTTCTGTAGATAATTTGTGTGCCTCTCTTTCCTTAATTGTGTCAATCATGTAGAATTAGAAACAAATACGAAGTCTCCTGTCATCAATTAATTTGTCATAAAATTATCTCTATGCCTGTACTTTTGTCTTTTAGAAGACAAAGCATGCAGCACGACAAATATTTGGAGAGCACAAATATTTGCTAAACTAATGTATTTTATGGTCAGCAATCACATGTACATGACACTTAGAAAGAAGAAAACATCAGGCAGAGAGGGTTTTCAAATGTTGCATTTAGAGAAGAGGATCAAAGTAAATGCTGCAAAGAATAACCACAACTAGAGTAATACACTAGACAACTTCAATTGAAAGTGGCATGGCTTAAAGTAACAAGATAATAGGGTTGAATAATGCAAATGACCATATCCCATGTGGGTTTGCACTACAAGAGATCCTAAAAACCACAGAAAATTAGGAAAAGGCATTGAAGAGCAGATTCTTGAAGAGATTTTCCTAAAAGAATAGAGAAAATGAGGACAGCTGGGAACCTTGAATGCACAGCAGGATGAGGGGCAAGGGAATGATTTGCTCTATAATAAGAACTGAGGGAAACAGTGACAATTGTAGAAAGTGCATGAAGAAAACTAGCCAGGAATGAATGGCCCATGTGTTTCTGAACTGCACTGGCAATCAATCATCTATTTTCCAGCAAAAGACAAAATACAAATTTGAATCGCAACTGCTGCCAGAGTGTGCTTAGCCCAGATTGGTACAGCATTAAGACAGCGAGAGAAACTCTGTCAGACTTGATAAAATGATTATTAGAGGGGACGAGTTTTTATGTGTTTTGGAAGACAGATGGGTCATGTCAGAAATGAACTGTGTCTAAACGACATGCTTCTCTCTGTTCTTTTGTGTATTTATTTACTTGAGCTTTTCATATCCTTGGGTTGATTCATAGGATGCTAAAGACATCCAATAGCACTGGCACATACACCTCTGATTGATAGCTAACGATCTGAATTCTATTCAGAGGTTTATTCTAATCAGGAATTTACTGCAGGTCTGTTCACTTCCATTGTCCGTAATGTTAAAAGATACAGATTTTCAAAATTTTTTTTGCAAGAACTTAGAAGCTATTCAAAAGTGGCCAGAAATCATTTTGATTTCAATTGTTGCAATGTATAAATTTGAAGACCTTGGATCTTGGTCTTAAAAGAAAGAGAAAAATTAAAGTAATCGAGATAATGATCAAAGGATAACAAACCACAATTGTTACTGAAGACTATAAAGCACTGAAAAATCTGACTGATTATCTCTGCAAACAAGCTATCAGATTGCTGGAAATTGTTGGAAGTGTGGAGGCTATTAGGAAAAAGATAGATTTGCAATGAGTGACAAAATTATGATCTGCCTTGTATCCCTGAAGTTGTGGATAGATGAGCAACAAATCCTCTGGTTCCTGAGAAAGGAACATCACTTTAAAATTATTTCATGAATAGCAGTCATGAAATAATGTATCATGGTATAAGGAAACTCACCACTTTTGAATAAAACTACTTGGCAACAAAAGGCAACTATGAGGGTTGGAACATAAAGCAAGTATAACAAATTATCAGTTTGCAGTTATAACAAAGTGATGCAGGACATTTCCCAAGGCTTAATTGTCCAGCTGGGAAGAATTGATATGCTCAGGGTAAAAAACTCAAGGAAACAATTTAGGCCAGAAGATCACTGAGATTAAAACTGGAATCATTTAAACAGATCCTTTTTCCAGACATGTTTGTTGTTGGTTTTGCTTTTGTTTTTTTGCAACTATGAAAATGCTGTTTTGCACATCACACGAGACCCACAGAAGTCCAGTCATTTAAAATCATAATGTAGAAATAAACAGTTACCACCACATTCAGAATATACTTGTGCTCAACAAACATACAGAAGGATGGATGATCTCTTCCTTGAAGACTGTTTGATATTAAGAAGACAAGAAACAAGGAGAATGAAAACATTAAAATCATTTAAACGATAACTGGGCAAGGTTTTGTGACACTGTTGATTATCCTTGAACACACTTGGCTTTTCCATCTGGCTGGGGATATACTGCTCCTAGTTCTTGATATGAATTAGCCGGGCTTTTACAGGTGTCATAGAAAGGATTCAAAACCAGAAAATAATTCACCTTAGTAACCCAACTTAGGAAGAGATGTCCCATCCTCCTAAAGAAGTCTGAGAAAGTCTGAGAATAATATCTAGGACATGGATAAATCAAATAACACTATTATTTTCTATTGCTGGAACTCTGATGCTTCTTCATCTTGCTCCAGAGTTTGCAATCCCATCACCATAAAGTAGGTTTATACACAACTGGTAGTAGAAATGCATTCTGAGTATACAGGAAATCTGGATTGTTGATTTTTTTATTATTTTCTACTCAGTGTTGCTACTTTTAAGATGTGATATCACAGATGACAATCTTTACTATGTTAACAGGGAACTTCTCCAAGTTATTATTATACAGAAATGTTTTCTCCCTCCCAGGCACCATGGCGACTGCAGCACTAAAAATAGGCACTGTCTACAGAGAGATGAATGAAGATATGAACGTGGCATTCTGCAAGCCACAGCCAATAAAATCACTGAAATTTGGATGGAAATGATATGGAAAGAAAACTCACTGTCATTTTGCCAACAAGCATTTGAAATGCAAGTATCACAGAGCTGGAGCCACATCAGCATGAGTCAGTAGTATCCTACCTGTGCTTCTACTAACCAAGACAGTTTCAACAGACTTTTAGACACAGTTGACATAATTGCTCTTGACTCAAAGTCGAGGTGCTATGGTAGCTCTAGGGGTTGTAGTCTCTTAAGATTACAAAATATAGCACAATATAATCATGATAAACCAGGTAAGTAAAATACCTAGACAATCTGCTGGTCCAAGATGAATCCCATTGCCATGCTGCCTCTGCTTCTCCTGAATTCTGATTTACATGGAGTAAAATCTGTGTTTTCCGAATTATAAGATTACGTCCAATATGTGTCAGAGTAATTAATTGGATAAGTTATGTAACTTCTTCAAAAAACTACTGGGCATCAAATGGCAAAGAAGATCTGAAGACTGTATACCTTGAGAAATACTTTTTGAATCAGGGAGTGTTTGGATTTTTAATCTGACCCATGTTATTGTGTACATGCGTGTACTACTTGTATCTCTAAAAAGTTCTCATAATCCTAGTGTGAAAAGGAACAGTTCCTTCTCTATGGGTAATTGAGACCTCCACAGAGAGTAAAATCAAAGTCCTGGATGAGTCTGAATAGTATAATTTACAATACAAAGCAGTAAAGTATTCCTTAGATTTCCAAAATAATCTTCTACATCTCTGTAAGGCAATACAGGAAAATATATATTTATTTATTTATTATAGTTTATTCCTGAAAGGCTTTCACAAGTAAAATTTGTAACATTCACCCACTGGATAGAAAAGCTTTATTTCTCTCAGAAATGAGAGAAAAAGAACATTTTCACTTGTGGATTAAAAGTAAATGAAAAGAGGGGATGCAAGAACATCCCTTAATCTGTGTTCCTAGACCTGTATTATGCCTTTCACTACTCCAAATGGTAAGGTTACCAAGTCAAAAGTAAGCTGATATGCACATAATACATGAAGACCATGTCATTTATGTAGTGACTGAAAGGCAGAAACATTTTAAAGTGTGACATTAATTTCCCATCCTAGGTATATAAAACTGTATACAAAGTGATACAGCGCTAACCTGCAGTTATGGGATAGTTGAGGGGAGAGGGGTAGCCAGCTCAGACATCCATGTGAACATGAAGATTTGGGAACAAACCAACTTTGAGCAGGAGAGGACACACCAAGCCCAACTTGAGGGTCACTACAGGGGTCTGCCAGCTCATGTGACCAAGGCTGGTGATTTGGTTGTGTGGATTCACTGTGAACATATGAATTCATTGGGCTGAAACAATCAGGTAAGATAACAAAGGCAAAATAAACCAAGGCTTTGCAACAGGGACCATAGATAAACTCAGTAATTCAGTTGGAAATGTTTTTGTTCAGGTGTTAGTATTGAAGGTTTACGTTTGCATTGAAAAGCTTTGGCCTAATTTTAGAAGGTATCTTTAGAAATTTTAATCTAATTTATAATAGATTCAGTTAAAATACATTGGTTAAATGTAGTTGTAGCTATTGAATCTTCACATATCTTACATCATCATGTAACACCTTTTGGACATAGAAGAGCAAAATGTATTACATATAAACTGGGAATTCTTAGTGTCGATTTAGAACTACTCTAGTTAGCAATCTGTAATGTTAATTATACAAACAAACAATATTTTTTCATTCTAGTCTCCCCAAAGCCATCAATGAAAGATTAGTAATGTCATTGGAATGAAAGAATGGAAATGCATAATGTTTAAATAGCATCCTAAAAACAGATGTAGAGACTAAAAAGAAAGCCAAAAGGACAAACAATTCTCTTTCACCATTTTCTTTCCTTTTTCTCATTCTTTTAAAGATACCTTCTCAAATAACAGCACAGTGTACAGTCATGATTGCTAGAGTGGTTGCTCAAGAGTTGCAAATGTATTTTCTAACAACAGTCCTGAGATTTTGAAAGTAGAAACAAAAGAGATATATGGTACATTTAGTGTATTGATTGACCTTTGCATACGGCAGAAAAATACCTTCACTTTGCGAGCACAAATTACAAGAAGAAAGTTTAAGGCAACATTTCTACCTTCGGACTCACAGACCTCAATTTTCTTTTCAAGACTATAATAAAGACTAACCTACAGTTCCGCTACCCTAGTGTAAGCACAAATTGGCTGAAGTTTGATGTTTCCTAGGGCTTCCCAGAATTTGCAAAGAAATGCATACTGACAAAAGCGTTATCACGTCCCACATGTTCTGCTATATCCCAGCCCAGGTAGAAGTGGGGATCACAGCCCTCCCCAGGGGAATTAGAGCAGAAGGAAATTGTATGTTCCCAAAGCACTGGAGCTGCACATCAGCTGTGGCCAAAGTTGAAAGGTGAAACTTGTCCTCTTCGAGACATAGTCAGAACAGGATACTTTTTGAATAGCCAGGATAAAATCTGGATGACAGAAAACAAGTTGTTCTAATTCACAAGCTTGTGCCTGGAACCTGAAGTTATATACAAAAAACATGTCCTGTGAAAGCAGAGGAATATCATAACAGTTGAGTCATTGAGAAATACTCCAAGATTTAATAGCTACCTGTTAATCCACCCTACGAACACTTAAAAAGGAGGAAACAAACCTATTTCACCATTTACAAAGCTGCTACACAGGAAGCATTTCATCTCCCGGTGATATGATATAACTATCACATTTTGCCAGAGGGGCCATTTTCAGGCTTGTTCTGTCTCCCATACATTTTCAGCACTGGCTGAAATAAACATAACCACTTATCAATTAGGAAGTCCTCATTAGTCCCTGAATTTCAGACACTGACTAGTATTTCTGTTGCAGCATCTTGTAAGACATTTTATTTCCCTGTTTTTATTTCTGGTACTGAATATAATAATTCAAATTTTCTCACTTATATTTCCAGGAGTGCTATTGGGTAAAGGAATGGATCTGTAACTATACCTTTAATGATGGCTCAAAATTAAATTGCTGCCATGGATATGGATATTTCTCCAATACCTTGCCAAAAAAGGAAAAAAAAACCAACCAAAAAACAAAAACAAAAGCCAAGGACTAAAACAATTCAGCAGACCAAATCCACTTATTGCTAGAAGGGATGCAGTATCTTGTAAAAAAAAAATTCATATACTAAGAGATATAAAGACAAGAAAGAAATGCAAATAAAGAGGGAGAAGCATATATTACCAAAGTTAAGCTTTCTGGATTAGTGAAAAGAAAACCTCCTATGGATCCAGAATACAAATTTCCTTTCAGTTTATTTTCTGTCGTATGGGTTACTTTTCCATTTCAGTGACTTCTGTAACGGAGGCAATTGGTCGTTATTGACCATTTGTATGGGGCTTCATCGGCAGCAACATTTTGAGGGAAAATGTGCCTTTCCAAAAGATCCTATGTTGGTTTAAAGCATGTAACAGTTTCAGTATGCCAAATGCACATCGTGCTGTGAGCCATCACAGCAGTACACAGATATTGATTTAGATAGAAACCAGAGGGCTGGGGAAGATAGAAAGGGCACTGTGTGCTTTCTGATGCGTATGCATTATTTAGCTTTCATAGTTTCATCTGAAGTTAGTGCCTATTTAGATAGAATTATAGAATCGGTATCACTGAGTTCAATACAGGTACATCAAATTACTCCTGAACCAAAGAGATATAGACAATATGACTTATTTGTTCTTGCAGCTACCAAGAAAATAGCTTTTAGTGATGATCTTTTTTTTTTTCTACTTGAAAAATATACCTGGAAAAATACCATATTGTGAAAAAACAAAGAAAAATAGTGTCTTATGTGCTTGGTTCCCAAACAGGTACAGTAGGGAGATCTATCATGCAAATTCCATGATTCTAATACCTAGGAATGTCGAATGATTGATGTGAGACAACTAATTGGGGATTTCTCTAATATTGAAACAAATGAAAATTCACAGAGTAAGGGAGGCAAAGGCAAAAGAAGAATGCAAGGAAGATGGTAGGAAAGAACGGAAAAGTCACAAGAGATCATAACATTTACATTGGTAGCTTGGATTAAAGTCCCAAGGCTTTATTTTTATTTCCACATTTTCCTAACATGTCTTTAACTGAGATGGAGAAAGAGTAGTTCCTAGACTCAAAACGTAACAACTGAAATGAACATATTTGCTCTGTATAGCCCTACTTCCCTGGAAAACTACCATAAATCATGAAGATAATGATGTTTTGGGGCCAGATCATGTACCTGAGAATGAAATAATAATATTTCATGCAATGTTTTATGAGTGACTTTACATGTGCAGTAATGAACATGAGAAAAATCTGAGACCCTCAGACACCACTGAAAAATATTTTGAATACATTTTGCTATTTAGACTACAATATTTTGCAACTCTTATCAAACTTGTGTACTATTATAGGGTGATGTGGAAATGACTGACAAATGCAAAAGATAGCCATTATCCTTATATTTATCTGTTCATTCTGATTCTGATCTACCAGCCATTTGTACAGAAACATTCTTAATTAACAGTATTAGTATCAAAAGGATTAGTGTGAGAATAAGAGCTTGCAGACCAAAGTGAAGCACTGTACAGTCTCTGATAACAAGCTGGCAAATAAATGTATTCACATGGAAACACTTACTTATTTGACTTAGTAGTGCAGAAACATCAACTTCCCGTCAAACACACACAAGCAGATGATTCTTGCACACTAGCCTATGAGAGCTGAAACCTTCTAACAACGATGAGCCATTTTCAAATAAACAAATGAAATGCTTCCTGTTGTATCTTTCTACCAAAATATAAGATAAGGATTTAGTAGATTTTTTTAGTAGGTTATGGTTCACCTGACAAGTAAGTTCTTCTTTTAAGGAAAAATAACCCGACTACACCTGTCACAAGCATCATCACCAACTGTATTACATACATTCATATAAAAATGTAAAGATTATATCTATTTAGTAGAATGTTAAAAAAAAAAAAACAATGCAATACTAATTCCACTAAAAATGTATGTAATGGCAGGTGTTTTTTTCATTGACAATTATTTATTGTCATGTAAACATGTAAACATGATAACAATAGGAATTATTATTATTTTTTACTGGATATAGTACCCCAATTACGTATGGCATAAAGATAAGCATAATTTAATCAAAAAGAAAAGTTTCCAGTTATAATTAGTACTAGCCATTGCAGCCAATGCTAATGATACCTTATAAACATGATATCCTTCTGGATACCTTTACATTTATATCTTTAAAGTTAGGATTCTCTCTTTATTAGAGATGTGTTTATTTATAACCTAACATAGAAATGCACAAATAGACAGAAAGCATACATTTTGCTGTGGAATTGCATGCAAAAATGATTGCTACAGTGGCTTCTTTTCTATTATCCATTTTTTAATTTAGAAATCCCTTGAAGGCCTTAGCTAAATTAATGAATAGATATCAAGCAAAACTTCAAAATGGCATTTAAATTTTGAAAGAAGCTATATTTTATTATTTAAATATGATTTAAATCACATTTTGTCCAAAAAGATATCCAACAAACCTTTCCCCTGCCACACACATAAATAACCCCAGACCACATTTTTGCAAAAATTTACTGGGAGAATATTTCTGATAGCAAGTCAAAGTCCTGAACATAGTGCTCTAAATAATAGTTAGGGAGATGGGCAAGTCAGGACTGGAAGAACATCCCTTCCCATCCTTAGACCTTGGAGAAATAACTACAAGGGACAGTTCACCAGCATCATAATTCGGGGCCCAGGTCCAGCCGGTCTTTTCTGTGCACTTTTCCAGCTGAAAACATCACAAGAACAGCTGCTTTCACAGGATTTTTCATGGAGTCTCAGGGGATCTTCTTGTTGTGTTACTGCAGTATTTTGAATGACAGTCAGCCAGCAAAAATGACAAGAACAAGATCCAAAGAGAGGAAAGAGTGGGGATAGAGGTAGTAAAGAGACAGGGAAGTAGAAAGAAAGATGAGGAAAAATGAATTACAAAAAAGGAAGGATCAGAAAATATCAGCAAAAATAGGAAGTCTGGGAAACAGAAAATTAGACAAAAATAGAAATGAGGTGAAAAAGATTTACAGGAAAGAAGTTTTTAAGAGAAGAGAAAGGAAAAAGGAAAATAGAGCATCCATCACAAATGCAAAACATATTAAAACAAGAAAAAGAAAGAAAAAGAACCTTAACTTTGAAGAAGAATTAAAACAGAAGAGCTGAATAAGGCCTGCATGAAACTTGCAGTAAGACACAAGAGATGAATACAAAACAGATGCTGTGTAACTAGAAAGACAGAATAATCAAGTTGTGAATAAATGACATTCACAAAGCAAGCCCAGCTTAGAATACCTGTGTTATTTTATTTTCCATTAGTAATAGAAACATGTGTTGAGTTTGTAGTATCCATTTATATCTTCCCTAAAACATTGCAGGAGCAGGTAGGACTAATAAAAGCTTGCCTGACACAAGTCTGGGAAACAATGATTGATTTTTGTATATTTATACATTACATTTTTGGTATGTGTTTCTTCCATTCTTTGCAGTAATGTTGACAAAAAGTTAAAATTCACTGTCTACACGCATGTACAAACACAGACAGTTGAGATACAAAAGTGTTTGCTTTTTTGCCCAACATCGCCCCCCCCCAACTTTACAAATATTAATATTATATAAATTATTGCCATGGGAAGACAACAGTGAGCCTGTATCAGCAATGGAACTACTACTGACCCTTAAACTGCATTTAAAATTTGATCCTGCTCCTTTCCAGGCACTGGGGAACCTCCCATTTACATGCGTTGAGGCAAGATTAAGCCATAATGGTGGATATTCAGATAGGAGAGGGAAGAGATGAGTCATGATTTGAAAAGCGGACTTAAAAAGGAATTAAAGGTAGCAGCAATCATTGTGTGCTTTAAGCCTGAACTGAGGGCCAGGGATGTCAAAAGGAAAGCTTTCATTAGCTTCAGTGCCCTCTGACTCGAGTTCTTTTACATTCTGGAAGGCAGGAAGGGATTATGTTTTGGAAAGCTGAGAGATTGAAATCATGGTACACAGGCATTAAAAATGCCTCTTCTCTGCCTCAAGTGCGGCGTGATCGCAGTCGTGTGACCGGGGGCAGGAATAAGACTGGAAACCGAGACTCCCGGTCATGACAGCACAATTGCATTCACATCACTTGCCAGAGTTGCAAAATATTTTCATGTTTTTCCTCAAGTTACCTCGCTAGCTATTTTTCCCTCTTCTTGCTATTGTTAGTGAACATAGCACAGAAAAAATATTGAAATGCTGACTATTGTGATATTTCTGTAAAACACTAACAATTCATTTAGGCTCATACAACTAAGTAATGTTGACTACAAGGCGGTATTTTGACTAATGGGCGAAATGACATTTCCTCAATTTTATGTTCTACCTTTTCTCATCAATGAATATTTTAAAGAAAGAATTAAAAACATATTGTAAGGGAAGAAATATATGATTTTAGTAAGTAAAACTTCTTAAGTCTCCACTGCCAAAAAAAAGCTTAATAAGATGCAAAATGTCATGCTTTCTCTAGTCCATCTCTCTTCTTTTTCTCCCCCATCTCCAAATCCCCAAAATACATGTGAAAAATTTTAATGACAGCATGAATAAAAAAGTAAGACTCCAAGTATGCAGATGTGTAATTTTCACACTTTTTTTTTCTCATGCAGTTGTCTAGAATTGGCTTTGTAAAGGAAAAAAAGATACATTATAACTTCTAAATCTCTCTTTTCCATCTTAAAATATTAAAATATTGCTAATACATGAACTGAGAGGGTTATGTCTATTTTTACTTTAGAGAATGTAGATAAAAGGCAGGCGAAGCAATTTTTTTTTTTCTGGACTGCTTCACATGCACATACACCCCTTTCCAATGTTGTTTTAATCTCAACTGGAGGTGACTACTCATTTGTAAAAGAAAAGAGGTTAAGAGGCACTAAATAAAGATGACAGATAGCTTCATAAAATAATTTAAATTACTCTGAAAAAGGACTGGGTAGAAAACAAAGATGACGCTGTTTACAGTAACAATATTTAAAATGTATTAATTAAACCCACAGCAGAACTACAAAAGAGAGAGGTGCTTTGAAGATGGAAAGCTCTGAATGCCACAGGAAGCTTTGAAGTTTCTCAGTTTCCTTTGTTTCTCACTCATAATACATGAGGACACTCTGCAGTAGCTAAGCTTTAACTTTCAAGGGACCTTTTTCTGTTTGTTCCACCATTAATGAGAAAAAAAAAAAATCATACACTGCTCTTGCTATTCGTCTTTAGAATTCATGGCAGAGAGATTCACTGCTGCTGTGAGAGTTTCTGGTTCCTATTTGGGAAGGCTGATTTAATCTATTGAAGGTTACTCTGCAGTCAGATGTGCCCAATATATGCCAGACTTGAGCATAAATTAATCAAAGCAGTTACCTAGTACAGCTTCCGTTAGACTATGGAGGCAAAGGTGGCGATGCTAGAGCCAAGGCTGGTTTCAAACCTGAGCTTAAAATTGAAATTAAAAATTTCAGTTTCACAATCAATTACTTGATTTTGCCTCCAAGTATCCTCTGGCAATCATTTTAGGAAGAAGTTATATCAATAATAGGAAATATTTCCTAGTAGTACCATCTTCATGTGTGAGGACAAGAAGAATCCAGAGAACAGGAAGAGTTTGAGGAGGTTTTTACTTCCTGATCATGTCCCTGGAAGCTGTTGCTGAGTTCAGTATTTGAATATATTGAATCAAAAGGTGAACTCACACACATTTATAGGTGTCTTGACCTTCCAATTCACCCAAGGGGAAAAAATAACTTCATACCTTACACGATTCCTGCAGCAACAGAGGTGATCCCCCTCCCGTTCCTCCATCCCACTTTATAGATTAGGTAGAGCAGTTCCACTATGTATATTATGTGCATTATTTCCAGAGATAACATGCTCACATTGTCATGCAAACATGCAAATCACCACTTCTAGTTGCCATGGCATCAAATTGAAACACTGGCATCCTTTTAACATGGCCCAGCATAACTTACTGTAAAAAAAACCCCACAGGCAGCAAGGCAGCAACTACAGGACTAGCCTGCGTTACACTAGAGGAATTTAGATAGCTCTAACCCACCTACTATTTAGAGGACTAAATCCTAGGTATATATTTTTAAATTCCACTAGAACTTCTGATGCTGCATCTGGGTCTTGTTAATTAAAACATTTTTACATAAACTGGCTCACATTGCCTCTAATTTAAAACTAAATGAAAGGAAGGAACGTCAGGTTCCCAGCCACAATACAATACCACTGGGAATGTGCAGCCTTCCAGTTTTAGCACTCAGGAAATATTGCATTAATGCGGTCAGAGTAGCTTTACGTTAAAAAGGAAAAAAAAAAAAAGTTTTACAAGTCTATTCATTAATTGCTTTTACAAAGACTTAGGAATGAAATACTACAGAAGAGGTGAAGTCCAGGCAGGGGCAGCACAAAATTCTGTGTTGCCCTTCTGAGGTGCTCCTGTAACCCTCACGTACGGGCTAGAACCAGCACGCTCAGGTTAACTGCTCTAACTTTGCTGGCAGTGCCAGCATTGTATTAATGGTTGGAGGGATGTGGACGCGTCTGTTGGAAATAATGTGAAGATATCAGATTTTCTTGTATAAAATTAGCCAACAGATGCTAACATGTGTCTATGAGCAAAAAACGGGTTCAAAAGAAGAAAGCAACTGCTGTCTCATGTGTCACCAACCTGCATTTCACCGCTGGACAACTCATTCATTTTAGGCATCTAGCTTGTGGTGCCTATACGAAGAGGCTAATTTTCCAAAGACCTTTGTAAGAGAATGGAAGGAAAGAACCTCCTACACAGGGTGATTCAGAGCCACATCTTAACTTAGATGCTCCAGATTGTCCTCTGGGGAATCTTCCCTCAGTCCGAGATCTACATAAGGAGACTGTCCTCCTAATTTAGCCATATGAACTAGGTGGTCTGAATTCCGAGGTCTTGAACACCTTCCCAAGAGCCCACTAATCCATGTTCAGACAGAAACCAACATACAAAATGAACCAACAGAGGGACTGAACGTGAAGGCCAGGTTAGACAGGACAATTCTGCTTGTGGTAAGCCTCAAGAACGACACCTGAAAGACCTGGCTTGCCCCTTCTCAGAATAAAGGAGCCTGGGCACGGCCCTCTGCATTAGTTAGCACTGAGGAGCTGTTGTTTCTTGTATGGATGTGACTGTGAAGGGATGATGCCTTGTCCCTGGTGTCTTGCTACAGGTGTGTGCCTCAAACACCTAAAATGGGTATTTTGTTTTTATTTGTATTTGTTTCCTTCCCAAGACAAGGAAAATTAAAATCATCTCGTTGAAAGTTAATAAAACCCAAATGTTTTACATCTAAAAACAGAAACTGAACTAAGATTTAAAGAATTTACTATACAAGAATACTCACTGTTATCTTCTCTCCCCAAAATTAATATTTATCATACTTAATTAAACTCTCTCTTACATCCATGTATACTCTACTTCAGGCCTGAATACTAAATATTATTAATAATTATGGCTAGTAATTCATGCAAACACAAATCACATTTCTCTGGAGTCTAAAGAGGTAGTTTTCATTAGGGGAAGTCCCAAGACGTGAGCTCTGGCACTCCTGATTTTATGGAATATTTTCTGTGTGTTTGTGACTTCTTTCAGTAAGTTAAAATAGCATGCAACTTCACATTACTTTGAAGCCTCTTGTGGCTTTTCTTCAGCAGCTTTAGGGTAACCTTTCTATGGCCTGTGGCAACTGTTTTCTGCACCCTTATGTCAGTGCCAAAGAACAGAATTTTTTATTTGTAAGTTGTAATTCTTAGTGTCAAGGAGAGATGTGATCTCTTTGCTCACCACTCAGACAACAGAGCATAGTCCAGAAGTGAGTATCCCACCAATGATTTCAGGGCAAACCTTTAGTTTCCCGTGTAAAAGGACCTTCAGTGGTCTTTCTATACTTTTTAAATTAGGAAAGATCTTAGAAAAAATGCTTTTCACCCATACCCTCTCATTTGTAGTAGCTATATGCATCAAACAAGAATTTTGACACTTTTACAATAGACTAGATCAAGTGTTGTCCTTAAGAAAACTATAATCTATAGCTCAAAAATTTATAACTCTATTATAAATCTAAATATTATTTTAAAATCAAATTGCAGCAATTAATACTCACAGTTTTGGAGTCACAGAGCCCTTGGGCTATTTATTACTCCCTTTGACTAGTATCCAATTGTTTTCAGTTGTCATCTCACTTCTCTCTGAATACCTTGGTTGATGGTCTGACTAAAGCTAAAACACTTCATATGGCCCAAAAGAGGTTTTGATTTAAGGAGACTGGAGCTGGTGCATTCGGGAAGCCTTATCATGCTTTTAAAGAAGGGTAAATGAAATTTTCACACCCAGGAAACACACGTATAAAAAACGTGTATCCAAATACTAATTTATTCTACTTTTTCTTCAACATATGATACTTTCCTGGAAAAAAGGTAGCATATGAGTTGTCTTAAGTTGGAAAGGCAGCAAAATTTTAATGTCTATTTTTGTATTAAGTCTCCTAAGACAAATGTTCTGCCCCATTGTCCTGGTTTGGGCTGGGATGGAGTTGATTTTCTTCCTATTAACTGGTATAGTGCTGTGTTTTGGATGTAGTGTGAGAATAATGTTGATGACACACTGATGTTTTGGTTGTTGCTAGGTAATGTTTACGCTAGTCAAGGACTTTTCATCTTCCCATGCCCTGCCAGATGTGCAGGGGGCTGGGAGGGAGTGTGGCCAGGGCGGCTGGCCCAGCTGGCCAATGGGCTATTCCATACCATATGACGTCATGCTCAGCATATAAGGCTGGGTGAAGAAGAAGGAGGGTGGGCGTTCGGAGTGATGGCGTGTGTCTTCCCAAGTAACCGTTACGCGTGATGGAGCCCTGCTTTCCTGGCGATGGCTGAACACCTGCCTGCCAATGGGAAGTGGTGAATGAATTCCTTGTTTTACTTTGCTTGCGTGCGCGGCTTTTGCTTTCCCTATTAAACTGTCTTTATCTCAACCCACGAGGTTTTCTCACTCTTACCCTTCCGATTCTCTCCCCCATCCCACCCGGGGTGGGGGGAGTGAGTGAGCGGCTGCGTGGTATTTGGCTGCTGCCAGGTTAAACCACGACACCCATCTGCCAGCACAAACTGAAAGGCTCCAAAATTCCTTCCTCTCCAATTCTCGGTGGTGTTTATCCTCCAATGTGTTCTCTGCACATAGTTTTTCTCTGCCACATGTGCTTGTCAGATGATTTGGAAATATATAACTGCCTTGTGGCTACTCTGTTTGATGTAGCTTTGACATTCACATCTCTGTAACATCTTAGTCTTTGAAACCCAGGGAGCAAAAAAAAAAATATCCTAAAGCAGACTTTATTACCATTGTTACTTCATTGATTTCAGATAAATTCAAGTAGAAATAAATCTGGACCGCTAGCATTATTTTGTTAGGAGCACTTAAGGACTTACTAATTAGTCTAAATCGTTATTATGATACCAAGCTGCAAATGCAAATATCCCTTAAATACAGAGCCCCAAACACAATAATACAATGGTAAAAAGCTAAAAAAAGGCAGAATACAGTAAGTCTGCCACCTGATGACACAACTGATGGCACAAATAATTTGTTTAAAACCCTGTCTCCAACAATGACTAATCCTAAATACTTAAAGAAGCCTATGCAGAAAGGGAGACTGGTAGAAGTATTTTCCAGAACAGTGCTGTAAAATAAGTCAGGGCATTTCTGAGCCAGAGGTGGTGTTTGTGTTTTAGCAATCAATGTATTTTTCTTACACTAATTTGTGCATCAGGTTTTTTTAATCCACATAAACTTTAGTATTCACAACAAACTTTGGCAAGGACTTTGTCAGTTTGATACTGCATTTTTTGAAAAGCCACATTTTCTGCTTGTTGTCAGCTTGTCTCCCAATAGTTAGCGCTGAGGACATTGTATATGCAATGTTAGAAGGACTGTTTGCTATAAAAAACATAATAAAATTGGTGGCCCCTAGTTCCTGTTCGGAAGACAGAAGAAATATTCAAATACTACACAGCTTCTCCGTGACAGTCATGATTTTACAGACCTATATCATATCTTTCCATCAATCATATCACTTTAAACAGACTCCTATTCTATTTAATCTTTCCCTGTACACCAGATGTTCCATACCTTTGATCTTCCTTTTCACACCTCTCTATATCTTTGCCCATAATAATATACCTTTTGAGAGGGGGAGCAGAGCGTTTAGGGACACGGACACAACATGGTTTTGTAACAATGACATAATGATGTTTTCTGTTTTTTTCTCTCTTTGCTGCCCTAACATCTAATTTGCTTTCATTACTGTTATTGAGCACTGAACTGGGATTTTCATAGAAGTATATATTATAACCTCAAATGTCATTCCTGAGTACTTAAAGTTAGCTCAGTGTCCATCACTGTATATGTAATGTTAGGACTGAGAGTTTTTTTCACCCCTAAGTATCACATAACGTTTATAAAAATTGAATTTCATCTGCTAATTTATTGCCCAGTCACTCATACGTCCTTCTTCAATGTTACACAGTCAGCCCTTGTCTTGAATATCTTGAATATCTCAAAATCCTCCACAAGCTATTCTGTCCTTTTTACAGATCATTTATGAATCTGTTGAAGAGCACAAACCTCTGTGGAATTCAGCTGGTGACATCTCTGCATTGTGAAAATGGAACATTTATTCTTACCCTCTGCTGCCTCTCTTTTTACTGACTATTTATCCATGTGAAGACCTCCCTATTATCCCAGAGCAACTTAGCTGCTTTGTTGAGAGATATCGTTGAAAGTCTTTTGGAATTCCATGGGCACCATATCAATGGTATCCCCCTCCTACGCATGCTCATTACTGAATTCAAGGACCTGAAGTTGGGAGGCAGGACTTTCCTTTTCAAAAGTTGAGCCCTCCCTAATATGCCATACACACCCATGTGTCTACTAATTTAGTACTTAGAATAATTTATACCAATTTATGCAATATAGACATTGAGTTTAGTGATTTGTTGTTTCTGTCAGTCTTCTCTGGGGCCTTTTCCGCAAACCAGTATTACATTTACCATAGAATCATAGAATCATAAAATAGTTTGGGTTGGAAGGGACCTTTAAAGGTCCATCTTCCAGCCTGTTAGGATAAGGCTTTCCCATCACACCTACAGCCTCAGCTATTTCATTCTGGACAGTTGTTTGAATGATTTTGTCCAAATATCATCTGGCCATGGTGATTTATTACTCTTCATTTTGTCTATTTGTTCCATAGATTCAATTTCAGACATTGTCTGATGAGTTTCCCATAAAGAAGGATCCTTTCATAGAAACCTTGCTAAATACTTGAATAGTGAGCATAGCTTTATAAAATTAACTTTTTTTTTTCACTTATGGCGTCCTTTTCTCAGAGCTGTTCTTCAACACCTTTGATCCTATGGACCCTGTGAAAGGCTTCCTGCCCCTAATTAATTTGAAAATGATTTATTATTAGGTTTTAAAAATTTTGTAAGTTGCATGTCCAACCTTTTTTGCTTACTTTACTACATTTTTATACTTAACTTGCCATTACCATCCTTTCTATGTTTCTCTCTTGAACATACCCCAGATTTCTTGACATATCTTCCAGTAACTTTCATTCCCATTCTGTTTTACCATGTTGGCTTGATTTTGATCTTTCTCAAGTTTTTTTACTGCGTGGCATGAATTTGGCTTGAGTTCCTAATACGATGTCTTTAAATAATCTCCATAGAACTTGAACATATGTAACATTTTTCACTGCCCCTTTAGTATATTTTAAACCATGACACTGTATTTCTTCCCACTTAATGCATTTTTTGTTTTTTAAATTAAGCGCAGGAATAGTGGACTTTCGTGCCTTTGCTGGGATGTTGAATGCGAGTAAAACATGGTTTCTTTTACAAAGCAGTTCATTGACAGAAACAATGAAGTCGTTCAATCAAGTCTTTCACCAGTGCTCAGGACCAAGTTGCTACTTCTCACAGGTTCCCTGACTGTCTGGTTCCATCAAACAGTCATTAATGGGGTCAAAAAACATAGACATGGCAATTCATCCAGACAGGACACAACCTTTCTAATCTCACTCAGCATGTCACTGAACCATTGTAAGTCTATCATATTTCCACTAATGTATTGCATATTTTATTACTTGTTTATATAATTATTTTTTTGTTTTTATTCTGTCTTGTATTCCTTTTCCTATGTAGACCTGAAATTTCAATCATAACTCACCGACATGGCTTTGCATGATGTGCTAATCTGATTTGATTGTCAGCTTTCTTTAACATACAAAAACTCGAAACTAAAACTCCACAAAATTCACCAAGAGACTCACACTGTCCTTTGCACATTTTGTATCCTGATACAGCTTTTCTTCCAAATGTGCAATATATTTCTTGTGTCAATAGTTAGGTACTCTGGCTTGTACTTAAATTGAGGATGAGTCTTGGGATTCCGTCTGTTCCTTGCTATTGCAGACAGCCCAGACTACGTGACCCGAAGCCTTCCTGCTAAGGCAAGCTTCTCATTTGGGCAAATACGAATTGCAAGGAGGCTGAACACAAGCCGACCAAAGACCTCCCATAGGCACAGGGAAGGAGGGAGCTGGTGATGCATTTTTGGAGCAGCCTGCAATTCAAAGCATTCTACGTGCACTCTATGACCTAGCATAGAGGTGTAGCTATTGGGAATCATTACCTTTGGTAAAAGGACACTGCAGACTGTACACAGAAACATTTATGGATAACATAATGATTGATTTACAGAATAATAAGAACAGCAAACATCATTAAAAGATTATGTTACATATCAATGCCATTTATCTAGACACAATCCACCAATGGAAACATTTAAAATACTGTTTACAGTTCAGAAAACCATAGCATGATACACACAGAGATTTTAATAAGATTGCAGGCAGGCAACAAATATACAGAAGCCAAAGCAGGGGTGTTGAATACGTAGAAGCCTGAGCAATTTTGTGCTATTACCATGCTGTGGAAATCTCAGTAAGATCCAAGTGGTAAAATATATTTTCCATACATTATACATGCACACATGATGCACAATTTTCCATACCTTAAGCATCCTTACGTTTCAAAGGAAAAAATGCACACATGTTCTGCCTTTACCTATGCTGAAGGAGATCCAGAATCTTCACCACAAAATATTAAATGGTGCAGTAAACCTTCCCCACACTCTGTGGCATGCAGAAGAAGTACATACTTTCCTGCCTCCTAAGAAGGCTGATACACGGGGTACAGGAGCACCGTACATACTGTGAGCAAAGAAATGTAACTATTTACTAACGTTGCTCACAGACAGTGAGGAATATGAAGCAAAAGCCAATTACTGGTGGATATTACGCAGCTGTGCAACCGGAGATGTGTTTTTCATCATCTCTTGTGTTACGCAGTTTCTGCTTCAGAACTCTTCTCCTCTGAGGATCGCACAGCTCTTTGCAAACTTTATCAAAGCTCAGAAAACTTTCTTTCTGTGTTAGGCCTTCTGTTATTTTTCCCACTTAAAGGAAGATCTAAGGGACTTCACAAAGGTCACACAAATGGCACTGGTTAAATTAAAGGTGTGTGTCAAACTGATTGAGTTCAATATGTGGAAGGTTGTGAGGAGACCACCATACACTTATTGTCCTCTCAGTTTGTCTGGCCTCAGCCAAAAAAAAGCAAACAAGTGAGCTACTGTAAACAAAATAATAGTGCCTATAGAGAAATTCTCATCAGCTTAACTAGGTAACTTTTAAAATACTTCATCTTAACCAATTAAACTGATTACTTCCCTGTTTTATATTTCAAACAGGCTTTTATTTCCTAACACATGTATAGAGTAAACTAAGGCAACAACAAGAAAATTAAAATTTTATGATGAACAATTACAACATACACATAAATATTTATTCTTGTATGAGCACAATATATTAGTGTTATTGCCAGAAAGCACTAAGTGTGGTTCCCCGAACCACAAAAGCACAGATGTACCAACTCTCTTCCTTCTTCTCTCTTAGTAGTATACAAGGAAAAGCTCTTCCTAACATCCCTCCAACTATAACTGGGTCATTACTACAAAGGCTGCATATACGTTCACCTGAAATGAAATATATATTAAAGTCTGATCCAACATACACATATATAAATTACTTGCAATATGAATGTAAGACTGGATGTGGGAGGAACCAGAAGTACATTGAAATCTGAGGTTCCCTCCCAGTTTAGTAGTTAGGGCACCCAACAGTGGAGGAAAAAGATCCCTTCCTCCCAAAGTGTCTATATACTGTTACACTCCATCATCACTGAAAGGTGCAAAAATGGTACATACAATAATCAAATTTCTGAAGTCTTTCCTATTCTACCCTCAGAGCCTCAACCACCAGACCAGCGTCTGGCTGCCGTCAGGCTGTTCACTTCTGGAGCCAGCGCTGCTCAGCTCTCAGATGCGTGTGGGGCAGGTTTCTACAGCAGGGATAGGAAACACCTTTTCCTTTCCCCTTCTTTTCACCTGTAAACGCCCAGTAGCCTGCTCTTCAGAGTCAGCTTCAAGGCTGGGAAAATTGTGGTTTCCAATCTCCCTGAGGTATGATATGTGTGGACTCTGAGAAACCAACTTCTTGGGGAAGAATCATAATGGTTTCTTCCTTCTGCCCTTCTGTTTACCCTCAGTAAGAGCTCTGTTCCCAGGATCCTCAGTAAACCTAATTTTCAGCTCAATCCAGTTAGCTAAACTCTACTGCGGCAAGAAACTGAGATACTCTATTGGTCCATTTTTCCCCATTGGCTAGCTATAGGTGGCTTCCAGCTCATCGTTTAGATGTTTTGCATAATTACCACTGCTTCCCCACTCCCTGCTTTGACTATATTCAGAGAAAAGGCTTAGCTTTCCCTTCAGAGGTAAATCCCTTAATTTGGAGAGACTATGGCCTTCCCTATGTTTATAATTATGTTTCTTGTACAGTCAAAATCTAAGTAAAATATTAGAAACTGAGATTATTTTCAGTAAAGCCCTGAAATCGGTAGTGAACCAGTCAAGAAGCCTAAGTGTGCTAAACTTATTCATACGTTTTGGTGTACTAGAAAATATATAAGTATAGCCGTCCACAGAAGAGAAATTAGAATGAGAAGTAGTCCGATGTGATCACCAAAGAACAGATCCCAGAGTACATTTATAAAAAAAAAAAGGATAAAGCTATCAGCTTTAAAACTTTCATTACCAGGGAAATTCAGGGATCAGTGATAAACGACCAGAACAGGAATGGGAGAGTGTTGTAGGCTTATACATATGCATATATAGTAGCTGGTTTACACTGGCATGGTGTGCTTTCGCTTGAGAGTGAACCACTTGCACCTGAACAAGTTAGAGATTTGCTTATAAAAATATATATTAAAAAAAAACTATATTCAAAATACTTGAGCAAATCCCCAGGGCAGACAGAGCTTAAGTCTAAATGTCACTGCTCTTTCGGAGACAAGATCAACCTATAACCTTATCAGAACACAAATTATGTCAGCGAACAACATCCAAAACCTGTAGAGGCATTTCAGACATTTTTGGCGTTCTAATTTATGGATTTCAGTTGCTGTTTTCTAACTTTCAGGCTGCTCCTTTGGAGAACAGCTTTTTTAGTTCACATTTTCTTTAGTTCATATTTTCTTTATTGGTTACAAAAGTCCTGAAAATCTATCACTTTTATCTTTGTGCATTTTGATGATGCATAATACTGATTAGAAAGTGTCTCAGCTGGTAATAAGTTCCCTTCGTAATTTTTTTTTTCAAATGCTGTTTTTATGCAATTCATACAGGAATCCAATTAGCATATCATTGTGACTGATTAAATATGGCTCACGTAAATTTACATGTCAAAATACATACTGTACTTAAACAAACAGACAAGGATGCCAGTCTTCTGTAAACAGCTTTGCATGCATAAGCTAACTCAGAAACACAAAAGCTTATATTTAAATTCTCAATGACTACCTGAATAAAGATAGAGTGAAAGGGAGACAGAAAGGTAATGTTACTCATGCATGAAGTGAGAGAATGAATATAGACATTTGTCTCTCTTTGTCTCTGAAGAAAACTATTGACAAGAGATTCCCCATCTGCATATGAGGCTGTCACGTCAGATTAGCTCATCAGGTAATGGAAATTTGGCCTCTGATCCAGAAAAGGTCCCTACGCACTGAAAATCAAGACTGTTTCAAAGAGATTGTATTATCTTAGACAGCAGGATTAAATTAATATGGGAATGACTTCTACTGGAGGAAATTTTTTGTTAAACATGTGCTAATGTTTATTATGCAGGGCATCCACTTCTCACAAGTGATCTTTCTTGACATTTATTCATTACTTTTTGACCTTCCTTGCAACTGAAAAATAAACAAGCGAAGTGCACCCCCTGTGAAGCATGGATGATATGGTTCCAACCAAAGCCTCTAAAGATGCATTCATACTAGCACGCGTTATGAAACAGTAAAAGAAATTACACTGTTGTCAGATAGATCAAATTATTCCCTCCAAAGTGGAAAAATTATTGAGGTCAATCATAAAGGACTGGATTCACAAAGTGGATGTTGTAGCTACTGTTCTTAACCAGCAAAGGGAAGACCCCAGTTTCAATTCTTTCTGCAATGAATAGTTCACTGATTTACATTAAATATGGAATGAAGGAAGGACTTGGAGACGAGTCCTGGGGAGCACCCACATACTGTGGCAGCGCTGTGCAGTGTTCCCTTCTGCTCCCATGCACTCGAGGTCAGTGAACACTCAATTATTCCGTGCAAAGTATAACAGTGTCTAGAGGAAAGGCTGAGAATCTCCTCCCAATCCTTTACTAGCATCGTGATTAAGGACATGGGTTCAAACTCACTAAGGCAGAGGAAAACAGTGAATTCATATCTTCATCGGACCAAGTGCATTTCTGAGGGGAGGCTGAGTTTTCATCTATAGAAATTAATCAGGAAGACTGATTATATAGATTTGCATTGTGGTTTGTAGCACAAGCCAAAGGGAATCAGCACGTCAGGAAAGTAGCAAGTAGTTGCAGAGCAAAATGCAACTCCCCCTCATATATGGCTAGATAAATTCGACAGTTGCAAACAATTCCAGGTGAAGTCAAGTCTTTTCAAGGACTTCAACGGAAAATTGGATTAGGTTACCACTGAGCATGGCAGAAAAACAAGAGGCCACCTCAGCCTCAACTTTAACGGTGTCCACATGTAAATAAACATGTAGTTAATTTGATCCATATCATCTGCTTCTGATTTCGCACAAACCAGAAGAGCATGGGAAGAACAATATATAACATGGAGATATTTTCTGCAGAGCAATGGTGTGTCTTCTAAGGATGAGATAATCTATCATATGCTTCTTACCATTGCAGTGCCTCAATCTTCTGTGTATTCTAGTATAGAAAGATGAACTACATAACTCAAGTAAGAGTCTGAAATAAGAAATGTGATTGAGGGGCATTTCAAAATAAGTATAGGATGTTGAAATGTGAAATAATAGAAATATCAGGACAATGAAATGACATTTTATTATTGACATTACAAAAAGCACAGGTCTCATTTAATCTAAAATAATTGATGTGTATCAGTGGTTGTTATTAAATCCATATACTGGTTCTGTTACTTCATTTAATATACAAAAAATTTAGAACAGATTTCTGCATTTTCCAGTATCTAAAATCAGCAATTTAGAATGTTTCTTTGCCAGATTTAATTTTTATCCCAAAAGTGAAGAAATGTTTTTAACAAGTTTGAATCTACATCATAACCTTCAGCCTATATTAATAGCAATTTGAATTGTGAATGTTCTAAAAGAAATTGAAAACAGAAATTTATTGTTATAGCTCTAATTGCTGTCAAAGGGATGATGTTATAATACTGACAGTGATAAGCGATGTAAAATTTTCAAATGCCACAGCAAGGAGAAAACTGTTATTTTAGTGAATTCAAGTCGACTGCCTACTCATTTATTTTATCTTTACTGGAAGCCAGGTACAGATGCTTAATAAAAGTACAAAAAATTGTTAGTGGACAATCACAGAAAAAAATCACCTGTAGGAAACTTCTTACTTCTTTTTTACTTCCTAAATATGAAGCATATCCCGTTATGAAAATTTATCACCAGTAACACCAAGCAACTACTGATGTTTTAATTATTAATAGAAAGCTATAGATAAGTTCTTACTTTAACAAAAATAATTACTTTATTTCCCCAAGTTTTCTTTAAGACTAACTTGCAATCTGAAGGGCGTCTCACACAGTTGCTGCAGAAAAGTCAAGGCAAGACCTAGACTTAATAAACACTGCCAGCTCTTTTGGTGCTTAGAACTGAGAAGTATTAAGAGTACTAGGCCATCAAATTCAGTGGAAGCTACGGGTGGAATTCAGCTCTCAAGACATCTAAACGTAAGTGCCTGCACAGACATGCCTACATATCATTTGGTTGCCTAAGCTCCCAATGTAGTTAATAAAGGCTGAAGGTAATACTGTTAGGAGGGCTATTCAGATCTCCCTGAACAGGCCACCTACTCTTGTCCACCTGAATAGCTCTCTCGGCTCTACTGACTGCAGATTGATGAGAAACCTGGAGCAAGACTTAGATACCTAAGTGTCTAGTGCCCTCGTAAGTGCTGTTGGTTATCCCGCCTGGCCTCCAGAAAGATGTGGACTCCCCTGTAAGTGAAATCCCAGGCAAGTATCTTAGGCAGCTACAGCACCTCCAGTGGCCCCAGATGTCTCCATCAGGCAAATGAATCCCATCATCACTATAATGAGTGCTTACACACGTAGGTCAAATGTAAGCACTTATATGTATACATCCACATCCAAGTATATGTATCTTTCTGAGCCAAGTACCACATGAAATGCCCCCTCCTCTCCTCCCATAAGATACTTCAGGATCAAGCCCGTGGAAAGAAGAGACAGAAGTCTAAAGACAGGAGAACATTCTCAAACCATTAGCATTTTGGTTGACAGTTCCTTTGAGTACAACTAGTTATTCAGTCTATATCGCACAACAAGAAAATTTGTTACATCTAAACACTTCCTTCATCTGATGATAGTCAAACAGTGCTCCAGAGACCATTCACATACATTATAAACTAGAGAAGATGTGATTACATGGAAAATTCTGAGAAAATAGAGTAACTTGTCCCATGCAATTTGTTTGAGAGAAAGTTGGTATTTGATCTTCTCTTAGATTGTATCATCAGGTATTGTAAAAATGGTGGAATATATCAGTAATTATACTTCATGAAAAAAGATTTTGCTTTGGTTTATTGAGAGAAAAAATCCACTATTATATAGACTAAAAGAATATACATATATGCTGTGAAAAAGAAGCATACATGGACAATTTTCTAGAGAGGATTTTTTTTTTCAAAGCAATGTGAAACTGCTGTCCCGGTTTCAGCTGGGATAGGGTTAAATTTCTTCCTAGTGCTGTGTTTTGGATTTAGTATGAGGAGAATGTTGATAACACACCGATGTTTTCAGTTGTTGCTAAGTGCCCTCCTAGTCCAAGGACAGCTCCCATGCCTACTGACTGAGCTAGGTACACAAGATGGGAGGGAACATAATCAGGACAGCCAGCCCAGCTGGCTAATGGGGTATTCCATACCATGTGACGTCATGCTCAGTATATGAATGGTAGGCGTGATCCAGGAAGTACCAATCGCTACTTGGTTATCGGTCAGCACGGGTGGCGAGCAATTGCATTGTGCATCACTCATTTTGTATATGCTATCATTATTATTATTATTATTTTCCCTTTTCTGTTCTATTAAACTGTCTTTATCTCAACCCACGAGTTTTTTCCACTCTTACCCTTCCAATTCTCTCCCCGTCCCACTGGGGGGGTGGGGGGAGTGAGTGAGCGGCTGCGTGGTATTTGGCTGCCTGCCAGGTTAAACCACGACAACTGCATATCCTGTGGCTTAAAAATACGTCATTTCAAGTTATCTACAATCAAGATTTAGCTTAATGTATGTAAAACAGAATGTCCAAAAAAAAAACTTCATTAGAGAAAAACATCTTTCGCTTGTAATAATGCTGTATAATTTGTTTCTCTTAACAACCAGTGCCAGTAAAGTCATACTGTGTACTTTTCAGAGAGTGTATAAATTTTTCAACCGGTGACTTTCAGATTCTGTTTGTGTGTAATAGGGAAACGATTCAATCACAATTCAACCAACAATGCATGTAATATTCTCCCTATTAAAGCTGAGAAAAATCACAAGAAAATACTGAAAAATTGAAAATCACATTGAGTAAAAGTGACAAAAACCACATCTGTGATTTAGGAGCATATGGCTTTCTCCTTGTTTTTTAAAGGCAATGACATTTAAAGCTGCTAACTAAGACATGTCCAAAATGGGATTTCTTGAAGTTTTTATTCATAACACAACTAAAATTGAAAATATTCTTAAAATAATTAAAAAGATTGTTTAATAATATAGTAGATTATTTGATTACGAAGTGGCACAAATAAAAAGGAGAAGACATTGATTGCATGCTTGATGAGGTTAACGGTGTAAGTTTAATGGCTGAAAGAATTACTTATGCTGAAATATTCTCTTCCAAGCAGAACATCACTTTCCCTCACTCCTCAAATTTAATAATTTTTTTTTCTTTTTTTTTTTTTTTCACCAAGTCCAAATTGCAGTGAGGTAACGGTTTCAACAAAAGGCAAAGCAAAGCTAAAACATGTTGGTAATCCTCTAGCAGAGATGAACATATGAGGGATATACACTTCCCAAGGAAGAAATTAATTAATTAACAAGGGAATAACAATGATTGTTTCAAGCAGCTCCACTGCTACACATCCTGACTGCATCTTGCAATAGCAAGACTAGAAATCTGTTAATAAGTGTGCTGGAACTTTCCCCATTGCCTAAGCAAAAGGTTCCCCTCATTTTGTGCCAAAATACAAAATACAAAATTTGACCATATATCTAATAATACAAGGTGAAATGGAGTGGGCTATGTGCAGGAAATGTTGACGTGATTATATCTCCAAGAGTTTTTTAGCCATCATGTGCCTACATGAGACCTCCAGAAGGTCTCCCTAACACAGGCTGGCCTAGACACACTCCTCCAGCAGGTTCGTAATGAAGAAAGAACACTTTTCTTTGGCAGCATGCCTTGTGCCCAAATTTTCTTCAATAACCAAGAAAGAAGATAGGCAAACCAAAGTTTCTCCTAAAAGGACAAACAAACATGATGGGAAGGCTATGGTGTGAAGACGAGCAGAGACTCAAATTACAGTCTAGTTAATCACTGAAAGGATGTCCTTGCCTTATTGTTATAAATATTGTCAGGAAAGGACAAAATAAGGATTGTTTCTGTTTGAGAACCACAAAAGCCTTTGCCAGCAATGAGGAGCAGGTTGAGAGGAAAATTTTAGGAATGTATGTGGTTTGGATTTCAAGTTTCACCATTGTGTTTTGCTGTTCTTGTCAGCAAGTGAGACAGAGATTTAGTTATACATGTGCAGTTTGTGTAGGAAACAGCATTATTTATCCATATTAGACAATTTTATAAAACCAGTGGCTTCTGGAAGAACACTCAGATGCTCCAGGCCACAATAAGGCAAAGAGCTTCTGCAGAGGTGGAGAGGAAGGCAGGGTGGGGGAAAAAAGTAAAAAGAAGTCACAGTTTATATTAGAACCAAGCTAGCCTTTAAAAGAGATTAATTTCAATATCAGTTGCAACCTATCAGAAAACATCTTTCAAAAAGGCCTGCTGTTCTCATGCATTGATGTGCAAACTGGTGACTTTACTTCCATTATATACTGTCACTTCTTGCCAAAAAATGGTAGCCCCCTTGGAGTAGCGTCAAAGCCAATGACTGCTACAGAAGCACTGAAACTGCAACAGTCATTTCTGTACGGATAGCTCAGTTTTTGTTTGGGTTTTTCTTAGAATTTGAAAGGAAGAATGTTATTAAGTGTACTAAATAATTTTTAAGTGAATGGAGTTTGCTCTTAACAGAAGCTAGATGGGCACTGAAGTTGAATAAACCATTACAAAATTATTTGCATCTCCTATTGAACATCCTGGGTCCTTCAGAATTAAAAAGCCATTAAAACTAAGGAATAATGTAATGATGGAACATAAAAGCAAATGTATGCAGGTGAACACTATGACTTACCTAACCACCAACAGTCATCTCCAGGTATGTACTTATGTCTATTATTTCCACCCTCAGACTGTTTTCTTTAATTTTTAAAGGACTGGAAGAATCCCACATTTCCTTAATAAAGAGTATGGACTTCCATAAATAAAAGCTAAGTTTAAAATTAAAAACATATATCACAATTGTGGGGCTTAGAAGGTCAATGTCTTCCAGGGAATTTGCAATTATGAACTTCACTAACAATTCAATGACATCCTAGTTGAAAGGAAAAAGTCACAGCTCAACTACATAGGGCTCGAAGTCTCCTAAGATTCAAGCATGCTGAGATCAAGCCCTTTCATTAAGAAATCTGATGTCATAAATAGGGCTACACAGCCATTGAAGAACATCTTCACTGCCTCACAGTCATCCTCGACCTTATGTCATGTGCATAGACAGAAGTACAGGTGAAGCAGGTATAACTTTAAAAAGCCACGGCCAACAAAATGTTACCCTTTCCCCTTTTCCCTCTCTTATTTATTCTGTTGATTAAATACAGCAGCACATGCCCTTTGAGGTGACCCAAGCACCTAAGATATCAGCATGGGGCTGGCAGAGGTGACACCGGGCCATGAGAAACCAGCACTTTTCTGAAGCAGCGTTCGGCAGCCACACAGGGTATTGATCAATGCTCAAACTGCTACCAGACCACGCTGTTTAGTGAGCTGCATCCCATCTTCTTTGCACAAGGGAAGGCAGAAATACCGTGCTCCAAAAAATGCTGCCTGTCCCTCAGCAACAGATTTCTATGCCCATATTAATTCTGAAGTGGGCTCTAAAGGTGCTTGAGAGAGATCTAAGGGATTTGCTTTCCCTGGGAGATCTTAGTTGGCCCTAAATTTAAGCAAGACTCCTGTCGTAGTTAATGGAGAATAACAGGATCCTCAAGGGAATGATATAGACTCGACCTATCTTAGACACCAATCATAAGCGTGATAGACATGTATGAGATAGATGAGATATAGGAGATAGAGATGAGACAGACACCTCTCATGGGATGAAATGAATTACCCTCTGGAAGCACTTATTACATTCAACTGATTGTAAAGGGAGCCGAGGTTGACTAGCTTACACTTAAAGTATCTAAAAGACAGACACCTGAGTTAGAGGAGATGAAATCTACTCTCACGTTTAAATTTGATTACCAAGAATTAAGTTAGCTGACATAATACTGACCATGACTGATTGGGTCCGTGCACAGAAGGACAACTCCAATTCAGCATTGAGCTGCAAGGCAGCTACTATAATTAGTTGACACAATGCTAAACACAACTTTTTTTCTAAGGCATTCGGTCAACTCATTTTTAACATAAGCAGAATTGTCTACCAGTCAAGGGATGCAATCTCAGAAATATGGGACAGTTAAGAATAATGTATCTGAAGGATTTATGGGGAAAAAAAAATTGTAATTCTATTCTGGACACTTTAAAAAAGATAATATTAATTAATATAAAATACTAATTCCCATTTTAAAATGGGAAATTACATGTGTTCTGATGAACACATTAATTAGTGTTGAAATAAGAATAAGAATTTTGCTGAATGCTTTTTTTAAAAAGCAGGACTGTGTGAATTAAAAAATTGACACATTTTGCCAATATAAACCAACAATATTTGAAAGGTTTTTCTTTAAAATAAAATATGAAATTAGACTGTATACTGTCATAAGTTGAGTGAAGATATCTTGATTTAAAACAGTAAAAATTCTGTTGCCATAAGGACAGACAAGGGAGTTTATACATGTATTGAAACTTTTAAATTCCAGTACAGCTTATACATATGAAGATATTTATGTAAAATAACAGGCACAGAATTATAAAGAGAAACAAGTGACAGTGTTAATGCATGAATAACTTTTTATGTTTTGCTAAAGATGACTAACGAACTGAATTCCTATGGAAATATAGTGTGCATGACATTCTCATACCTACCCAATGAGTCCATAATGATTACTGCTATTACAATGAATACAAAATTAATGAATAATAAATTAAATCCTTATACTAAATTGATATTAGGAGCCTCTTTAAGTCATTAAATTTTTGTAACAGTCAAGCCACAATCCATAATAACCTTCTGAGAATAACAAGTTACAGATTTAATTACAGATAAAAAGAAATGTCTTCTATTAAAATGTGGGAAATTATGCCCTAAAAAAAAAAAAATGGAGCAGATGTTGGAAAGCAGCAAAGAATGTTTATAAACTAAAATAATAACATTAATAAAAACGGAAATTAGAACATCATGTTTTCATTTCCAATGTTTTCAAAAGAAATATTCTGGGGCTAGGATAAAAGATGAACTACTCAAGCACACTTATGAAAAGTTTGATTGGTTTATGACATGTCAAGTGCAGAGAAACTCCTTCATTTCTATACACAAAAATCCTGTCATAGGAATTAAGCTAACACTCAAAATAAATGTGATGTCTATATTTGGCAATCCTCACTCAGGATTCATCAGAAATCTAAAATATTAAAGTGAATTTTTGTTCATATATTCTTCCCAAAAATCTTCCTAGAGAAAAGATAACTGACAGCGCCATAGATATATGGTGTTTTGAAAGTTTAAACATCCTTAGAAATAAAACATGAAAGATATTTTAAGCAGGTATGATCTACCTCTGCGTGCCACCACATTTACACTTAGAGATTCTGTATGCCAATATTTTAGGCAATTTGGACAACTTTTAGAATTAAAAATAACTATTTCACTGTAAATCATAGACATTTTGATTTATCATGATAAATACCAACCTCTAAAAAGCAATGCTGAAAGAGTAACTACAATAGCTTAGGCTCAATGGCACATCGGTGCCTCCACCTCCCTTAGTGCAAGGGCAGAACCCGTCTGCACATTTTGGAACTTGTTCAAGAATTCTTTAAGAACCATGAATAGAAGATGTATTAAAAGTGCAGAATGCACAAATTTGTTACCAATATAAAAACATTCAAGATCATACCATTTCAATGTATTGAAATTAGAGTTCTTAAACTCTCTGATACCCTTTACCTACAAGCAACACACCAAGAAACCAATATAATGTGAAAGATGGATGCACTTATTCACTCTGGCAAAGAGTATGTAGAAAAATGTAGAAAAAAATGTGATAAATATGCAAACTCTGCCTCATCACCAGTTTAATAACAACAGAAGAGGATCAGCTTTTTCATCCATACTGTCACTTCTGGAAACAGCTACTTGTACCACTGATATTCTCAGCTTTCCACATCTCCCAGCTTTCAGCTCTTTTTTATCCACTCTGCTGATTTCAGATGTTTAGTTATCCTATGAGAGCTCTGCTGCCAGTAGGAAAAAGAGCTCTGGATAGACTATGAGAGGAAAAGGGACAAGAACGGAAAAGCAGAATCGCACGAGGACTGAGAAAACCATTGCAAACATTCAAATTCATCCATGTTTAAATCAGAAAACCTGAGAGGGGCACCTGATTCTTTACAGTTAAGTTAACAAATATTAACTTACCATCAAATAATAATTGTTAACATAATTTCCTAAGGCTTATAAAAAGCACAGTACTGGGAGCTGCCAAGTGAAAGATAGCTTACTTGTTTAAAATGTCACCTAACTTTGCAAACATTACGTTGTAACATAAAATAACAGGTTCTACAGCAGGTGGATTTCTCAAGTTGAAATGCATTAAAAAAATGTTAAAATACTTTGAATTTAACATAAAATAATGTAGTAACCTGGCTGAATTCTCAGTTCTTAAGTGGAAATAATTCCTGTTTGAACATGCCAATCCATTTTACAGCCAAGGGTAGTAACTACACCCAGTGTGGTTGATTTTAGCTGCACATTTCCCATTAATGTTAATGTGAGTTTCACAGCTATATCGCTGCACATGGGTAGAGAATATACCCTCAAGTTGTTAAATGGCAATGAAAGAAGAGAATGAATATGTGGTGATTCCCCTGAAGAGGAAAAATGCCAAGGAAAGAAATTTCAGAAAGAATAATATAACACACAAAATCCATTCAGAAGGAAGGATGGGGGAAAAAAAAAAGGAAGCACTTTCTGGTCTCTTTCCAAAATCAGTCGTGTTCTGGGTTCCCTGCAATGATGGAACAATTGAAAAAGACTTAACAGCCTCCTATGAAAGCCCAGTCATGAAATCCAGAAGAAAAAAACATCTTTTTCTCAATTAAAGTCTATGTTTCAGGTGGATCTGCTACTTCTTTAGACCTAGATTTAAAGCTTTACCTCTTTTTTTTTCCTACTTATCTACATGCTCTGGATTACATATAAAGTCAAAAAGAATTAGAGGAATATTTTCATCATTGCTGCATCCCTGTGGCTTTTTGTTGGTGGCAGTTCAACAGTTCGTCTGGCAAAGCTGATCAAGGTTAAAAATGACTCAGCAAAAAAATGGCCCTTTTTAACTGCTACTACTACAAGGTTCCAGTCCAGCTCCAACTGCAACCACTGAAACACTGCAACTTTATCTTATTAGGTTTAGGTTTAGGATTAGGGTGTCAAATCCTGACCTGCATTTCCATGGTACATACCAGTCTGCCCCAAACCATTACTTTTTGAAGGTTTGCATTCTTTCTCCATGCATGGTATGAATTTCATGGTCACCATATACCTATATTAGGTATTTCAGTTCAAGCAGCAAAATCAGAGGGAACAAAAAGTTAAATATGTGTGAAATCACTGCAGACTTGAGGTCTTAGCTGGGTTTTGGGAGCATAGCTGAATACCTTGAGTTCGTCTGAAAAATTCCGTTTATCTTTTTTTGTCTTTTATATGTATACACATACACACCCTTTCTGTAGCACAAAGAATAGCACGATAAAGGAGAAAATTCAGTTTTAGTTTAGCCCGATGAAAACAGGAATACAATGCCATGAAGAGGCAGTCAACGTTATAAAACAAATGATATTTTTTATAAAAATCTTCATTGTTTTCATAATTGTTTTAATATATTTATGTGGGAGGGGTTGGGGTTTTTTTTATATTTTGCTAAAGTATTTTATCAGTTTAAAACCCATAATAGGAATCCATTCACAAAGTATTGCTGGATGAAGTGACATTGATAACTCCCACAAGAAAAATGGGAGCTTTTCGCATGCATTGAATTTTGCAAATGAAATTTCCAGCAAAATTTTGCAGCATTATCAAGTAAAATAAATAATTTTTTCCTTTCTTTTTCTTTGATTTTCTTTTTATGATTAATATTTTTTCAATGTAAATTAAAAGTATTAGCATTATTCATCCTGTGTATGTGTATAGCCAAATACACACATTTATAATATACACATATAATATATATGCATGTATATATAATAGCACACATACATATATGTGCATATAAATATATATTTCATTTGTACCACAATATCAGTTTTCCCATATTTCTCCAACTTCACATTGTATGCTTACTCCTAAACATCCATTTAGCCAATTTTGTAAACTATGATAAATTAAATTACTCTGTATTATTAGTTCACTTATGCTTAGCACAAAACTACAGTGAAAACTGGTTTCCACAACTTCTAATTACAAAACATTAGCTACCTGAGTCTTCTCCAGCTGAGCAGATTAGCACAGATCTTCTCTGCTGACAGCTTTGACCTTCACTCCAGCAAACACTTGTCAAAATGCCAAAAGTAATTACCTGGCTGTTTAGGAAGGAGTAATGGGGTGTAGCTACCTACCTTTTCTTGTTACTGATCTAAAATGTCTATAAAACTTTGCCAAGAGGCACCCTCTGGATTTTGGCATGCACATTTTTTTCTCATCTATCTATCTTTTTTTTTTAATAGACCATCAAATGTTTGCTATATGATCTCCTGCCAGACAATCCCATCACAATTCTGAGGGACAGGCTAAATAACCCACTAGATAGATCTTTCAACCAAAATGATTTTACAATTGCTGTCATCCTGATTTTGTTGCACTGATGCAACCAGGGAAAAAATACAAAAAAGCAGCAGAAGTAGCACAGGAACAAATGATCATAATTATGCTATAGAAGACCTGTCTATCCTCTGAATTATATTAGAAAAACATTATGTTATAGCTTTTAAAAAAAATTTTCATAAAAAGGCCTTTTCCTATTAATATTTCAGATTTACAATTAAGAAATAGAGGCACGGAGTATTTACAGATACTTCTTGAAATTCTATGGCTAGATTAAATCTAGCACATCTTTTGACTTCAGCCAACATAAAACCATACAATCTCTCTTAATCCGGAAAGTTCACATTCATAGAAAATATTTTCCAAAGAGAACAAAGGGATTTAACGTGTTTTCCTGAAGACTAGATAATACTAGAAAGATTAAGTGTTTGCAGATTATTACAATGTTCATTAATCTCTAAATCCTGCATACAATTTTTGTCAGACAATGGAAAACATCATCTCCAAATAAAAGCAGGATCAAAGGTCTATAAATATGACTCCATCTTATCTTACATGTCAGAATTGATATCTGGAGTTCAGAAAAGCTCAGGGAAAAAATTTTTCTTTGACCATAGATAGTCCAGAAAACAAAATTCATGAACATCAAATAACTTGCCTTGTAGTCACAACATTCCCTAACAATTGTACAGGCTATCAGGTAGCAGCAGCAGCTGCTGAAGTAGCCTTCAATCCATAGGAGAAAGACTGCTCAAAATGAAGGCAATGTTAAAATACAGGACTGAACACTGCTGACAAGTGTGCCCTTATGAGTACTGCCAACAAACTTCTCTTATCTTCAAAAACTCTCCCAAAGCTCTCAAATGATTCCTTGTCCCGCTGTCAAGAGATCATTATTTCCCCTCTCAGATACATTCCTCCATGAGCTATCAGCAGTAGAAGGTCATGCAAGTGGTTATTTTCAAGACGGATGATACGTGAATCCTCCGGACCTCCTAACTAAGCCTTTGTCAGCCAAAAACCCTCCACCTGTCCTTTCATCCCAGATCATGTTTGTGTCTCCTTCCCAAGATGTCATCCCATAAATTGTGTTCTACTGAGAGAACAGATTGCCACCAGGTTCAGGTCAGCTGCCCCTACACACTGTTACCAAAACACCGTGCTTCTGGAGAAGAGCCTTTTCATGTTACTACTTTTCTCCAGCAAAAAGGGATGACAGCCTGATTCTAAGATGATTCTGTGTGTAATTGATTTTGTGTTTTTACTTGTGCTTTAAATAACAGCTATTTTTCATAGAGCCTTGAAGTAGCATCTCTCTCCCTCACAATTTTTTATTATTTGGCTAATATGAAAGCTATCACTTACAATCACAAGATTGCTAATCATCCAATTTCATATATTAAAAAATAGGATATTTAGTTACATGAGATAAAGAACATTTTCCTATTTGTACCAACTAAAATAGAACATTATCCCCTGTTCCACATGGTGCCTAGTGTTTATTTGCATGAATAGTTTAAAATTCTTAGGTATATCTTGTTGTTCCACATTTTGAAAAGTTATAATCAATCCATCTAATGGGTAGAAAAAAATGTACTTACTGTTCTTTTCCAGGTAAAGGTTAGGTTACAATACTATCTGACCTAAACTACCGTTTATTTAATTCCCTTATTTATGCTTACCTAAAAAGGTACATATTCACCTGTCCTGGTTTCAGCTGCGATAGAGTTAATTTTCTTTCTAGTAGCTGGTATAGTGCTGTGTTTTTGATTTAGTGTGAGAAGAATGTTGACAACACACTGATGTTTTTGTTGTTGTTAAGTGGTGCTTTCATTAGGAAGGACTTTTCATCTTCCCATGCTCTGCCAGGTGCACAAGAAGCTGGGAGGGAGCATAGCCAGGACAGCTAACACAACTGGCCAATGGGGTATTTCATACCATATGACGTCATGCTCAGTGTATAAACTAGGAGGCGTGGTCCAGGAAGCAGCGGTCGCTGCTTGGGGACTGGCTGGTCATCGGTCAGAGGGTGCTGAGCAATTGCATTGTGCATCACTTGCTTTGTATATTCTGTTGTTGTTGTTGTTGTTATTATTATTGTTGTTATTATTATTATTACTACTACTACTACTACTACTTTACTTTATTTTATTTCAGTTATTAAACTGTCTTTATCTCAACCCACGAGTTTTCTCACTTTTACCCTCCTGATACTCTCCCCCATCCCACTGGAGCGGAGGGAGTGAGAGAGTGGCTGTTTGGTGTTTAGTTGCTGGCTAGGGTTAAAACACAACATCACCAAAAAATATTAGATCAGCTTACCTATTCTTTACATAAATGCTGCCTTCTATGTACCTGCCTTACCAGATTTCTTCTTACTGCAGCATTCTTAAATAGTTTGGTTTAATATGCTTAGGATCTGCTGTCAACAGAGATAGTCACTTTAGTGTACTGCACAAAAATATATAAAACTTTATTATAACATTTAAATGTTATAATAACATAACATTTGAAGATGTCTGGAATTGTAAGTATTATGGTTGTATACGCCATATTGCATATATATTTCCATTTTCCTGGAAAATCTGTTGCTTATCATAAAAATGTTAAATAGCAGCAATTTTGATAAATAATATTATGAAATAAGACATTAAGCAGGTTGTCTTGGGTTTGAGGATTTCCACTTGTTTTGTTTTAAATTAGAATGAAATTTAGTTCTCAAATATTTTAGTATAGGGACTTTTTGATTCTGTATCCACAGTGGGACCCTCAGTACTGCTGCTATACAAAAAATAATACCGTTTTGTTCCAATCACACATTCTCAGTGTTACGAGCTTCAGTGCAGCTATTTGTTGATTTACATCAGCTGAAAACAGCTCTTTTAAAATGTACAGGTGGCTTTGAAATATCTATGAAAAGAAATATGTAGCAAGTTTAACGTGGAAAAAGATTTTCCATACTCAAAAATGTACTGGGAGATTTCTTGGACCTGAAAGAAAACCACTTTGCACTTCAACTACATGACAGTTTCATCTTTTATAGCTGTAGGTGTGAACAAGCTGACTGGAGGAATTTGGTTGTTTAATAATATTACACACTGTAATATATATCAAACTTGAAATCTTTGTGAATTTACACAATCTTAAATTATTTTTGAATTCTTAAACAGCTTTGAATATGTTACCAAAGGACAATGTGAATGAAGGAAGTCTAAGCAGAAGAAATCAGGATTTGCACCAGCAGATTTTAAGAGATCTACCAACAGAAGAAATATTTTTGAATATGTTACCAAGCAGGGACTACAGGAAGATCCTGAAAACTTTCCACTGCACTAAATTCTACAATCCTGGCTTCCACCAGTGTCCCTGGATTTATCTGCAGTACTTATGTATGACAGTCCTATCATCAACAATACCTATACATTTCTGTGGATATTAGTGATGGCTTGCTCTCACCTACCTTTAGCCACCTATGATAAGTGCCAGTTCATACAATCTATCTTTTTTCTTTGAATGTAGAGGCAATCTAGATAACTAGTTTTGAATAAGTGCCTAACTTTTAGACAGCTGCAACCGGCTTAGATGAGTTCTACCCTCACTATTACAACACATTTAGTTATATTACCAGAGGGCTCTTTAAAAAAGTCGACTTTAAAATCACTATTAACCTTTAAACCATGACATAACTAACTTTAATAGAGGTCTTATTTTTACCTGTCTTCATAGGCCTGCCTATAGATTTCAGAAAAAGCAACTAACAGAAACCCATGAGTAGCAGCAAATCAATCTTTGCAGCTATGTATTTTTCTAAGTGTTAATTCTGCTCTTTCCATTGACCCTTTGATAGAACTGTCTGGTTCAGGTATCAACTATTGTATTCTAAAATATTAACATATATACTACACCAATGGTGTGCTTATCTTTATTTTAGTTTAATACCAACCTGATGGTTTTCTATGAATGGGTGTTTAATAAGAGGCATCAGAATGTAATATGAACCATCACTGCTTTAATTAAAGAACATTGGCTACATAATGCTACTTAGCTCTTGTTTTTCTCCCCAATTCTATAAAATGATTAACTAGCTTTAGAGTTTCCAATAGTTAAGAAGCTTGATTTAGAGGTTTATGCTGGAATAGATTACATAATTTTATAAGGTGAACAGAAGGAAGTTCTGAAATTTCTTGTTACAACAGAAAGTGGTTTTAAAACAAAAAGATTTCGCTCTGAAGTTAGATACCTCACAGTTATTCTTAGAGGACAGAGATGTATGTTAAAAAAAATCCAACCTTACTAATCACAGCAATGAATATCACAATTAGAAGGAAGTCACTGGAGAAGAGTCATAGCCAAAGATGTTTGCTATTCTTCAGGATTGAGGCACATTTACCGAATGGTAGAACCCATCACAACTGCTAAAACTCATTCCATTTTTGAACAGGAGAACAAGGTGGGAAGGAAATACCATTTCAAAAATCCATTAATCATTGTATCAGACATTTGGTAGTGCAGGAGACAGTTCAGATTCTGAATAATACTTCAAAAATATAATGACATCCTTTATTCAGCAATGGAAGGAATTGAGGAAAATACTTCAGATAAATTTGACGATACAGTAGGTGAAAGGGAATTGATCTACTACAGAGGGGTCAAGAGGTGAAAAAGGACAACATGAACTAAGGAGGCTTGAGTAGAAGAAATCAGGATTTGCACCAAAAAACTTAAGAGAGCTAGCAACAGAAAAAGAGCTGTCAAACTTTTATGTTTCATATTATAGACCAAAGATTTGTAATTCTTCTTAAACCAGGGCAACAGCAAGTGAAATCAGATGGACCTCACACAGCCTTCTGGCTATATTGTTCAAAGATTTTGACAGAGAAGCTGTCAGTTCACTTCAAAGATGAAATTCAAATTATTCATAGATACACTCTTTGTTGTTGTCTCAGAGAGAAAGTCATCTAATTGCATGGTCTATAAAAATCTAGATAGAGGGAAGGAATTCAGCGATAGACTTTCATCTTGTTCTGTTCACTTCATCACAGCTGAATTATGAATCTGACAATGACTGGCCAATGAATACTTTCAAAACAACCATTATTGCTCGTGGTTGTGGGGTAGAAAAAGAAAACCAAGACCGTATGCCAGCATAGACATGCTGGTGACTGAAGCAACAGGGTTCATCTTTCTGAGATTTTTCACAAGACGTGCAAAGCTTATGCCAAAAATCAACAAGACAACCAAGGCTGGTTATAGCCTTTTTTCTATAGAAAGAACAAGGACTTCTTAGAGAAGTGGAAGACTTTTTGTCCAGAAATTGAAGTTTCCTGGTTCTGATGATATAAAACTCATATCTCCTGCACTGATGGTCACCATGAAAGAGATGTTGCCACTAGCAAAACAACACAACCGACATTGCCAAGTTTCATTGTGTCAGCAGCAGAAGCAGTACAAGGAATAATAAATTCCTAGATTACACTCAGTTCAGTGAAATATATTATGCAAAGAGCTTTTAACAATTAACCAACAAAGGCCAGACAGTGCTTGATCACTAGCTGAGATAACCAGAGAGAAAAAATCACGGTATTCTGAACTCAATATATTAAATGACATTTCCCAGGCTTTGTTCAAATTCTTCCATAAGACCATAATGCTCATAAGACATGAGTCAGTCATATCAATTATTCTAAATATGCTTTTAACTAAATACATGGATAGCTAAATAAAACTTTGCATAATCTTATTCTTTCAGTTGATGATTTATTCCTCATTGTTCTGTTGTTCCTCCTCCTAGTCTCCCTTCTCTACATTTATACATTCTTTACATAAACACATTAGATGTAGCTTTATTATGTGAAAATACAGAGTTATATTATATGAAGGTAAATCTGAAGACAGCTCTCTCTCTTTTGTTCTCCTGAGAATCTCCTAGAAAACTTTCCTTGCTAATACTGGATAATAGTATAGAGTTACCATGTTTCTGTCAACAATGTTGGTATGGTCAACACTTATTGGCTAGAGAGCAGATTGAGACTCTGCAGCGTTCCTAGAAATGAACAGTCAATCTAAGCTGTGTACCAGATCCTCATCAATTGATTCTCTAATGTTGAGTAAATTATCTTCCTTCTGTGCCTCATTTTGCCAAATTTCAGACTGTGAAATTAAGAGGTGTGCAAGCTTTATAGAGATATTTCATAAATGTGATTTTTATTATATGTATTTCTATTATGCAGTAAACCGGAAAATAACCCCCTTTGACCAATAAAAAGAGGACTACATTTCATGACTAGAATGAATACAAGAGAGTAGTCATATATATCATCTGCAATATTTTAGACTTCCATCTGATTTGCTAAAAGTTAAAATGTGTGTTTGAATTATACTGAAGTCTAATACGAACAATTGCTGCAAACAGCTAAAAATTGCATCTGAGCATTATAGCTTTAACTGATCATTCGTACTTTCATAGTTAGGTCTTCTAAATTATATTCATAACGGATATTTGTAGCACTGAATTTATAAGGAAATCAAAATATGTTCATGTCAGAGTCTCAGCCCTTTTTAATATGGCCCAGATTGGATGTCTGACAAAACTGCAATTCTGCCTAATGTGCTTAAGAAATGGGAGCAATAAACGTATTTCTGCAGTGACTGTGTAAGGCAGGTTCCTCACCAGTATTTCCAAAGTTGAAGAAGAACCTGGAATCATTTTTTCTAATGCAGGTGGGATGTTTCACTGTCTGACATGGCTTTGAAATTTAAATATCTTGGTTGTTCTTCAGAAAATTCTGTGTTTCAAGCCTGCTAACTATCCAAGGTCATTAAAGGTTTGTAGGGTGTGATGGGAACTAAAAGCCTTTGAAATTAGACCCCTGATTTAGATACTTAAGCCTACATATTTAGAAGAGTAAGATTTGATGCCTATAAATACAGCTCAGACCTGCCTAGCAAAAGAAACATATCAGAGCAGAATAAGGCATAAATACCTTCTTCACCAACTGAATCCAGGATCACGAATATGACCGGCCATTTAGTCATCCTAATTAAGATTAAAACTATGATATCTTGGACCACTCCAAACCAATCAGATACCATCAGCTTAAATCACTAGACAGGGTAAGTTAACTCTAAGGGTTTTAAAGTACTCTCTTCATCTCAAAAGGACTGTTTAATGCTAAAAGCTAAGGATCATGTTTAGTCTGTTTAGAGCTGCTGATTTTAGCAGAAATATTCAGTTTCAATGTCAAAAAGTTCTATTGCAATATTTGTTGCCATGAATATTTCATCACAGCTGGGACGCAACCAAAATTTGTAGGTGTCAAATCTCAAAATCTGTAATTTTTTACAAATTTAAATATTTGCAGTTGTTTAAAACTGCTAAGGAATTCTATATGCATTATTTTATCTATTGCAATACTTTTGAGGCAGTATCTTTAATCAAATTAGCTTGTTATACAGTTAAATTTTAATGATAATATAGTATTTTTGCATTTGTGGGTTTTTTCCAGCAGAATTAATTTTGCAATGCGTTTTTTGCAGAATTAGAAAGCTAGCAGAGAAATAATTTTTAGACAGGAAAGTTATATGATTCAACACCCTACTCTCTAAGTCATGATTTATGCTCCCTATCAAACCATGCACATTGTGAAAATGTAGGTTTCACCAGCAGGGCAACAGGAAAGTTAAAAAACCCTGACAAACAAAAACCAAAACCCAAAACCAAAACAATAGCTTAGTTAAAATTTAGGTGAATTAGAAAAAATGAAAAATTTTCTTGATATTCTAATATATCTTCAAAATTCATATTTTAAAAAATGAAATCAAGATTTCTGACTTGCCATAATGGTGTATATCACAATATATCTCAGTCACAAGAACAGGCACACAAGATCTATTAATTTTCTAATATCTGGTTATGCATTGCCTTTTGCTGTGCTACCTGTCCCCTATAACTAATATGTCTACATTATGCATAGATCTCTTTGCTCTTTTGTCCTCATTTTTTGCAACACCTGAAGCGTTGCATTTTAATACAATACCAAAAAAATGTAAGCATGATTCTAACCAGTGAAAGGCTGCAGCTACACAAAAGGAAATGCTCTTACTTCATTTCAGCAATGCCGAGTGTCTGTGCACAAGACTCTTGTCTCCTACATCTTTTTCATGTGTGCGGTATATAGGTTATCATTACAGCCATGTGATGCTAAAATTCTATGTTTGGGAACTTCATAAAATTCCTAATTTAATTTCCTAAAGAAATTTCCTTTTCTAATTATCATTGTTACTTTACATGTCTTTGTATAAACAGTGGGATTCTGGAGTACCTATAAAGTTGTATGAAATCAAACTGATTGCTCATTACTATACTGACTATATTGCAATTTTATATAAATAGAGTTATCTTACTGATAATTGTTCTCTGCTAGACTTCTCCTAACCTTTAAACTGAAGAGAAATGAAATCCACATTCATTTGTCTAAATGATGTCATGTGCCAAGTGTAATTACTTCTAGAGCAGGTCATCTATGTCTAGAGAAAGTTTATTTCTTCAAAATGTTGAGATGAAATTACACTGCACCATTGAGCCTGACTTATTAAACAGAAATAAGCCAAAGGACAGCTACTTGATGCAAGATATGTTCTATGTTATGAACGTCAAAGTATGTGACGCTGGCAAAACATTGGCTGTCCTTCTGCTCTCTAGTCAAAGAGCAAATAAAGGTATTGTTAAAGTGAGAAAGCAAGCTATACACAATTTTAAATTACTTTGTTGTCAACTTTCCCATATAATTATGTAGCCCTAGAAACTGCAAAAAAAAAGTAATCAAAAATTGGAACAGTGGATTACTAGAAAACAAGTTTTATCAACAAGAACGTGGCTGAAGGATTTTAGAGAGCTTTATCTCTCCTCAAGCTGCGTTTCATGCACACCAAGAAGAATGGATCTCAAACTCCAAGAAAACATAGGAGACAATTTTTATTATCATACTTCCACATCTCTATTTTTTAGTAGGTATTCTAAGCCATTCATCTGTTTGCATAGTTGCTAAAGAGTCCCATGCCTTCTCCAAGCTGCACGTTTGTCAAATTCCCCAGGGGAGGAGGGAAAACTTTAAATATAGGTTCCCTATATTTAGACCTAAATAATGTAAGGAAAGTTTATCCATTTTGGTTACAAAAATATATACGACATGAATAATAAGATCAAACTGCTGCACAGAAACTGTTTCTGCGGATATCGGTGAGGCATGCGTGTACATAACAGCTGCAGAAATAGATTCCTTTTGCAAATCTGGATAATTTACATTCCCATAATTACTATGGCATCTGATTACCTCAGTTTCTAAATTTGTTTTATTTCTAAGGATGTGACGGACAGTGAAATTCTTCTGTCAGTTTGGTCTATTCATTTTCTGTAAACAAGATCTGCTTTCAGGGTTCCTGGATGGATGTCAAGTTACCTAACAGCAGTGCACCATGGAGTAACGCATTTACCTGTGTCTGCCCTGGAAGTATGCATTGATTTATTCTGCTCTGGTTTCCTTTGGTAAATTAAGTTTTTGGAATGCTTTTCTTCAAAACACTGTTGACTTTTAAAATTCCTGATCACAACTAAAGCCTGAAAAAACTTCTTATGTAAGTATATACCGCTGTTGATCTTTTAACTGAATTTATTTTTGGCTTTAGAGATCTGCAAGTAAGAAGTTTGCTTAAAATAAATGAACTGATTAGCGAGTACATTGACAAGCTACTGCAACCTTATTTATTAGTTAGAAAAGAAAAATGTGATACTTTTTTAATTTAAAATATTTGACGGCTGGATAGAATTGTGAGCGGTATTTTGTAATAGGCAAACACAAGGTTTAGTTATAACAATACAATGGCCATGGTGACATACCCAGAGGAGTGGATGTAAGACTCCTACAAACCTTTTTCTGCAGCCATCAAATCCTGAAAATTTTAATGTACTAAACAAACAGAAGTTAGGAAATGCCTGGGATATTAATATATAGAGTAGATAAAATTACAATATAAAAGATTAATTTAAGCTAGTGAATCTGTAGAACTTCCTCTGGGGTGACATTTTTTTGTCCCCAGAACCTCCCTACTTTGTCAGCAATATTTAAGTTAAGGAAGTTGAAAACAACTACTTTGATCCCACTGGTAAGAAAAAAAACCCCAATGTTACTACTTAGTTTTGCTGAAATAAACTAGTCACAGCACTTACACATTTCAGAGTAACTTGCTAGGAACAGGCCAAGGCACATCAGGAACCTCCTGAACTCGGCAAGGTTTCTATGGATTTGCTAAATTTCAGCGTATGTCTATTCCATGAACTTGTAAATTTTTGAACACATGTAATCTTCATTATCCACAACAGGTGTGGCTACAAACTACATTCTGATTTATTTTGAACCTTCCTTCTCCCAGTTTCATCTGTTCTTGCATTGTTAGAGCCACTGCACAATCCCATCCACATTCACTGTGCTATTCTGGACTTGACAGACCTTTCTCATACCATACTCATCTTTTTTTTCCAAAATAAAGATTCCTGCCTTTTTTCACCATTTGTTATATGGAAGATATTCCATACTTATAGTCATGCCTTCTGCCTTTCTGTGAATCTCTCCATTTCAACAAGAGTTTCCAACCTCTCTGAGGTATGAGAAGCAGAACTGTACATTGTATTTAAATACAGGCAAGGGATAGATTTATGCAAGAACAAATTATATTGTTCTGTTTTCTATTCCTTTCCAAATAATTCTTAAAAACACTTTCCTTGTTCAACTGATAATGGAGACTGAACTGTTATTTTCATTATATCACCTATTACTATACTAAGTTCTTACGCCAGACCAGTAATGGTCTATTTAGACTTATAACTTCATGTGCAAAGCTATTTTTTTTTCTCCAGATGCACTTTTTTTCACTAATTTACAATGAATTTCATCTGCCATTTTAAGTGCAGTCACTCAGTCTGATAAGGTTTTTGTACATTTCTAAGACCAACTTTCACTTTTAATACTGTGAATAATTTAGTACTATTAACAAGCTTTCTCATCACACTGCTCACCCTCTTTTCCAGCTCATTTGTAAGTATGTTGAATGCCACAGTCCCAGCAGAGATCCTTGCACTTTTCTGCTATCTTTAGCCTTTGAGAAAACTAATAATTTATTCCTAATCTCTGGTTCTTGCCTCTTAACCAATTACTGATCCACCATTTTCATGTCCCATATTCCACATTCTAAGAAACAATTAGTTTCCTTAGAAACTTCTAGTGAAAGACCTTGTCAAAAGTCTTTGGCAACCCAGGCAGGCTCTACCAGCTGCATCATGTTTGTTGATCCCTTCGGAGAGATTCAACAGGTTTACAAGGCAGGGCATTGCTATAAAGCCATATTAATTTTTCCGAGGTAAATCATACACATTCAAGTGTCCCATAATTCAATAATTACTTTATTGTAATTTCCTAATTTTGACAGTACACATCTATGGTTGTTTGGTATGTTAAACCCTTAAGAAAAATGGTATCCCATTTACTACTCTCTAACCACCAGTTAACAAGAAAGCTTAAAGTGAAAGGTTTCACACCACTGATAGTGCTTAACCTTTTTTGTTCTTAAGCTCCTTAAAACTCAGAGTGGATACAATATGGTGTTGGTGACTGCTACATGTTCATTTGACTGTTTTTCATAATCTCTTTTACAGACACTTTGAGATAAATCCTCCAATGGGTCCTGCAAAGAAAAGTTCTGGCATGGGAACTACCCCAGTTCCTTCCGTTGCTAAATCATCCACGGTGAAGCAAAAGGAGAAGTTAATGAACCGGTTTGGGCTCCCAGTGTTTACCTAAATGAACTTTTGTTTTTATTTTCAAGCAAAATTGCAACTTGTTTATTCATAATTGTTAAAACCTATCAATTGGGTAATTTGGAAGCAAATCAGCTATCAATTCAGTTACTTTGCAGAAATGATTTCTTGCAGTCAACAACTCCATAATACAGTTAGTAGCCAAGTTGACAAGAAGCCAACAGGAGTCCTTGGAACAGTGGTACTTATTTAGAAGCAGCTTAGCTCCAGAAATACAATGTTTATTCCCAAGATTAACTTGTCCCTGAAATTGCCTAAACAGCACAACAACAAATGTATATTTCTATCATCTTTTCATCCAGAAATTAAAACTAATCTGTAATAGCATTTTTGTTCCCTGGAAAAAAGTATCAGAAAAGCGAAGGTATTACATCCTCATTTACAAATAACCAATCTGTTTTTATGAGTTCCTGACAACACTGAAGAGTTTTTCACCATGCTAGACCTTGACTACAAGTCTATTTAATCCATTTCCTTGACAAACAGGAAAGTCTGAGGCAGTTTTAATTGACTCAGAGATGTTACACTTCAATTTCCCATACGTGCCACTCACCTCTTTACTGTCTCCCTCTTTAAATGTCAGTCTTCCTGGGAGAATGGGATGTCTCTCTGCTGTTTGTAGTGCTACTGCCCGCTAAATGGGCGTGTGGCAGGTCAAAGTTTGGGAATGGAGGACAAGGACTCTTACCTGCCTCTTTGGCAACATCTGCAGTTGAAATGTTTTGGAGGTTTGAGTGCACTCTGAAGGTCACAGCTGGTCCCAGCACGCTGGAAGAGATTATTAAAAAACGTAAGATTCATAATCAAGAGACATGGCATAATATTGCTTATCAAAATAGGTTTTTAAGGAGAAACTATTAAGACACCATTTAGCCCTCTTCCTTTTGCTTCATTAGCTACATCTGCATACATTTTTATACCTCTTGTGGTTTCTTGCGTGTATCTTGGGCCAGCCTGAAAGAATTTCAATGACATTAACTAAACTTCAGAACACTCCTGTAAATACTATTCCTATTATGAAAATGGCAAAATGGAGGCACCAAAATTGTTATTCTCCCAAGTACAGCATAAATCATCACTAGAAATCAGCATCCAAAGAAGACTACATGAAATTTCAAATTTTATATGCCTAACATCAATACAAGCTTAGTCCTGTGGTCATGACTGGAAGTCGGAGGGACAATAAAGAAACTCAGAATATTTGTCTTGATCATATTCTGCAAGAACATGTGTGGAGAAAAGATTTTGGACATAACTGATCCAATGGCTGATTTTGACCAGAAAGATACCACAAAGTATTTATCTTTTAACAACAGAGGTAATCACCTCTTTGAATAACTTATGAAGGGAAATGGTTGCCTCTGTGGTGACCTTTCTGGGTGTAGTCTGATAGCCCTTTATGGCACTAAAATCTATAAGGTATTTACAGAGGAAGGTACTGATTAGCTAGATGAAGAACGGCAGAGTAAAGTATTTAGGGTTTCACAAAAATTTTTCATTCTGCATTTTTAAAGAAAAATAAATTTGTATATGTAATATTGCACGCATTCTCCACCCATCCCAATAATATCCAACTTACATGCACATCTGATGAAAAGAATAAAGAAATTTCAGTTCTGATATCCTTAAAACCATACTAAAGTACATATATATGAAAAAAATAAGAAAAACACACACACACAAATATAGTAAATGTATTTTTGAAGAAAATTTCCAGGTAACAAGAGACTGTAGAAAGTGTAATAATTTACAGAGGAGCAGAGCGCAAGGGCTCAGCAAAGACGAAAATTGGCACTGGTATAAAAGTTAACTTACGTACTATGTAGTATGTGAGTTCCTAAGTTTTTATTATTCACAGTACAATGGGAAGAATTACATTTATACTATGAGTAACAACCCTGCCTCAATGGTGAAGTACGTTGGCTGGAACCATACATGTAACGTGCTTTGACCTCCTATAGCTGTGGCTTATGAGAGAATGAAGTCTGAAAAATTGCTGCATAAAAGAAATAACTTGAAAAATATTTTTGTTGCAGGGCTTGAAATGAAGTGTTAAATTATTATTCTCTTACTAACCTGTTAATATTTTGCATTCATACAGTGGAGAGCACTTAATGAAGTGTGCTTAATTGCATCCCATATATCCTCGATAGAAATACCTTTAAACTTTCTCCATTTCAGGAAGAAAAAACCTGTTATTATCCATAAGACTTTGCTTCGAGGTCACAAAGGGAAGCAGAGTAAGACTAAGAAGCATCCTTTCAATCTTTTACTAGCAAAATATGCATTGTGCACATTTTATTCTGGAGTTAATAAGAACTATCATTAATCAATCATTTTTCTCTAAATACTCTTCGGGAGGGAGAGGAGAAAAAGAAAACAGAGAGATTTTATTGCTAAAGGACATTCCAGATGCCAAGTTATTAATGTACAAGAAATGTATTTTAATAATGTTAGGTAATTGTAAAGCATTTATCAGCATCATTTAAATAATATTTTAGTTTGTAATACTCAACAATTGCAAAGTATATCTTATTTGAGATAACTGCTTTACAAAAATTCAGGCCATTCCCCGATTCTGTCACTAACGCTGAGATAATCAACCATAAAAGGCACCTGGGAGTTTCATGATACCATACTCTGAATATAACTAATCTTGCACTGTCCTTCTTTCTGTGTTGCCAGCGTAAGAGAAATGATGATTCCCCTCTGGCTGCTCAGACGTTTACAGCGTAATTAGCAGTCTGCTTTAAATAAAAGCAGGCACCAACCCAGTATATAGTTGTGCCATGACAAAGATGTGGTGAAAAAAATAACTTTACATGTGCCACCCAAATCTACACGGCATAGTCCATTATAGCTGAGAACCTGGAATCAACGCAAACTTTCAAGCACGGTGTGGTTACACTTCGGCTTTACCAGCAAAGACATAAAAAGTTTCCTCCCCTCCTTCCCTTGCCTGAGTTTTTTGCTTCTGCCTCTGGCCCAGAGCTCACTCCCCTCTCAGCTCTCCTCCTGCCCCACTCCCTGCAGCTACGCACTTCATGGCATCATTAAATCCATACAGATTAAAACCGGATCATTTCAATGATCCAGGCTGGGCAGTGAGAGGCAGGGATTTCAGAGGAGTGAAGCCTGGCAGGGACCATCGCACTATTCTCTAATGACTCCACCTGGGTAATCCAGGAACACAACAGGATCCGAGTCGTGCCCGTGTGTATGCATTGCCACAAGCACTGTCATTTCTCCTCGCCGCTGATGAGAAAAAGTAGGGGAATAAAGAGGAAGAAACAGAGTGGGAAAAAAATGCCTTATGCAAGTGGGATGATATTTGGGTTGACACCATTCTTTTGCAGGAAAGAAGAAATCTCAGAATCATTTAAAATACCCACTGATATATTGCTATATTGGATATTGTTTTTCTCTACTGTAGCAATTGAATGCTTGAACGTAAGGAATCACCTGAGCACCACATAAGCACAGCTTCACTAGGAATATTTACAGAACACAGAAAATAAAGCAGCTCTTGTCACAACTTTTTGCACATTGGTATTCTGCTGTTTATTTAAAAGGAAACAAAAGACCTTGAGATTACTTGGTCAAAATTGCATTTCTGCTCGATGTTTTGGGAACTGACTGCTTCAGGAGCTCATAAAATGAGATTTTTCTCATGGGGGGCTTCTGGCAAAAGCACTCAATAAATAAACATTTCAATAACAATAGATGCTCTTTGGGGAATTCCTCACTGTTGGAGGAATTATGCGTTGGACGAGAACATTTAAACAAAACCAGTAATTATTTGACTGCAAAATATTTTTTAAAAGACTTTTTCACAAGAGGGCAACCAGCCTGAGAAAAGGTTCTAAGATGTATAAAATGCACCCCTGATACTTCCTAACCAGGAACTTTAAATTAGATAGATAAGACTGCTTTTCCGTGCGGCTGTCAAACCCTCTGAAGCCTAGCTAATATTAATGGCAATTGTCTTTACATCACTCTAAATACGGAGGCTCACTGAAGTGCACATGATTGTTTATGACCTGATGGATTGCAAACAAACCATTCCCACAGATCAGGGAGGGTGCTGCCGTTAGCAGAGGCATCCCTCCCGGCTGGCAGGTTACATCAGCCAGCACTCAGCCAGCTGTGTAGGCAAAAGCAATCAGAAATGTAAGCCACAATGTCCAGGCTGAAACGTAACCCACATCTAAGACACGCATCTGCTGCAACCGAGATTAAAAATGTTAGGTAGTAGTGTTTTTAATCTAGAAAGACAAATTTTATATCAGATTTCTTGTTTATTTTTTCCCCCCAAGCTGTATGCTACTACAATTACACCTATGTAAATTTGTAGTTGAATCTTGTGACATAAGTGAACTTACACCCACCTAAATAAGAGAAGATTGTGAGTTTTAGAAGGCGTCTGGACTATACTATTATAATAGCAATTATCATTTTTTTCTAACACTTTGTTACGATGGTTTTTTGAATAAAGGTAGGCAGGTCTGGCTTCAAGGCTAATAAACAGTGACTTCTCCCCACGCAAAATGTAATGTCTGTTGCAATGACCTGCTAAATTTATTACTTGAAATTTACTGACTAATTACCCCCTCTGTTGGCTGTCACAACTTCTGCTTTTTTTTTAATTTCAATAATGTTGCCTTCAGCCATAATAGGTTTTTTTTAACAAAGACATTCAAAGCATATTGCAAATTGTCACCCTTATGTGCTGTTGTCTTGTATTCTGTTTACTAGAGATGAAATAATTACAGTGTTTATACCAAAATGACTTGAAGGTTGATTGCTGATTTAATAATATCCCCTCCCCTTGGGTTTATATTTCCCATCTGAAGGTGGGAGGGTGCACAACATGCACAGAAACAAACAATATTCTTTGCGTAAAATAAAAGTATTTCCTTTCATTAATTGTTTTACTGACTAATAACATTCTTATTATATTTTGCCTGTCAACAAATGAATGATCTGAATAAACAGAGCTGGAGAATGATCAATGTGGCAAGGTCCATATCACTTTCCAGCCGTAGGTTATAATTATATTTATGAATGACAGGATTTAAATCTCCATAAATTATGTACCAAGCTTTGCATGCTTGTTCTTCTCCCTCATGTGTGTATACTTTAGTATTACAATATCATACAGAAGGTTTACTGTGAAATACAGTCACAGTCTATCATACCCCCTAGTGGAAAAGGATTTGAGAAACAAGTGCCAACATGGTTATGTGTATTCTTGAAGATGAGACACAGAGCTGATGCCAGATGGAAATGAGTTGAAGTTGCACCGCGTTTAAAAAAAAAAACAGGCAGAGTGCAATTTCTCAAGATTGGAGGAAGATGAGGAGATTAGGATTGGATATTTCCAACATTAAACATTCTCTTAATGACCCTATTTCGTAAAACAGAGCTTGTCTTAATAAAGCTTAGATTTGAAATTAGAGTCACTACTTGTCTATATGTTCATTTCAAAATCCTTTAATCTCTGGAGGTTAAGAAAAGCAATTAGTAACGCTCCAGAGGATTGTGCAAAGTAAATTTTATAGCAGCGAAGGTAATTGTCTCAGGAACTGTTTGGTGGGCTTGAACTAATGACTTGCAATGTGTACACATTTCTGTGCTTACTATGTTCAGGAATTTGAAGCATAAGTCCATTGTTTATACTGCACTGAAGCCTCCTTTTCACCTTCTCAATTTTGGAAAAATTAAAATGCTCGTACTGCTGTAAATGTGTTATATATTTTTTATATATAGGTATATAAACATATTTATGTCTAATCAAATTAATGGGAAAAAGCACACGACTAAAAAAGGCATTTTTGTAAAACAGTATGTTTATATGTCATGATTTACAGAGCGAAGCAAAGGCAGACAATTGCAGCTGGTCATTGACATGTAATACGTAAATAGATTAAGAAGTGTACACTGGCTATTTTGTTCCCCTTCTGTTACTCAGACCAGCTGTAAATCCATTGACCAATTGATTCAGGTTTCACCAACATTTTTGACCAGAAACGTTGACCAAAATTTATTTTGTGAAGCATTGCATCACACTCTATTTATATTACATAAGCAGGTACCTGACTAAACTTCGAAGATTCAGGAAATCTGTGAAGGATGTATTGTGCTGACCTATTACAAAAGAACTTCCCTGAACTGTTGAGCAGAGAATATCGATCATCACCCACACTTAATACTAAAAAAGCGCCCATCTTTCACTCTTCAATATCTTTACTGTTCAAAGATTTCCTTCATTTTGCACCTGAACTAAACAAATGTCAATGTACAGCTGTATGTATTCTCACATTTCTATTGACATGTATGTACTCACAGCCCGTGATCAATTAAAAAATCTTTTCCTGTTTTAGCAAATTGAGATTCTTGAGCCCTTCTCTAGAAACTCTTAACATGCTTCTTAAATTGCAGAATGACACACAGTGTTCCACAGCATGCTGCAATACAGCTGAAAATATGTTATCTATTCATATTTATATCCTTTACATACACTAAGCATGAACTGTTTGCAACACTGTCTACAAAAATGTGGTCCTGTACTAAACATATAGCTAGCATTAGAAAGAGTAAGTTAAAGATTTGTTGTACTAACATCACACCTTATGTCTGACAATGACCAGATCCTAAAGATGAAAAAGCAAAATCCCTGCTAAGGGAAAGACATTAATTGCAGCGCTCACCAGGTAGTGGTTGATTTTCCATCACCACTTGCATTTCATTAGAGTAGTTTACACCATGCAGCTGGGTGAGGTGTAACAGATAGAACACAAAGATCAGATAGATTGACAGTTTCAGAGCAATCACATCTTGCAAATGTAACTACATGGAAACAAAACTTAGGTCCGGATTTGATGGTTGTAGCTCAGACTTACCTCTGCAAGCTACATCTACAACCTTCATAAATCAGGTAAATATTTGGACACCTTGTAGTGCCCTCTTCTCTCCCCCTGAAACGATCAGTGCTGCAGAGTGACTTCATGGAGCATCGTTTCAGGGAGCGAGAAGAGGGCACTACAAGGTGTCCAAATAATGAAATGTATTCTGACTGACACACTACTGTCATTAGAATAATTTCAAGAGTAAAGTCACAGAAGAAGGATGGCTGGTCCAGAAAGGGATGCTTTCCAACAACAACAGCCCATGTTTGGTGGATCTCTGATACAAACCAATACTAAATTATGGACTTTTAATTATTTTACATTAATCATTAATTTTATATTAATCATTTAATCTCTATCAATCAAAATTGTGTTAAGTACACTGATACTAATTTACAGTGCAAAAGACAATGAAAAAGTATTTTAAAGATTTTGCAACTCGCTTCATCTCAGGCGAAGATTATTTTGCTAAGCCTACAATTTAAATGATTTAAAAAACAGACAACGCTCAATTTAGAGATTGATGCTACACTCAGTTTGTCCTATTTTTATTCTTCACAAAATGCAACTTCTGATGATTACTCAATATCTATGAATAATTTGCAGAGTTTTAAAATAATTTTTCTATTAATCTGTCACAAGCCATGAAACTTGACATTTTCACCACGCTGAGTACTTGAAAGTTGCCAGCTATGCCTGCCATGCAAATAAGGTTCTTAATTACAGTATTTAAAAGAACAAACCATACAAGTGCTATAATTTTTTACAGCAAAGGAGTGTTTGGACCCTGAGAGAGTGGGAAAATGGTCTCAAAATACTGCTTATATGTACAGTGATTTTTCTTTCATTCCCCAAAGATTAAGTTAAAGGATAAAAACGTTATTTCATTAAAAAAAAAAAAAAAAAGATAATTGTATTCTATTTATATTTCCATTCTTCTTCTTTATACCTTTTAGTAGTCTGCCTGGTACACAAACAGCAGACAGTTTTAGTTTTTAGCCAGTAAGCATTCAATGCATTTTACTGACTTCAGATCCACTTATCCTCTGCACACCTGTGTTGTTAATAGAGTCTGTTGAAATCACGTGTAAAATTTGTCTACTGGGATGATAGTCACCTCATGCCCAATTTGCACAAGTGACTTCTAATAATTAATGAAGAGCATGACTCCTGTGTTAGGACTTTTGCAGAGGTAAAGGTTCAGCATGCTCATAGCTTTGATAGGAGCCAGGTAGGACACAAATTTCTTTGACGAGGATTAGACAGCACAACCAAAGACCAAAAAACCCAAACTTTGCTACCGCCTCAATTCAAAAAGCTACAAAACTCTGAGTGCTACAACCACAGCCCTTCTGCTTGCCCTCTTAAGAACCTGTTGGCTTCTCCTTTAACTCTGAGGAGACCAACTAGAAGATCTGTTCTTGAGCTTCCCCTGCCAGCTGTGCGGGAGAGACATTTGCTTTGCAAAGAGGGCACTGGAAGTGGGAATTTATTCAGTCGCAGCTACAGATGTATATTTGCTCCAACTGCCTTTATGGCTCCTAAGGAATACAAACCCTTCCACAGGTAGGTCGTGGTGCAGCTTGTAGGCCTGGATATGCAATATTTACTCGCTAGGGTATAAAAAAATGTGCAGAAGAATTATTTATCTTTTTCAGCTGGGTTAACTGGTTTGCAATATTCATGCAATCCATCCATCCCTCCATCCAGGTGACAAAGAGAGAGAAAAAAAGTGTGTGTTTGTGTACGTAGGAGAATCAGGAAGCCAAGGGCAGGAGGATCAAGAAAGACATAGACATAAGATTAATTTTCTATATTTCTTATAAAGGACTATTCTTTTAAACAAATCTCTACATGATAATCTTTTTCCATTTCCAATACTAGTTATTCTATTTGTGGACCAAGCTTTAGTTCAAGAGTGAGAATCACAGTTCTCTGTTTCTATTCTCATATCTGTCACCAAGTTCTGTATCATCTTAGGGAAAATCAAGCAAACTGTCTTGAGTTTCAATTTACCCATCTGTAGAACGGAAATGATTACCTGTTAATAATATGTGAAATGTTACATAAATTAAATGCAATGTCACACATTGAGTGACTTGCTTGAAACAAAGGAGTATGTCCTGCCTACCCTATAATGTTATGAACTTTAATTTTATTAAAAAGGGAATATGATGGCATTCTCAGTCATACAGAGGGATGAGTAGTAGAGAAATATGAAGTTAAAAATGGATAGATAAACTTCAGAAGCTCACTTATCTGTAAAACCCTTCTCTTGAGCAGGGACCCTATGAGTACATGGAAATGTATCTATAACACTGGATTTTGTTCTGCTTTTGATTACAATGGTGCAAATCCTCTGATTTAATGAAATAAAACGTTGTAATGGAAAGCCAAACTTCGTACATTTTTATTTATAAGAGTCTCCCTAGATTTTTATGGTCTTTCTCTTTTGTCACCTAGAATTCATAAAATGCTTCAGGCCAAAATCCTTCTTGTTATTTTAATGTATTTTTGTATTTTTCTAGCAGGAAAGTTACAGTGGAGAAGGCAAAATGATCTTGGTTATATGCACATTTATTAAACAAAAGCACACAAAATATATTATACCTCAGGGGAAAAAGCCACAAGACTAATGTAATGCTAAGGTTGAGAAATCACTCATTTTTAAGTAAAGGAATGCATAGTTGAAACTTCCACCATATTTTTGTTTCCTTAGCCTCATTTCTTTAAAAATTGATGCATCTTTATATTATAAATTAGTTGTCAAATAAGACAACATGTACCAGAAAACACAATGTAATTTCTTATAAAAGCCTGCATGCAATGAGTTACAGCAGTACATTTTTTAGACAATTTGTTTTCCACACTCATTAAATCTGTGGAAGAAGTCAAGTTTGAATAAAAGTGGTTCCATTATTTCTGAGTTATGCTTTTATAACATTTTAAACAAGATTATGCCAAATAGCCTTAGTCTGACAAATATTGTTCAACTTTTTTGAAAGGTATATCTTTTTTTTGAGACCAAGAATAGCACAGTTCAAATTGAAATGAAAATGTTGCTTAATTTCTGGACTAAATAAATGCAATGGAAATAAAAATTCAATCTATTGCTAGTTTATAGTACAGCACCATAAGGAGAGCAAGATGGACTACATGTTTTTCCATAAGGACAATATGAGAACATTCCTCTCAGTAATTCTAAATGGCATAGATGGCAGAATCTAGAATCTGCCAATCTAGAAAAAACTTTGCAAGAATATTAATCCACAGGTGTTCAATATACAACACAAGAAAAGATTAATCACACTGAATCAAGGAGAAAGGAATCATGGAGAATCGGTACAGTAGAGGGAAGTTTGCAGATACAAACCTAACAAGACACTGTGCTGCCTGTCCCACTACTGCTCAGTGGTTAAATAATCCTCCCTCACACTATCCTGCCTCTCAAGCTACCAATAATTTCCTGAGATGTTCACATTTAGAGCATACATATACCACATGTCATAATCCATCAGCATGATGAAGTGAAAATACCAAGTACTGTTCCAGTGTTTAGGTTCCGGATGACTGAATATGATTAACTGGCTGATTGAGTTTTTCAGGTGTTAGAAAAATAACATGACAAACAATGAACAAAACCTATATAGCATGATTAGGACACTACAGCCAATGCACATGTTCATAATAGGTGAGGGTGGGAGCTCCACTCATCAGTCTGCCTGCCCAACACTTCCGATTTGAACGCATTTAAAGCTTCTCCAAACTTTCACCACTTGTTTTGATTTTCAGACATCTTCCTCAGTTCAAGTTCTTTTCACTGGGATGGTTGGCTGGCTTTTCAAATTGCATTTATTCCAGCCCAACCATTTCAGCCCTTCCTAAGAACAAGGATAATGATAGGTATTGTTCAGTCGTGTAAGGCTTTTTCTTTAAAAAGTAGGTGGAAAGTGTCTTTAACCCCACCACTTGAAAACAGAGATTTGAAGTATGGCAAGAATGTGCTTGTAGCTGTCCTTATGATAAACCTTCCAAATTCATGCTTTCGTTAGATCACTGGTTGCACAAAAATATGTAAAAACCATAGTTGATAGTAAGAACACGCTACAGTATAACTGGAAAAATCAATCTTGACTTACTTCATATCTAGATATGCAGTCTTTCTTGTCAAAGTGTTTTTTCAATAGGATCCCTGACATCCAAGGATGAATGGTGGTCAAGCAGTAGAGAAGACCAATATTTCAGAGGCCTCAACTTCATTTCTATCAGACTTCAGGAAGTATGTTGCAAATAAGGTATGGAACTATAAAGATAGGTCCTACTATAAAGGTCCTACTGTTACTCTGAATTCTGCTGGTACCATCCAGTTCTGCCTCAGATTCAGATTCAAACTTACTTCAATTGAAGCCAAGACATTTCAGGCGATTTTTTTTACAGACCAAGTAACACTGTCTAAACTGAGAGCTGACTTCTGGGACCGCTGAACACTCAGAATGGTAATTGAAGCCAATGGGATCTCTGTCTCAGTAGGTGAAGTTCTTTACAGAAGAGGCTGAATAAGTGTTGTGGTTTAACCTGGCAGGCAGCCAAACACCACACGGCCACTTGCTCACTCCCCCCTTCCACAGTGGGATGGGGGAGAGAATCCAAAAAAAAAGTTAAATTTGTGAATTGAGGTAAAGACCATTTAATAGAGCAAAAAAGGAATGGAAAATAATAATAATAATAATAATAATAATAGTAATAATGGTAGAATAGATAAAATGTGTGATGCAGAATGCAATTGCTCACCACCCGCCGACCGATAACTAAGCAGCGATCTCTACTTCCTGGACCATGCCTCCTATTTATATACTGAGCATGACGTCATAGGGTCATGGAATGGTATGGAATACCCTGTTGGCCAGTTGTGTTAGCTGTCCTGGCTGTGCTTCCGCCCAGCTTCTTGTGCACCTGGCAGAGCATGGGAAGATGAAAAGTCCTTGACTAGGAGGGCACTTAGCAACAACTAAAAACATCAGTGTGTTATCAACGTTCTTCTAATACTAAATCCAAAACACAGCACTAGGAAGAAATTTAACTCTATCCCAACCGAAACCAGGACAATAAGCTATACTCTGAGACATCAGACTGGACACTTCATATTAGCAAATGTTTTGACATTAATCTCTTCATGCATAACTCCAGCTCTGTATGGTCCTAATAATATCTCATATCTCATGTGAGTTAAGTGTATCAATTCATGTTTGTCAAGCATTTTGATAGTGTAGTGAAGAGCACCATAGGAAAAAAACAAAACAAAACAAAACAAGAAGAAATGGGTTTTCTGACCTCAAAGCAGGATTTGAATAATGTGCAATAAATAGATCCTGAAACCACACATTGAAGAATAAGAATAAACTGAAACATTGAAGAGCTGCTCATTAACTGAGCATTTCATTTCCTGCATATGGAATAAGACAGAAGTCTGTAGTAAAATACACAGATGTGATCAAATATTTTGAGACTATATCATAATTAGTCTTTATTGAAAGATTGATATTTTCGGTCAGCTGAACAACAACAAAAAAATATTAAAATAATGGCTTGAGTTCAGTCCAAAATAAATTTTTTGTTTATTCTTATCACCAAAATAAAAACATTTTCCTTATAAGCCAAACTTAGCTAAATTTTGAAACCAGTCATTACTTTTAATTTAAAAATGATAGTATTTTATTTTCAAAATGTCAAACCACACTGCTGTGGCTGCTACAAATTTTGAAAGATATTCTTCAGTTGAAGCCTCCATACATTTTCCATACATACCTTCCATTCATACCTGAATTTTCATTTTTCATATAGTAAACAATCCAAGTAAAACACTGTGGGTAGGGACAGCGGTCAGGTGAAAGCCAAACAACCAACCCAAGGCCTGGGAGTTTGAGCTTTAAACTCTGAAAGATCAGTGATTTGGTCTTTTAATTTAACTTTGGATGTACAATATAGATGCAACCAACCATACATGATAAAGGAATATTGGTTAGTTTTATGGCTTTGCAATCCAGGACATTATATTAGATAACCAGAATCAGCTTTTTCAACTTGAAAAATCTATTTATATCAGCATTTGAAATTTAGCAGTATCCTGTTCATCCTCAATATTATATTTATAGATTATATGCTTATATAGGCAATTACTGTTACACTTCAAAACAGCAGCAGCAAACAGAGATTAATGTCATTTTATGGAATGAATATAGAGTGCTCTGCTACAGGTTTTCCACGGAAAAATTAGATATGGAAATGGGCATGCTTGTTGGTCAAGTTATCACATCTCCTGAAAGGACAGTTCTTTGAGTACTGAGTTTAGGTATGATGCCCATTAAGATGAACGGGTGGAGGAAGCCAAAGCAGTAGAAAAAAATGGGGAAAAAAGAGACCCCTAGAGCGAGAGATCTTCAACGGCAGTAGGGAAAATCATATAAGGCTAAAAAAAGAAATAAGAAGGAAAAGAAAAAAATCAGTGCTACTGCAGCATCCATCACAGAATGTAATATTCAGCTGAAAATCTTACTCTTAACTGGAGGCTGAGAACAGTAGGATATGCAGTCTGAAATACTATGAAATCAAAATAATCTGTTTTCTTTCCACACAAAGGTATTCAGCTAAGCTTAGAGCTGAAAACCTGCCTTAGCAATGTTCTCAGCAAATACCCTACGTATGAGAACATTAAATAAAAATTCAGAAATAATTCGTATTCTCATCAGAAACCAAATAAGTCATGTATGTTCTAATTCAATGGCTTTGACTATAGATTCTGAGTGTCCTTTTCACTACCCTCACAGTTTAGCTTACAAATTTTAGTATTTTTATTATATTTGGATGTTTCTTGATAATCTCTAGTGTTTGTAAGTTTAGTCTATAATGTGTGAAGAACTGTAATTACATGAAGAAGGTCAATGTTGCAGATTGCAGAGTGGTAAAATTATTATTCTTTTTAAAATAAATACAAACCCTCCTAACAAAACTACCCATTTTACTTCAGTCCATGATACCAGTCCAACAATCAATCACCAGGGGCATTGGACACCCATAATTAGATTATAAAATCATAACTATAGTCATTTTACGTCTGCTTGCATAATTACATCAGCATGCTAATATCCTTTTAATGGTCTCTAATGATGTAATAAGAAATAATGGAATTTATTTGACAGCTACATAACCATTAACAAAACATATTAAGCATAACTATTACTTCCATAAAGATTCAGGCTGTATCCAAAAGTGACAGCTAACATGTTGGATCTTTTCTTCAATGTTGAAATATTTCTAATTATGAATTCCCCAAATCTATTCCCACTCATCTGCTTCACAGGGCGAGCAAAGTTTATGTCAATGCAAACTTGACAACAAAGCAACCACAGAAGTGGACTGAATGGTCTGGGAGCCAAGCCTGAGGCTATACTGTGAATTGCAGGCCTTCGGTAAAAGTTGGCAGGATTGTGAAGGAGAGAAGATAAGATAAGCTGATTACTACCATGCATCAACTAATCAAGAACTAACACAGGAATGGGTAGGAATCCATGGCAAAAGCAATTGTTCACTTACCAAACTCCAAAGCACAGGAAAAATCTAAAAATATAGGGAAGAATGAAAGATATTTGCAGACAAAACTAACTAAAGGTAGTAATGTATTTGTGAAGTAGTCCCTTTAAAATTAATTTTTTCAGAGAAAAGGACAAGAAAGTCTTAATTGAGAATTTAAAGAACTTTAGAAGAATTCACCACTCACCCTCTCTCCTCAGTTCTTCTTACACTATTCCTATTGAATGCAGTGGCTTTGTCTATACTCTCAAATTAACCCTGTGATTCTCATTGACATGTCTTTACTCTGAAATCTTTGCAATAGTCTAAAAAATTCAGGCCTACACTGTTACTTTCTTAACATTCAGAATTCTTGGAGGGAAAAGAGACAATTGAGAATTTTACACCAAGCTAATATTCAGGTCGGAGTGCAAAGTAGACTTTTTAAAAATCTGAATCTCTAAGGGAGTACTTTTAGTTGCCAGTAAAATAAAATAATTTAAATCGCCCATGGTGCCTTAGGCCAAGTAAAAAGCGTATTTCCTGAGAGGCCTCATTCTCACACTTTGATATGTCAAAGGTGGATTAGGAATAACCATGACATCAAGTCTTTCCTGAAACCCCTCTCTCCATGATGCCACTCAGAAGCTAACCAGAGCCTTCAAATTCATACAGTTTTCCAACGATATCTGTGTAGTGATGACAAAAGAACAAATCCAAAAAGCATTAATTCTTTGCTTGGTAAGACCTTTTTCTAAAGCCTCTACTACTGTTATATCTACTGGCCAGCTCCACATTTCTTTAGCATTTCATGGGTTTAACCTGAATCAAAGCATCTCATTTTCTTGAGTAAAGAAAATTTATTATGGGTGAATTCTTCACTAACTTGAGATTTGGGATAATCTTTCATAGATTTATAGATCTTTTAAAAAGGCGAAGACTGCGTTTGTGTTGATAGACAGAATATTTGGTCCTGTTTGGAGTTATTGTCATTCAAAACACACTTTTAAAATACTGACCATACAATACAAGTACTTTCGGTACAGTCATATGACTGCATATTAATAGACCCAAAATAACCAGATTCCCTAATGTTGCACATTAAAGAAAAAGAAAAGGTTGTTCATAGCTAGCTGTATCACTGGAGGGATATTTTTCATTAAAGAATGAATCTACAGCCTGCCAATTGCAATGTTGTTGTGATTTATCAAATGATAAAAAATAACCAAAAGGCTTTATGCTAACAATTAGAAAGGTAGGTGAAAGTGCTCTTGTACTGTAAATGAATGAAGTTAATGAAGCAGAACCCATTGATTCTAGCAGAGAAATTGTTCCATGGGATTACTCCTTTAAATGTGCAGCAGACTTTATCTGTTAGAAGTCAAAGTCAAGATTGCAAATTCTCTTTACAAGTAAGACCATAAACTCAGTTTTCATAAAAAAAAAAATTCATAACATAAAAGCAAAAAGACATTCAGCAATACAAAGAATTGTTCTAGCAAACAAAATATGGGAATATTTTCCTTCTAAACAACTAAAACCAATATGCCTGGTATTTGTTAGATTTCTAAAAAGATTTTCTCACCAGTAGTCTATTTCTCCCTACATACACGGCAGTAATCAAAGGGGTAAAATTTTTTTTCCAAAAAATAATAAACACTTCCACTAATGATGAAGCATCTTCAGACTTAATGGCTTAAAACACAGTATTAAATGATGAATTACATTCACTGGAACTGAAGGTTTGACAAAAGCTGATGGCAGCACAAGTAAGGCTGAGAAAGATGCTGCACTTCAGCAACCTGACTCATGGACCAAAACAAGCAGCCCAAACCCTCTGAAACATAGGCAGGAACTGGATGCTACCCAGACATCAGCTATTTTCTGTGCACCAAGATGTGACTTCTTTCCAGCAAGCTGTCAAAAACCTCCCACAGCTGACCTCTCTTTTCCATTACTTTTCTATCAAACTATTTTTATTTTCTGTTTTATAAAGGAAGAATTAAGTTTTGTGACGTAAATATTCCTGATTTCAGAAAATCCCCAGTCTAAAATTTTTTACCGGACATGGCAAATCATAACCTCCTAGTTCAGGAGATTAACATGCAGAGCATTCATCAGTGTGAATCATATGAAGAAAAATAGTAGCTCAACATAGCTGAACTCTCTGTCACTTGTTAAATGAGACTAAGCGGCACGACCTAGTGTGCCACATGCCAGACTCAAAGCCAGGGACCCAAGTTCTTATCCGTCTCTGATGTCATTTTTTCCCTTTAGCTATGCTGGGTATAATGACCCTTCACAAGACTTTCCTTACCTAGAGACTGTTAAGTAAGGTTGGTAATAGTTTTACAGCACTTTGAAGAGACTATTTTTCCCTATGGAAGCATAGGAAAATTTCAGTCTTTATATTTTTTTAAAAATAATTTGTTCCTAACTGTGTGTAGGGGACGTTATAAAGATCATCACGATATTCTTTTTTGTCTCTTGCATGCTCTCGTTAATTTTGGCATTAAAGATCAGCTATTTCCTTGCAAGACAAACTGTTCAAAAACAATGAGAAATCCAATAAAATAAAAAGGGGCAGATTCCATGTACGTACTTGACATCATCGAAGACGCTCATCTGCAGCTTCAGGAGATCTGCCACTTCCTTTATTAACTCCAAGCCCTTTTCCACACTCAGGGGGCTGTTGAAAGGGAGCAAGAAAACAGAGCATTACAAAAATGGAACTCATCAATACTTGAGAGGCTAAAAGTCCCAAAAGAGTTATCACCTTGGCCTCTTAGAGTCTGAAAGCCACCACTAACTGTATTCTTGTCACATAGTGATCGTGATATCAAGGGAATTGGGATCAGGTGCTTCTTCAGGCATGATGAATCACCTGAATTTTCCAGCAATAAGACAAACAATAAGGTGTAAATGGAATTGTTAGGAAGTGTAATGGGCCCATGATGCAGCAACCAGTTCATCTCAGTCCTCAATAAAAAATGTAATAAAGTAAAAGGACAGAAAGAGAGAAAAGGATTGACAAGACAAGGAGGGAAACAAACAATGAAAGTCAAATTGCAGGCTCGGTATCAAATGGACAAGGGAAAAGCATATTTTTAAATTCATTAGTTTTTAAAATGAATCTTCGCCCAGTGAAAGGATACAAAATTATTATGGATTTGAAAATAAACAATGGAGCAAGGCACACAGTCCAGAGGACACTGATTAGATACATAGGATTTAGTTTGGTGCATGCATGCACTGCTGACAGAACCCGCTTTAAATCTTTTTAACCTTTTTCAATGCCACATTTACATTTTTTAATTTAGAAAACAGGTTGCAATCAAGCCTAACACAACAGGACTGCTATCATTTAAAAAAGCACTTATCTAGATGCAAAACTTATATTTGCAAAAATTTCAGATTATTAGAGTTGTTACAACTCTAAAGATGCATTAAGAACATTCTGTCCCTAATATACAGATCATACCTTGTTTGGTTGTTGTTCGGTACTGTGGAACCAAGTACAAAAGTATTAAGAAAGTAAAAAGATAAGGAAATGATATAACAATGTCCAGTGAGAACAACAGATGCAACATTCTCTGTCTATATTGTGATTATAGAATTATTCTCAACATTGTCAAAGCCGCAAAGATCTTAAAATTAAACCCCACAACCTTGATACTTATCTAACTTATGCCACGGTGAATCAGAAACAATTTTGATGAGACTAACCCAAGGGAAAAAAGGTTCTGTATTTTTTCCTTCAAGGATTTATAACAAGTAGGAGAAGGAGGTGTCAAAAAAAGTATGTACTATTAGACATGATCTTTTCAGCTGGACTAAGGGGGAAAAAAGATTTTTTCAAAGCTCTGTACCTAGGTTATTATTTCTGCTTCACAGTGAAAGTTTTTTTAATCTAATTTTATATCATGGTAATCATTGTCACAATTTTATTTATTGTCTGCAATGAGCACTGTTTATTTATTTATTTATTGCACTGGATTCTGCATACACTGCCCTAAGGGCACCTCTATTTAAATAATGGGATGTCTCATGTGGATCTCGATTAGGATGGAATTGCTCAGCCTCCCTTCATGCTACTAACCCAAAATGCTCAAGAGACCTCCTGTCACACAAGCAGAGGTAGCCCCTCAAGGCACCAGATAAATTTAGAGTTTTTCTAGATGTCTAAGACAGAAATGTTCTTGTGTGAAAGTAGCAAAAGAATCTGATTGTTTCTGTAAGGAAAAAAATGTACTATAGATTATTCTTAAAACCCCTATATTTCAAGGACTGACAGTGGGTAGAAATGTGATTATTCCCATCACTATGAAAGAAGATTGTCATAATGACTCAGGGGCTTATGTGTTAATTAAATCTTTTCCCCCAAAGATGTTGGCTTAAATTTTATGGAAATGATTGGTGTCAGCAAGTGGGCTTTTACTGTAATAGCAAGTCTACGCAGCGGTGCAGGCCAAGTCTGCTGCGTGCACTGGTGTCGTTTTTTAACCAGGGGAGTCTCATTTGTAAAAGCTCAACCTCCTACTCCCTGCTTACCCCTCCTCCCCTGAAAAAGCATTCCTCAGCTTCAAAAACAAGGTAAGCTGCTACAAGCCAATGTAGCAACAGCAATGGGGGATGTAATCAGAGCATTTAAATACTACAACCCAGCAAGAATGCTGGAGAGAAAATGGCTGGAAGCCTGAGTTTCCAGAAGAAGTCTTAGTAACTCTCATCCAATACCACACTAAAACACATAGGTTCACAAACTCACACGCAGTTTGTTAGGCTAAGGAATTGTCATTCATAACAGCACGGGAAAGCTGCAGAACCAGTACTCTTTGGTACCAGTACTATTATTGATCACACTATCACAGTTGAGGATTCACATTAAGAATGATTAATTTATATCACAATATTTCCCAATGCAATTTTTCCAACTTCTTAACATTGATACTAGTACTGTTTATTACAGTTCTGTGACACTGTATTGTAGGAGAGTTGAATATTCAAAACCTTTCTCTAAAAATGCCAGAACGTCATTCTCCCCACTCTATTTCTGCTTTGCTTTTGTTTAGTGTTGCATTTGGCTCAGTGTTGCATGGTTTGTACAGCAATTGCCTTTAGCTTTGTTTACACAGAGAGAATACACCGTTCCTGGCAGCACAGTGTTAAGCAAACTAGCCTACCTTGCAACAGCACCGTACACCGACATCACCCGTCTGATTTCAGGTTTATACAAGGACTGTTACCAGAAGACAACTTGCAAACATCACCTATCCTCCTGCCCATGGTCCTCTCGCACATTCCCAGTGAAAGCACACAGTACTTGTGGAACAGCCGCTATTTGTGATCTTTCACGTACTACGCTTGGGTTTTGGCTTGCTTGATTCAGTCTTACATGGGAAGAAGTTTCTGTATTATGGAGTGGGGTTTTTCGTATGAATATGATTCATCTATTGATTGTGAGGGTTCAATAACTATGGAATTAATTCAAAGAACAGTGTTACATAAACCAAGAAAGGAAGACAAAAAATAGTTGTTCAGATAAGGAACAAATAGTGATACTCCAGACAGAAATTGTAATAGTAGAAAGAAGACTCTTTAGACAACCCTGATGATGAAACTATTTTACCAAGGCCAAAGACTTGGAGGAAAGCTAAGGGTCGGGGTAGGGTTCCCACTACTTTGTCTGAACTGTTAAGATGGTCATTTCAGTTCCCTGTAGTGGGGGAGGAGAAAGGGAAACCTCTTTTTGGTGGCGGGCCTTGCTGGCACTGGGAGCAGCACGGCACAGAGTCTCTGGGCTATGGCCCCTCAGTTTCCAGTCATGCTACAACACGGGTCCAACTGATACCCATTTTCTTTTGGGAACCTGTGATAACACATTTCACACACCAGTAATGGTGAACCCCTAAAAGAGAAATCATAGCTTACATAGGCCTCAGAGATACAAAGTATGTACTGGAAAAACCAAAAGCAGCAAAAGGCCTACCCATGGATGCTATTTATGCTTTGCAAGTTCTCTTGAGGCTGGCTAACCTTTCTATGCTAAAGAAAATTAATGGCCTCTGCAGTGTCTCTAACAGTCCTTGATTTTACCACTACTTTTTTTGATTGCCTTGAAGGTTTCTGATCGCCTTTGATCTAGATTTTGGCCTTAGGAAGAATAAACTGTTGGATGGCATAGCACCTTTTTGCAGATGACATAGCTGTTGCCAGCTGAGATCCTGAGATATTGGTTACTTTGGATTTCCCACCTTTGTTCTCATTTCACTTGCTGCAGATTTCTCGTTTGCATCTTCTTTCAAGTTAACTGTGCTAAGATATGATAATAGCAGCTAAAACAAAATGTGATGCACCTCACAGTTTAAAATAATTCTTCTGAGGTTCTTTTTAGGTTTCCAGTTCCAGTTCTTTACAGCTTGGAAGACAAAGAGAGTCAGAAAGTATAGAAAATTCATGTATAACTAACTTCCTTCCGTTGCTTTTAACGCCATCTCTATCTGTGAGTCGTACCCTAAATATTATTTTTCAGTTGACAGATGCAAACCCTACTGAACCGGTAGCAGAACTCTGTCTCACTCAGATGCCAATCTCTATCTCATATTATTTGTAGAATATACTTTGTTTGACAGGTTAATGACAATGAAGAAACAAATGGGGAATGAAATAAATATTTCCTTTGGGGTTTATGTAGATATATATAGGTTTAAAGTCTGGCAGAGTGTCATCTGCAAAATATTTCACTGCTGTTTTTGCTTAATCTCACTTTTCACAGCACAGCTCTTGCACTAAACTGGTTATACCTGCTGGAGCATATGGTTTATATCTCTCCTAAAAATAGCCAATGTTATATGGCAGTACTACATTATCCCTTCAGATGAAATGACTCCCCAGCTCAGTGCAAGACTCTGATGTCATGATTTAACATCATGACACAACCGTGAAAACTTCCCTATCTATTTTAACCATGTGAAAAATAAATAATCCAATCCATACCTACTTGTCTAAGCTAAAATAATCACAAGCCAATCAGCTCCCTATAACTTCATCAGGAGTTTTGCCTAACAAAAAAAAGGAGACCTAGGCTATAAAGCTATTTTATTTAGAGATGAATCTGAAATGAAAGTGCAGGAATAAATAACTCTTAACTTTAATGTGAGCTGCTGAGCACTTCTGAAAATTAGTGTAATCAATTTAAAAGCTCAGGAGTGAATTTGGGAGCCCAACTTTATGTAATTGTTTGTTAAAACGTTTCCACAAACTGTACTGGACATTGAATACAGGAAAATTAGTGAGTGGTGAAAATAATGTTCTTTCTCTTCCAATATCTAAATCCCTCCCAGTGAGGGAGCTGAGAACAGAAATATTTTAAGGAACAATCCACTTACAGAGGTAATTTAAATAATAGAACATTGGTTTATAATCTTCTTCTGTTATTGTCTGTTAAAGATTTCACTTTTCATTTGCTCAATTTACAAGAAAAATACAGTGATGAGGAGTCATTTCTAAAATCTAGTCCCAGAAAGTTAGCACAACTTAGAACAATCCCATTAAGTGATTTTCTTCTCAGTCACTACTACAAAATGTATAGAATTTGCCAGCCTGTTTTTTTAAATCTGTCTATACAATCCCACTATCTTCAGTGGTTTTATACATAAGTGAGAGAATATCTATTGCTGAACAAATTATGAATGAGGAATAGAATATGTCTTCATCTGGAAGAGGCTTATCAAGTTACCCCTGTCAAGACATCTTCCTGACCCTCAATTTCACTCTCCGTAAACAGAAGGCAATGATACCAACTTTCTTTGTCAGATGCCTAGTATTGTTATATAAAAGACTTATTATTTGACTTGCATCCCTTCTGGATGTAAGAATAGAAAGAGCAGCACTATTGGCTGTCCCTAAAGGCTATATATATTTCTCCCTACCAAGTATGGAGAAGATGGTGTAGTAGCAAATACCACGTAACCCGAAAGTTAATTTTTAGTTATAATAAAAACTTCCCTCGGTTTCCTACCAAAAATTTTGTTCCAAACTTTTTCAGCACAGGGGATCTGACTGGTTTCAGAGCTCACCTAGCTGATTTTAGAGTATATTTAGAGCACCTGAATCCAGGCGAAGATAACTTCTCCCTCACTGGTGAGTTAGTAGCTTTGCTAAATGCCTGCTGTGGGCGAATGGGGTAGGAGGCAAGAGTCTTATGGACCAGACGTGCCTCACGAATGGCCAATTAGACTACTCCAACAAAAGACTAGTGCTGAATATTGGATGCTGATCTCAAGACCAATTCAGCTTCATGCTGCAATTACCTGAACAATGCTACAAATGGATACCACGATTCTAAGAAATTCCCAAGATAACCTAAAAATCTGATGAGTGAGAACAACCACTTTGGATATTGAACTGTTTATTTTTGACCTGGACCTAATGATTTGTGCATTCAAGGATCAAAGCTTCCCCTTCTGGTTAAAGAACAAGAAAGAAACATGTAAATGAAGAAACAGGAGGAGTTCTGTGGGGAGCGACACTGGCAGCATGGCCAGCTTTGCATGCTGAGCTAAATGGAGCTCAAACACTAATAAAAGCCAGTGGGCAATGTCAAAGGGAACAAGAGGAAAACCAGAAGTAAAGAATGATGAAAACTATATGTTCTGTATTTCCCAACATGCCTGTCAAAACAATCCCATAAATTGATCCACTTTGGTAGCGAAAAATCTGATCCAGTTATATAGATGGCTTGATTGCTAGCATTTGCCAAACCTGCTCCCAGCCCAAGGAGAGCAACATGTAGCTCAATGTTACGCTGAGGTTATGTCAGTCTCGCAAGCAGTTGCTCTCATTTGCTTTTCCTCCTCCCAATTGCCAAACGTCTTCGGAAACCCACTTACTGAACTCTGAAATGCTCCCTTAGTGCCGTCATTCAAATTATGTATTGTCTTTACCAGACTGTACCTAGTACCCTTCCAATACTCTGTTTAGCAATTGTAATGCAGCACTATAATGGACATCCAATCAGCCCTGTCAGATTAGTTCAACTGAATCATTTTCTGCAAAAATGAAGTATAATCTACCGTACAGAAATAGGCCTGACATTGGGAATTGCACTCCTTAAACCTAAATGCCAGTCTAATCCCCAGTGAAATCTTAAGTAAGGTAGGGTTCAATCCACCTAAAATTTGCTTAAATCGGGACACAGGCAATGAAGGCCAGTTTGCCCATTTTTAAGACTGCTGAGCGCTGCACTAAAATTGCAAGGCATTTCTCTACAGCCTGAAAGTTGCCCAAGTGCTTAACCACAGTCCTCCCGGCAGTATCAGAAAGTGCATTTTCTGGAGAGGTAAATGCCACTCTCACACTCAGTCTCTCCTTTGCTATCCAAACTCAAGCACAGTGGCATCTCCACTCCACCTATTTCCTCGGAGAAGGTTCAAAAGTTTGGCTACACCTGTGTTCAGCTTGAATACTACTGAATCCACAGCTCAACTAGAGGAAGGTAGAAACTGAATCCAGAACCTAGGACTTTTGGGGAGGAGGCATTTTTTATTTAGATTAATGTTTACTTTAAAAACACTTTCATATTTACTAATGTAAAATGCACACATGCTCGAAAGCTAAGTTTGGACCAGCAGTCTTCCTTTCTCCTGAGTGCTGCAAGTTAAAAGTCATGTTCTCTCTTGCATGTTGTCTATCTTCCTCTGTTGCTTTTATGCCTGAAGATGAACTGCTGGGCCATCAAGAGGATGATGGGCTGTGCTGTCGCTCAGGGCTGGTACATAGAGCACTCTCCTAAGATGTGGGAGCTAAAACTACTCAGGCTAACTTCAGTAAGATCTCGTCCATCTCCTGCTTCACTTTCTAAACCCTGCAGTAATAAGCAGAAGACAGGCAGAAGATACTACACATAGTGCCTTTCAACACAGGAGCACTAGACACACTGGATCCCAGAATATCCTACTAGTTTGGTATGTCTCAGTGAAACAGGGAGATACCTTGCAGTCTGGGCTGTCTTCTGGAGTCTCCAAAAGTCCCTTCTAATCAGTGGAGGAAGGGAGGTGCCTAACCTTCCTGTGCAGGTTTGTCTTCACTTGTCTCTCAGGGAGCTCAGTGATGTCAAATGAAGTGGATGACATCCCCATACTTGGAGAAGATGTGCAGCATCCGGCAGCTCGAAGTTTGGCACCTAAATGAGGCAGTCTGGCCTCATTCTGAAATAACTGCATTTCAGCTTTAAACCTAGAAATGTGCCTCAAAGGTATTAACCACATGGATAAGAAGACAGATACCCAACACTCTTGAATACAGAAGATGAATGGACTAAATCTGTTGAAGAATTTAATTTCAGTAATCAACTTTTATTAAACAAAGAGAGGTACATGCAGATTATGCCCTGCAGGTGAAAACTTTGGGTTAGAACTGTAAGATTCTTTCACAGTTGGGTCTTTACTCCACAGATTCACGTTAGCAAAAATAATCTACCAGAAGACCTAGTCTGACAATCGCCTGGATACGTTCACCAAAGATTGGTATCTTCTAGTGGTGGTACTTTACTCTAGAAGCTAATCTGAGGCTTGACCTGACAAACATAATTTTGTTGGTCCTACCTATCTCTGTATTTACTTTGAGTGTTTATATCTAAGAGTTTTTAACAGTTGATCACTTAAAAGGCACACACAGGAGCTTCTTTCGTGTTGAAGATTTTCTTTTTTTAGTACTGATCTTAGATACATTTTTTTTCCTCTAGTCTTTTTAAATACTGAATTTTAAGAAAGATGCATTCCATAGTTTAAAATAATTATTTAAGAAAGTTTCACCTGGCCATTTTTCAAAAATGTCTTTGTGCACTGACATCAGATTGGCTTCCCCTCATTGACAGGGCACAGTCTATAACAGCATCACTTTCTTAATATGCAGCACAGTCTCCTTAGTACTGCAGATAAAAAGCTAAACCCGAAAAAACAAAATCAAAGTTCAGAAATATGGGTCTGGAATACCATAAGGAATGCTTTAGAGAGTCAAATAAAGAGGCCACCTTTAGGATGAATAATATTGAGGACTGGTTTTCTCTGGCTGCTAAAACCATTTGGCAGCAGCATGGGCTTTGACTAGGCTGCAGGCAAACTCCCTGCTGCTGGGAAGCTGGGAGAGCAGCCCGGCCAGTGCCAGCACAAGCTGCCACCCTCCCTCCACGCCTGGAAAAGAGCAGGTGTATTTGTCACAGGGCTCAGGCTGAGCGATGAGACTCTGAGGTGTATGGAGGGATTTCAGAGCTTCTTTAAAATATCTTACAGATACGCTAGGAACTGTCTTTTGCTTATTATTTGCTCTAACAAATACAAATGACTAAATCCAGTAGAGGCGGTCTATCTGAACAGGCGACAGTAGCTTCAGCACTTTTAACCACCCACCGTCATGGGCCAGTATCAGGCCTGATTCCTTTCACACCGTATCTCCACTCTCAGTGCATCGCTTGGCAAGGAGAAGCAGAGGAGCCAGAATGCCAGGACTTGAGTGCTGCCTCTCCATGGGCAAGGGGCTGGGGCAATCCAGCTATGACTGCTTTGCCTGCTAAAAGCAGTCAAGAGAAAAGGGTGAAGAGGGGGAAAGCAATTTCCAGTTCCTGCTGCTGGGATCAAGAAGGAGTGAGAAGAGCAATTGCTGAAGGAATAAAATAAAGTCCAAGATAATTCTGGAAAAGTTCTGAAGGAGGGTGAGACAAGTGGTTGGCTGAGAAAGATCTCTATAAGGACTACCTAAGGAGCAGCCTACCCTGGGAAAAACAACGCTGTGACAGGCAGAAACCATTAGTTCTTTTTTTTTTTTTTTGTCTTAGGCACTGTTGTGGTCACATTGCTAAAAGTCAAGAAAGATAGATGTTAACAAAGTTGTCCAGTTACAGTATTCAACATTGGTCTCAATTCCACGAGGAAAAACTTAAAAGGTGTGAGGGTTGCTATGAAATTGCCAGTATTCAGGCTGTTGCCCAAAGCCCTGTTGAAAAGTAACAAAACACCCGTATTCTATCCCAGGAGTACTAGAGACACCTGACCAAATAAATGAGAATATTACACACAAAAAGACCAGATTCCAATTGATTCGGTATATGATTCAAGTGGTCAGATACAGGAATGGTGCCATTTTATCCTTACATGAACCTCATGAAACACATGAACCTCGTGTTTCCGGATTGGGATGACAATCTCAGCCATGCGCTCTATTTCCACATGCACCCACTGCACTGCAGCCTAGGCAAAGAGCAGGCAGAGACCAGAAATCGGTCCCTCTTGCCTTATACCCTGCAGCAAGAGTATTCCTTCTGAAAATAAATAAATAAGATTATGGTATAATTCTACAAACAATTAGTTAACGTGGTTATGTATATGCTCATTACTTATAAAAATCTCTCTCTTTTTTAAAAATCTCCTGCTGAACTCTTGACCTCAGTGATATGTATTAGATTAGTTTGTGTTTTAGAAATACATGGCAGGAAAATGGGCCACCTATTTCAGGATTTGCATGCCTTCTTTTAAATTTTCATGTCTGAAAATATGTGCCACCATACCATGGGCAGGATTCATGTATCTAAACACAGCAAATCTTTTCTTCGAAATTCTCCACAGCCTCAGAGCCGAGATTATGAGGAGTTTTAAGAATACATTTTCTTTTTTTTTTTATTTTTCCCCAAAAAGGACTATTTTTGTTAATGTCTATTATTCTGTCACACTTATTCCATCTGAATTTCATCTACCATTGTGCTCCTTAATCCCTCAATGTATTTAAATCCATCTGGAATTTTCCTAAATCCTCCATAGTTCTTCCTAACAGAGACAATTTGCCCATGGGGTACCACTAATCTCTCTACACGCTGAGAAGCAGCAGTTCATGATGAATCTCATAACCAGTTCTTAATCCACAGTGACAAGTGACACCCTGGCCCTTGCTCTGCGACTTACTCTCCTTAAAGTCGGTATGAAGAGCATCCCATTTATCTCCTGTTGATTTGAAGGGTAGGTACAACTTGCAGTTTTGCAGCTTTTCTCCTGGGAGAGTCTGATGTATCTCATCAGAAGGTGCTTTGCTCCTGAGGGTCTTCCAGGTGCGGTGCTGCCGCGAAGGAGAAGAGAGAGTCCCTGGCACCACCTCCTGGAGGCCGAGGCTCAGCGATATAAGTAGCCAAGACTTAAAATGTGAATAGTAGCTTATCATTGATGTGGTCTCAGAGTCAGTGATCACAGCACTTCTCCACCTCAGAGAAGCTGAAAACAATACTAGGAAAGCTTTTATTTTAAGGACACAGATTAATTTTTTTGTTTTTCTCTTTTATTCTTTTTTTTTTTTTCCTGCTAAGATTAGTAAATATTTTAACAAGCAACATAATGGGAAACTCAGCTACTGAAGTATGAAATAGAAGGATGTGAACCTTTCTGTGTGCAAATTTCAGTAGTAACTGAACTATGGAAGAGCTACTGATGCCATCACAATAAACAGACGTAGCTTTACCAAGGTTCCTCAAGAGATTTTCACTCCCCTCTTCCCACTGACTCCTATCTCCTGGGAATTGGTTTCACGGTGCTTTCTAGCACACCAACACCACTATTCTCTCACCTGAATGGTCACTTACCAAACTGGCTGATTTAGCTGCTGGCTACCAACATCTGAGCCACATGCCCTACAATCCAGAGGAAAGATGTTGCATTTGCCTGAGGAGGGAATAAATGGTGTATGGTGTCATCTACACATGCCTCATGGAAGGAGTGAGTGCTCCTGCCACCTTAGGTAGCACAAGGCATGTCAGAGAAGACATGGCAACACAGTGACATGACTCTCCCATTCTCATCAGGTTGGCAACTGCTGGTATAAAGCTACTGAATCCAGCCTTCTTCAACTCCGACTTCTCTTTTTCCAGACACAAAGGAAGTCTCACTTATCGCAAGAAAGATGCATATTATCCACACAATGGAGAAGAGACTGAGACATTAGAGTGGTTTGCTCCAGGTCACAGAGGAGGTAAGTGGCACAGCAAGGAATACTGGGAACATTTTAACATCAAAGTTAGCAGTGATGCTTCAAGTCCATAGCGTTACCCAGCCTGCCTCGTCTGTCTGAGTTTGTCTTTTGTCTGTGTTTCAGTGTAGAGAAGGAATGTATTTCAGCGCTAAATGGATTTAATTTGGTTTGAATGCGGTCTGTAACTTAAATTTAGTTAAATAATGATTAATTTTGTAAATCGTTCACATTTATTCAGGATTCATGAAAGCAACCAGATAACTTGTGAGCACAGAGCTACTCGACAGATTGTGTGAGAGCTGCCTGACTTCACAGCACTGTTATCATAATTGTTTTAAGGACACTGCAATTTTATTGGGCTGCATTGGACTGCAGTTTCGTTTTTCTATGCATGTTTTTCCACAAAGGCTTTATTAGCCATAAAACCTTTTCAAGCTTACTTCTGTTTTGACAGCTCAGCAAATTCCCACTTTCCGTAATTTTTTCCCTCTTTTCCCACCACCAGTAAGTGTGAATTTAAACCTCTTAATACAGACAGATTCAAGTCCGGACAAATATGTAACACAGATGACACTTAGTAAAAATAAATGGCTGTGGTCAGGCTATGAAGGTCAGAGGAGATAATGGCATCACTCACATGAGAGTGATAGAGAAGTCGAGAAGGATCAGCTCTCTAGAGTTATAATGGAATTGTGACACTGTGCCAGCCTGTACTTGCATTACTTCAAACACGCACTACCTCCAGCTGTGTTAATAGCAACAAATTCATACAGATGCTTTGTCGCTAGCAGAAGCATGGAAATAATGGCAATAATCTGTGCCATAATTGTGATATCCTCCTTTCTGAGAGTGAAATGGATACCAAAATACTCCCCAATGCATTTTAAGCTGAATGTTAGAAACAGCGCTGGAGTCCACTTGTCATGAACCCCAAATCTCTGATGCAAAAAAGCCTTGAAAATGCAAAATTGTTCTTTCATATCAAATTACTCCTTCATTCAAGTAATTAATAAATGAGATTGAGGACAACTGATGATACAAATTTTAATGCATTTCTGACTATTCATTCTTTCCTTTACTTCATATCTTCCCTCTTCCTTTAAGGCAGCTTAAAGCCCAGACCAATTTGTAATACAAATAGTTTAAATTACAAATGACAAAGAATATCCAACAACCTAGTGTCAAAAGAAAGAAGTTAAAGAAACACAGGTTTCCCGAAAAAGCCGGTGCATGATACCCGAACAAGGGATGCTAACGTGGCAGAGAAAGCATGGAAAGACAGAAATGGGAATGTCTGGGAATGTCTCCTCTGGGAAACCAGGCCAACAGCCATATCTGTTCAGCTAAGTGGAGAGATACAAATGTGAGCCAGTCTTTGTGGCACTGCTGGGGACTCCAGGCGCACTCCTACAATTACCCGTTGCCTGTCGTCAACTCAAGGGACCAGAATGATTCCTTGCCATTACCATTGCTAGTGTGACAGATCGGCTGGTCACCAGCTACATCAATTCAAAATTTGGCTCTAGATGTTTCTCTAGAGGTAAAAATTCACAGCTGGTCCCAATAGAAAGCAGAGGAAATATCTGAGGAAGTGAAGCCCTAAGAGGAGGGAAGGATGGACCCTTGGAAGGACTCTTCTCTTGTAAAGTGATCTACATCAGCAGGTGAGAATCATGTTCTGGGACAGTATATTTCAACAGATGTTGGAAGCACATAAGCTAAGGGCAACAGAAGTAGAACAGACTCTCATCTTATCTCTGCACATACAATAGATAAGAAGAAACTCAAAATATTCAAAGCTGAACTCTCATATTGAAAAAAAAACCACCAGTATTTATTGCTCTCTATGGCAAAGCTACAGGAACCTGTTATTTTCTTGTGCATGAATAAGGAGCATGAAGTATCATTTTCCTATGGGAATACATAATAGCAGAATTAAGACAGTGAAGCAGTAATGTGGGGGATATGACCTCTGCCACTTTCTAAGTATCACAAGGAAACTGGAGGATTAAAGAGGGAAAAATGATTTTATGTCTAGAAAACTCTAGGGAATGTGATTAATTACATGTGAAGAGTTAGCCAACGAAGATTCTAGATTTATGTCTCTCCACCAGTTATGGTGCTGAAACACAATGACAGAATTGTCTCTGCTGGATAGATTCATAGGCAAGTATTTTCCATCTGTATTATTTAGGTAGGGGGTCAAGCTATGTTATCAAAAGCAAAACTTTTGGCTTTAAAATCAATGATGGATGTTTATGGAATTTATTTATACAAGAGTAGATACAGCTAGGGAAAGTGACAAAGTAGGGGATAAAAATTTTACATTTAACTTCTTTTTTAATGTGAGCAATGCTGTCCCTTGCTGATTTTAACAGACTTCAGTAGCAAGAGCTTTTATGGTTTATGTACGTTTATAATTCCTTTTAGTTTTTAAAGCTAGTTGTAGAAGTTAAGTGAAGAATATGCACAGACCTTTTTCCCTTGATAAAGTGCACTTGCAGGAGGAATAACCATTTCAAAGAGGACATTGAGATATGCACAGAAGGTCAAATTAGTGTTTCTGTTTGTATATAAGTATTAAAGGACAAGAACATTTTGTTATTATTTTCTGAAAAATAGCTGAAAAGCCTCATGCAATACAAAAGCTCAACTTCCAAGAAACATCAAGACAACAAAGAACAATAAAACCTATCAGCCCTGTTTCATTGCTGTTGATATTGTGATTCCTTTTCTCCTATTTATTTTAAATTTCATTTTTAAATGCAATTAAAATGTGCTAAATATTTTAACCTGATAAGGGAAAAAAACAATGAAGATGATAAAAATACAATTCTTTAAGGACTTGCTTAGGAAAACAGAAAACTTGGGGAATAAACCAAGAGTTCTGTAGTACCCAGCTTGAGGGTCCTAACCTGAACACCATCCCGCGGAAAGTAATCATTATATGCAAAGCAGTATCATTTATCACCTTTGTAAAGGTGGAGAAATAATAACAAGCATTTGGAATTAACCTAACCCTTCAGCACGTTAAAGGGGTCAGGCTAATCATATTCCATAGCAATTTTGTACTATGAACACAAGATCCATTTTCAACTTTTTCACAGCATCTGAGCAGAATACCAGCTACCTAAATTAATGCATAGAAAATGCACGTATGATCCAATAAAATTAACATGTTGTGAACAGATTTACAGACTATATAATTTTACATAGACAATCTGGAATTGAGAGTTAATATATGACAAAACATGAAATATTCAGGAATTGACCAATACAACAATGCCAGAAGTTGGCTCACACCTAACAGAGCTGCCATGAGCTGCCTGTGATCCTGTATTTATACAAAAAACTTCAAGTACATGCATGCTGATAAATCACAAAACAGGACAGGTTCCTCTGCATTGGGTGTCCAAGCATGGCTTCAGAAAAGGATGACTTGACTTTGAAGCTCGAAAGACTATGATAAGCAGTGAAAAGAGATGAACTTTCTACTCTCAAATTAGAGTTTTTTTCTTAGTGCATTTAACTATTCAATCTCATATTTAAGAAATTGTACGCCAGCTTGACAATTTAAACTGCTGAGCATGCAGCAGCTTGCATTTAGTTTTACTGGAGGTGGCAAGAACTACACGTTCTGGAAAGTCAGGCTTTGGGTTTCCTCATGAGGGACTCAGGAGGCTAAACATTGTTTAAATGATTTGATTGTGGGATCTTGGCCCTCAGCTTAGAGCATATCCTGCCAGACAAATGGAAGTCTTGGCATTATTTCCAACTAAAAAAAAGTTTTCCATACTTGAAGAACTAGAAGTTCAGAAAATAGGAAGAGTTCTTTGGTCCAAAGGCAAAGAATCCTCTGATTTGAGAGCTCACATTGACGTATCCCTGCTATAATGGAGAGGTATTTTATAACTACCGCCAAAATAGCATACGAATGAAAAGAACCTCCTGTAGATAACTTTGTTTTATAAGATTACTTTAGAATTTCAGAGCTAAAATTAGTAGAAACAGGTCAAGGCAGTTACACTGAGAAAGAAACAAACCTCATTCACACAAATCCTACAGTGGTACAATACCAATGTTTTGAAGGAGAAAAGAGTAAACAAAGTAAATCACCCAATTTGATTGGTTTCTCAGCATAATAAAGTGCTGAAGCAGCACAGTGGAGGATTTGCTGGACAATTTTCTACACTGAAACTGTCAATTCATTCTGAAGCTTAGCACTGATGGATATTATGGATTGGTATGGATTGCACTGCTCCAACCATCTGAAAGGTCACTCGACAAACACAGCAGGAGTGACCTATTGTTCTTGCCATTGACAATCAGACTGCCGTTTTGAAAAGTCTTTAAACTATCACAAATCTTTTCTTCAAGTATTACATGGAAATGTTTATCTTTGCTTTGTGGCACAATTAAAAGCTGGCATCTTAGGAGTTCACTGAAGCAGTCTTAATATCTCCTTGGGTCACACTTGCAAAGCCATGGAAGCCTGAGGATCTAATAGTGAATGCATCACCCCTGACATCTGTCAACTATACCACCGAGTATAATCTTTTCAGTTCCATTTTCAGATCAGGGGGTGAAAAGAACTCAAGCTATTATCCCCAGTGTACAAATATATTGGACAACTTCCCTTTCTCACCAAAAGACCACCGTTTCAGCTGAACAAATGAAGCTTCGCTGCTCCAAAAAAGCGTGGCCAATAAAAATTGATGGATTGAAACTATGACCTATCGCTTTATGGAAGAAGAAGAAAAAAACATACAAAGATAGTAGTATTGGAAAATAAATAAGTACCTCTAATGTTATATCTTGGCATTTCATTTTGTGTGCACAAGTTAAGAGTGGATTAAAAAACCCCACCTAAATCATAATTTTAGGTTTATAATCTTAAATGTGTTAATTGTTGCAAGAAAGATACTTCACATATGAATTTGTCTAATAGGCTGTTAGAAAGATATATTTCATGCCTACCTTTAGCTCCAGCTTCCTCTCTATTTAAGAAAGAGAACTTTAAAAAAAGCATAAAGATCTAAACACAAAATATCAAAGATCAGCTGTGAAATCAATTTCCTGAGTACTTACAGAATACAATCACCCCTCAAACAGGAGTGATTTTAGACTGACGTAGATTAAAGATCTGACTAGGAATGGTTCCAGCCCCTTTACTTCACTGTATAAATATAACATGTGTGTACAGTTATATATAAATGTGTAGTATACACCTAAGCCATTTGCTCATACTATTTGTTTACTGCAAACAGCCAGTAAGGTTTTTGGTACAAAAACTTAATGATACAGGAAGCTTACTAAAGAAATGTTCCTTAAATGGACATTAAAATTTCTCTTCTGTGCAGTGATAGTTAACAAACATCCCTTTCTCTATCCTCTGTCCCCCAAGAAAAAATACAATTGCAGCAACATTCATGAAAACAAGTCCTTACTGAAACTCTTGGCTACAGTGATCGAATTGCTCTCTAAGGCCACTTTATGTACTAAAGAAATGGTTGTGGAAAATACCAGTACGTAACAGATCCCTCAACTGCTGTAGAAAGTATTTCACTGTTTCTGCCCAGTGGACAAGTCCATTTTTAGCATGTGGAATTTCCTGAACAGGTTTTGTTATTCTTATAAAATTCCAGAATATATAAATTTTGTTTTGCAAAATGTGGGGTTTTCATTTTACTCTTACATTTCAGATAGAACTATTCAAAACAAACAAGTTTAACAACAACAAAAATTAAACCAGTATGTTGAGGAGTTGAAATGCTGAGGAGGGTCAAATCACTGAAGAGTTATAAGTCACTGGCTAAGAATCCTGAACCAAGTTGCAGATAGAATGTAACATAATCCTGGTACAAAAGGAATTTTTCTTTAGTTCAACTCAATCAGCTAATTCTCTTTAACAATTAAATAATTCTAGATTAGGAACTGGAAAAAAAGCATGAAAGCTTATTCTCTTTTTCTCTACGGTGACTTTGGAGAAGATGACATCTAGTTGTACTCAAAGTGGTAAGAATATAATGAGAAGTTATCAATTAAGTTTTCTGAATACAGATAGTATGTGCTTTGTGTAATGAGCTGGTTACCATTAAAAACTAAAATTGATTTGATAAACTTATATTTTTGTATTCAACCATTTGAATTAGTTTCATCTAACTCATTGCAAATTTTTTCTCATAATTTCTGAGCATTTTTAACAACATCCCAATGATTATCTAAAAGCATCTTGCCCAAAAGTTACTAAAATTGTAATAATCTAGTATTTCAGAAAAGTCCTTTTTGTCTTTCTGATATTGAAAATGGTAAAGAAGCTGAACAAATCTATGCTAAATTATATTTGTATATATGGAGTCCTCTAGGACCAAGAACTTTTGGACAAACGACCCTCTTCAGGAAGTTTCATTGAATAATAATAGACACAATTCGGGGAAAACCCATCAGCGGGGGAGTAGCTAGGAAGAAAACCAGGTAAGATGACACAGTGAAGAATCTACATGCTGTGAAGACTGGAAGTCAGAACATCTCCCATTACATAGAGCTGGGAAAGCTCTAAGCTTTTAGAGAATTTATGAGCCAAATAAGTCTGGATGGTCAAGGGAGATGGTGTCATTAAGGTACTGTTGGATATAAAGCCGCCTACCAGACTGATGTGAGTTAAAAGGCCTGGGGGAAGTAGCACTGAGCGGGGGAAAAACTGGCTTCTACTGCTTCACATATTATTCATAGGCAGGAACCAAGAGGTGTGGTTAAGCTAGAGCATACCATCAATTTCTGGTAGACTGGTTTCAAAAACAAAGAAGGAGACTCCTGAGTGCCCCCTTGACAAAAAGCAAACAGAAATGTAACCTACCTGAAGGACTAAGGTATCACCTAGACAAAAAACTGGAAGAATACTCTCTAACACCTGGCTTTCTCCTGGAGCAGGTTCTTGAGAATAGTGAGCCTGCTACAGGAACTAGTCAACGAAAACAGCTGAAAAGTGTAACTGCAAAAGCAGTTTAAAACTGGTTAATTAAATCCAAAGCACTTGGTCATTAAATAATGATTAACAGTGGTTATTGTCACACAGACATGTTAACAGAAGCATGAGGACCTCAAATAATTTGGGACTTTCCTTAAAGCAAGTACTCCAAAACTCCCAAAAGGTCTTTTCTGAACTCTAGAGCTGGATTTCTTTAGAAAGTGAATAAAATTTAACATTAAAATGGTAAAAATAAAACTCAGAATGAGACAAGATAGCAATGCAAGGATCTGTTAACTCTCATACCCACTACGTCCTCACAATGTGAGCCCTTTCCTTCAGCATCTCTCATTCCAGTAACTAAATAACTTTTATTTTCTGCAGGGTAACCTCTAAGTCCTTGTGAAATATATTCCTTCCGTTATCTCTGAGGAACGGGTGTTTGTTCCCTACTTTTTGAGAAGTCCCTGTCTCTGTCTGTCTCTGATGTTTGCAGGCTGCCAAGCCTCAGCTTTCACTCTCCTCTCTTCTGCCTGTCCCTCCATGCACCATATAAAATCTCTTCCCCCCAAATGGCATCCTTCCTTCGTGATCCCATCTTTCTCAAGTGTGGCCCCTGGGAGAAGACGAACAAGCAGCTGTCCTCTGATACCCAGCCACATGCATTTCAAAGCAATACAGTGTGGTAAAAACAAGAATCCTCCACAATCCTATTGCCTTCGATCCCATTAATAAGTTTGAGACAGTCAAAAGAGTCAATCCATGGTACAGAATTTTCAGTCTCAGTTTCTCTATAATGCTATGCAGAGGTTTGTAAGCCCATCCTAGAAATTCCTAATTCTCACAGAAGATGAGTTGGGATCCCTAACCAAATATAAGATTGTTCTCACAGCGGGGGAAGGGATGTAAAAGTGCCCACATGGTTCTAAATTCCCAAATGTTCCTATAATAAACTGTGTATCACCAGGGGAAAAAAGCTGTCTTTTGAAAGTATAGTATTAAATGTCAAATTCATTAGTGACATGACCTGAAATCATTAGGTCTTTCTTTCTAAACTAGCTGCATATGTGATGTTTGGATTCCTATATGTGTTATTTTCAGATCAAAATGAAACCACTGAGAAAACACTGTGCTTTATTATTGTGTGTCAGTTTTTGAAAGAATGACTCAAGCATTGATATTTAGGCTACTTTCAAGTCAAATATTTAAAGCCCACATCCTAACCATAAGCACACTTACTGACATATTGGAAGGTCACTGGAACATGAGACGATAGAGAGAGGTCTAAGCAAAAGACCTACAAACTAAGTATCTTCCGCATTGGAGGAAAGGCAACTGTAAGAAAATGAAACAGTTTTCTTGTATTTTCATCAAAGTACCGAACAGGTTCCAAACAGTTTCAGATGTATTAAAAATCAGACCTGTGGCATTTTCCTCTTGTACATTTATATTTCATTAGGTGCAATGACTTTATCTTTTCTCGAGTTAAAAATGCCATTCAAATTGGCTGCTGTACTTACTCTTTCACTGTCACAATATAGCCATATTCTTTCTCCTTGGAAGACTTCACTTCTAGTTGTAAGCCTTGTCCCATATTTTTCTGAGGCTCCTCATAGGAGTTTCCGCCCTGCATTAAAGCGTTCTTAATCCAGTAGCGGGTTTCGCTCAGGTCTTTGGAGTCAGAGTCACTGTTCTTTGCAGCTGTCAGTTCCCTTGAGAAAGTCTCACTTTTTACATTTTCCACACCAGCATTTATTTCTTCTGAGGAAGAAGAGTCAGTGTCTTCAGATTTCTTGGTTTCTGCCTTAGTATATTCTTCAGGTATGAGGTCTTTAGGCATATTTTCAGGTAATGCATTCTCATCCAAAAAGTTAACTAGTTTTGCAGTGTTCTGTATTAAAAGAATATTATTATTTTTAAAACTAAACACAGGAATGTTATACTAAACCAAACCTGCATATAATCTTTCAAACTCTTTTTGATATGGTAGAGTCTGTTCATACAAATGTCACATGGTCATTTTCTTAATTCCTATATGCTCCCAGACTATGTAAGAACATAATGTTTATTCAGTAATAATAAAAGAGCATTAAATTATGCCACTATATTTTTCAATAGTTTTAATAAGGGCAAAGAAATTCTTCGCCCTTAACAGTTACTTTCTTCATCAAATATCACAGAATCTAGATAGCCTTTTCTCTGTCTTGAACAGCTAGAAGTAAATGCTGATGGTATTTTCATAGTGTTCATTTTCATGTGTCTATGTGTTTAAGTATTGATGAGAATAAAACTTGGTTATCAAATAAGTTATTGAAAAGGAGAAATAATAGAAATATCCATCAATATGCCTAAGTGTTAGGACTGGAAAGATGCATACTTCTTGGGTCTCACAACTAATAACCCAGGAAGGGGAACAGATATTATGTGATGAATTATATTTCACTTATTCATTGCTAGAAATTGTGACAAACTGTTGGTGAGTGATCCACTAAGCTAAACATATGATCACAGAAGTAGATCTGTCTAATAAATTGAAACAACAAGCAAATGAGCAAAAGTCAAAACACATGCCTGGAAAAATTCGTTAGCCAAGCATTTGGGAGGAAATGATGGCTAATGGGCCGTCTTTGTGCTCTGTGTCACAATATATTCTTTTCTATCACATCCCCTATTCAAACTGTCACTAAGAAATCTATACATGGGATCCTCTGTAAGTCTATTGTGAATGCAGCACTTCATTCCTTGAAGAATTTCATGTGGGTGGTTAAAGCTTCTGCCACATTGTCCACTTGTGTGTTTTCCTTGCTTGGTAGAAGGGCAGCTACTAAAGAGATTTTACTGTGAACAGAAGAGGGTTTGCCCATTTATGAGTCTTGCAGTATTATCTTTTGATAGACTATACAGTAGGAGAAATTTCATGGCAGTTTTTAAAAATATTTCCTTGACATTTTTCTGCTCCATGCAACCCAGAAAAAGAAAGATGAATATACCTCAAAAATGGCTGAATATTGGACATAAGTCTATAAGATATGATTCAAAGCTCACGAGCAATATTGTAAAAGTAATCTGGATTAAAATCCCAAATTTGATGTTACCACCTAGGGTATGAGGTGTAATGCCTAGAGCTTTTGAAATACCTCTGACGTTCAACGATTTGGAAAATTTAATGGCAAAGTAAAAAAATGAAGAATGTCAGATCCCATGAAAGGAGAGGCAATTTTGAACCCTCCCACAAACACATGCCTTCAGAGTGAATATGTTTACTCATCTGCTTCTGAAAATCACAGAGATTATCTGAGCAAGGTTGCTTACATTCCACAAAACTAAGAGCTAAAGGACAGGTGAAAGAAGGGTGTTTTCAAGAACACCTCAATACTCAAAATTTACTAACCTGAGGAAAAGCCTGAATTTGTCTGAACTTTGGGATCTGTTATGAATTCTGTCTATTTACAAATAAAAGAAAGGCAAAACAGGACTTGATTTTGGTTTTTTGAACTGCAAAACTCATTTTGGTTAAGGTTTAAATAAATGTTCATTTAACATTTCAATGCATCAACAACAATATGCCTATGCTGTGATATTGAATTATATCCACACAAGACACAAAACAAGTCTTATGTTTCAGAAGTGTGTTTTTGACCTTCGCTGCATATAAACCTGATATTCTGAGATGGAATACTTGTTTTGTTAAAATACTGATACTCTACCTCTTTATCAGTTCTCACACTGGCTTCGTGTACTCCATTGTCTGTAGGATATGAAAAGCACAAATACATAGTTATGAAGGGAAAACATCATATATGAAACAAACACCGCTTATACGCTGCTTTGTAGTGGTGGCCTTTTCAGGCAGTTTAAACATTAAGACATCAAAGCTGAAAGGACAGAGTAAAGAGCGCTATTCAGTATTGTTATTCTAACCCCACTTCAATAGCAAATTAATGCAAGATCAATAGACAGAGTACTTCAAGAGCCAATGTAATAGTGTTATTTTGCTAATTAAGTGTCCAATCTTCATATCAGTTTATCAATATCTAAGGAAAAAAACAATAAAATGGCTCTAGCTAGCTGAATGGAGATTTACCTTAAAGAAAAAGGAAACATATACATCCCTCATACATATTTCGGTGGAAGAAGACAACTTATTTCAATAGATGTTGTCTACCAAAACCATGTTACAGTTTAACCACGGTGATGATATGCAGTCACATCATTAACCTCAGTCAACTAATGCTGGCTTTTTTGGTTTATGAACTGAGCCTTATTCATCTCTCTCAGCATGATTTAGGACAAACCCTCAAGTCTGCTCATTTTAATCTACAAAAAGAATTGGCAATTAAAATAACCAGACTATTCCTAACTAGTGAGGATTTCAACATATCACCATGACAAAAGACAGTAGGTTAAAATCACTGTTTATCCCTTATAGCATAAGTTTTTGGTGTCCTAGATATCATAAGATTCCTAAAATAGAGAATGGTAAGTGGTAACTTATGTCCCACTGTGGCATCAACTCATTAATGGCACTTACTGTAGCTCCTGAATCTGCATCACCAGGAAAATATGTGTCCAGACAAAAGAAAATAATAATAATAACTCTTTTATTTCCCTAAGCAGGAAAGGGAACAAGTAGTTTTCTACCTGTACTTGTCTAAGACTTTCTTCTGCAAGTAATTGTAGTACATTAAAGAAAAATTATCTGTAAACCACAATTTTTTTCCCCACATATTTCAAAATACCTTCTTGGAATATAATAATTTTTCATTATCGTTTTGCTTAAACATCTCATTTTCAAGAAAGGGAAATTAGACCACACAGCATAAAGCAATTTATATTTCAATATAATCAGATGTGTAGGTTGATCTTGTTTGTGAAACTTGAAGACCAAGGGTTCACAAAAAGATACATTTTCAATAAATAAAGTATCTGCTGTAAAAAGAAAACAACAAAGCTAAAATTGTGCAGCCTTCAGGAAAAAAAAAAAGAATTTTTCCTTCCTGTCTTCTTTAAAACTGATTTTAAAAAGTCTAGTACTATTGTAAAACAATAAAGGAAAATAAGGGTAGCTATCTTTTGCTGTACTTAACTCTTAGAATTAATACCTTGTATGTTAATGCTGTTTTCCATTAATCCAGTCTGAATCTCTGTCCTTCCTTGAGTACCTCCCTTTTTCATTTGTACTTGTGTTTTGTCTTCTCTAGTTTTTCCAGCACCCTCCTCCATTTCTTCCTGAATGCCAACTGTTTGAATTGCATTGGCGATAGTATCAGCAATCTCATCCAGTTCCGTTGAGCTGAGATTCTCCACATTCACCTGGTGTTTCTCTAGGTCCTTCAACACATCTTTAATAAGCGTCTCTGGATCACAAAACAGCATAAGCACAAGATTTAGTTGCATACATGAAGCACATATGCTTGTATCAGTAAGTATCTTTCATGTTTCCTAAAAGATAGCTTTTCCTTCATGGAGAGCATCTGTTTTCCAAAAGAGTGCATACACATGCTGCCATCTTTACGGAAAACACAGTGTATGGATATTAGAGTTTATGACAAGGTGAATCTGTGCCAGGCACTGGGAGATGTATGGGATGTATGCCACTATAACCCAGCAAGTTGTCCTAGAGAGAGGGTTATAAAATAGTCACTTTTTCTTTATGAGAAGAGCATTGTTTCCTAGTCTAAACCAACTCAAAATACTGAAGACAAGAGTTAAGGTAGCTTAACTTTTTAAAATTACACTAAGATAGCACAAACACCACTACTGTTTATTAGAGATCAGATTTCTTATGTGATTTGCTTTTTTGCAAAGTAAATAGCTATATATAGTTCTGGAAAAAAAAGAGTCAGATATTTTGTCTTTCAATCAAAAAGCTCCTCTTCAATTAGAAGTGGATAGGGACATATGACAAACCTTCTAAATTGTATTGATTTCTCTTGGAAAATATATATTTTGTCAAAAGCGAACTTTACTGTTTTGGTTTGTCAGCTATGAATGTCTGATCCGTCATATTGAGGAAAGAAATTTTAAGATGATATTCCAGGCCAGGAAAAGCAAATGGACTTATATTTAGGGAAAAACCAAACCAAACCAAAACCAAAAGCAACCTTGATGTGAAAAAAGTTTTGAAGATGAGGAAATTCAGGGACAATAATATTAAAGGTGAGTTAGAAGATGTAGCATAACAGCTCTTCAGGGAAGGTACTTTTCTGACTGCGTATATCCTTCAGTACCATTCCGTATAACTCTGCAAAACTCAGCCTAATGTCCCTTGGAGTATGAGACACTAAATGTAGGGCTTACTCTAGCATACCAAAACCATTTTCAGTCATGCCTCTGTTCTGCTTATTCATGCTGATCAAGAATTTAGCATACATGTGCATATGCATGCAAGCAAGAAAACTCTTTCACATAGGTAGTATTGTGTAAGAAAAGGAAGATATGGACTGCTTTTAAATCTCTGTTGAATGTATTAAATTATATATAAGCAGTTTGAAGGCAACATTGAACCTTTTTTCTTATAGCAACATTCTCCCTGTTAAGCCCTCTGGTTGGACATGTTCATCATCACCTGTAAACAAGACTTTGGGACCATGCTGTCAGCTTTCAGGCTTACATAAAGGTCAATTAAAAAGTAGGTGTGCAAAGGGGAAAACACTAGTAGAAAAAGGGCTAAAGAGAAGATTTTGTTTCTCACAGCAAGGGAGGAAGTAGTAGTTAGAGACTAGGAAAGAAGAATAAGTAGTAAGAGACTCTTCTTCTCCAGGGAAGAGGCAGCAGAACATCTGTGATTTTGGAGGGAGACAAGAATCAAGGATTATTTGTCATTGGGAAAAGAGGCTAAGATCTTGGACACTTCTGTCATTTTTTGGACCCCACAGTGTTAGCTGAAGAGGTTAGAGCCTGCAGCTGACCATCAGCTTCTCAATGCCATCTCAAGGCAGAGATTCATTTCCTCCGACCTGCCCCATAATTCACCAACTAAACTAATGCCGTTCTCCCTCAACTAATTAGTCAATATAAACCAAGATAACTTAAGCAGTTTAAATAGTATGTTTACTGTGAGTCAAAGAGGGTTTTGACACATGGGGAAGATGGTTCTTTGATGTACTTTATTTTCCAGGTTAAAAGGATACATTTTTTCCAATATGCTGATATTATAAAATTCTACTGATTTCATTACAAAATTCAGCTGAGGTTGTATGCCGTGAACTTTTGAAATTTACTTACAAAAGCATAGTTTTAAACACACTTAAGTGTGACTATCAATAAAAAAGATAGGTTAAATCTATGATGCTGCTTCACACTGTGGCAGCCAACAAAGATTATGGCACCGTACTGAAATAGCAGAGTGCTTTATACAGGAAAGCAAGCATTCAGTAACGAGAGTCAAAGACTTAATCTCACGACCTATCCCAAACTCTCTAGGACAAGATATTTGGAGGCAGCAAAATTAGGACTGAAGTTTTGTGGAAGCTGAATTACACTTCACAGAAAATGTTGAATACTTTCCTTTCCACATTTCATTGTATTGTATCCATCTCCTGTTATGAATTTAATAATATAGTAAAAACATGATGCTTTTGTTTAGGAAGGTAATCTACAAGAGCAAATTGATCCAAACTGCAATAAAAGTTTTCACTAGACTTGATCAAACTGAATTCAAGAAACTTTTTCAAGAAGCGCAACAGCTACCTGGAAGATAGCCGTTAGGAGAAGATGTTACACATAGCAGCAATGCAGGAAATTGAGCTGAAGGAAATACCAGAACTGTCAGATTAACGCAGAAGCTTTGTGTCTGCTTAGGCATCATTTCTGTTCTTATGTTTTATAGAACTGTTGGACTATAACCTGACAGAAAAACCTAAATTATTGAAGCAGAGCTAATAAAGTCAGCAAAGAAAAGACAGAATATATGTCAGTTCCAAATCAAAACTAAAACTTTTCAACTAAATGTATAAAGACACATTGCAAGACACATCACAGTAGGAAAAAGTGTTCTTGGAACACTGTTTGCTTACCTGACATCAGTGCATCTACAAAAGAATGAAAACTGTGATGACTTCAGTGACTCTCTTTTTCAAGAGTTTTTGCCATTTATCCATTGATATGAATAACCCATGACGTGCAGCAGCTAACAAACTATGAATGAGGTTTTAAAGGTTTTTGCAATCATGTGGAATAATATTTACAGATGTTCATAATAATTTTTAGTGCAGATCAAGAATCCACCTCTGTATTTCTAAAACCCTTGTAAATGTGGAATGGTCTTAGAAAAAACATCTATGCCAAGAATGAAAGTTTTCTAAGTCATACAAAGATCATTCAATTTTAGGCAAAAGAAGAGAGAACATGCCCAAAACAGCCAGCTGATTAAAGCCTTGAACAAGAGTTTCCCACAATCCAGATGAGTTTCCTAACTATCAAAAGATACTGACTGCTTTAGGATCACTCTCATCACTTTCCTACAATGTTTTTGAAGCATTTTTAATTTGTTCAACTTCAGAACAGAAGTCACATTTCTTTTCCCTTGACTTAGAACCCCTGCTTTCTAGCCATAACACGTTAAGAAGAATGTCATTCGGTTACTGGGATTTTCAAGCTATTAGGAAACATCTTACCAAGAAACTGGATTTATGAAAAAAATTCAAATACACTTACATGCCTAGTAGTACTATTTTTTCAAAATTTAGACTCTCAGATTCTCAAGTTTACTCAGTGCTAATGTTACTTAGAGTCCTGAAAGTTTATCTAGTTTCTGAATACGGGACCAAGATTCTTAAAATACTCCAAAAGAGTGGTTAGTAATACTATGAAGTTTTTAGCAAAATGCATAGGGAGGTGTTTCAAGCAAATTCCAGCAAATGGAACAGCATAAAAGCGATTGCATCACTGCGTAAAAGTTGTACAAACAATGTTCATTCATTTATGATAAAAAAAACCAGTTCAAATTACAGGAATTCAGCAGCAGATTCAAGTCAAAAGTAGCTCAAAATTATGATTCTAAAAATCAGCAACCTGAGGTTTCCAAGCTGAAAGCAAGTTTTGAGCCTCAGAAAAATAATTTGCATCTGCATTTGCGTGTTAAATTTTATTTAAGCTAGTCACTGGTCGTTACATCAATATTTGAAGATAAATCTTAAAAAAGAATTGTATTTCAGGACATATATAATTAAAAGAGCTATATTAATGTAGCACTACTAGATTTTTGTTTATTTCAGTTGTTTCACAGCCAGCTGTCAAGACCAACTACTGAGCTACTCCACAACAGGCATTCAATATAGCCTTGTTATTTCCATTCCATTTAATTTTTTTCCAAACTGACTTTTCTTTGTATTTATTATCTTAGCCAAGTCTTATCTCTCCAGTCCACTTCCACAGGTTCATAGTCAATAACAAAGCAGTCTCAATCTCAAACGAAATGGAAATGGGGGAATGGGGCGGGGAATCACACGAGAAAATGAGCGGTCACAGGCCCTACTCTAGACAATACTAATAGGCTCACTGCAGGTCCTCCTGGTTCATTAAATAAACCCGTTATAGAGGAGCCTCCTGCTCCTCTGATGCTGCTATTCCTGCCCTGGTCGATGCCACCTGGACACAGGTCGTCAAACAAACTCCTAAATACAGACTTGTGTCAATGTGAGTAAAACAGCCATTATATGCTGCCTTTACTGAACAGCTACAAGTGTGATTTAAAATGTCAAGGATGAAAGGCAATAACCAAAGATAGCAAGTATGAGGAGCATCATGTGTTCAGTACGGTAGCAGGAACAGCCATTGAAATGTCTATAACAGCCTGGTGAAATGGAGGTCTACATAAAGAGTCTTGCTAACTTCATGAGGTTACCGATATGATGTTAACACATGTCCATGCTAAATACGGATATTTCCACTTCTTATTATGGCACTTGTCCATGTTTGTATATCATTTGCATGTTATTGGATAAGGCTGATACACAAATAAATATCAGTGCATCTATTTACAAACACCTTTGGGTAATTTAAAGAAATTATTATGAATTTATTAAAATCAGAACATATTGTAGGAGAAAGATCAAAAAGTGGATGGATACTGCAATGACGCATCACTTAAGCAGCAAGGTACTCGAACATGCATGTACCTGTGCACAGCCTTTATACTCTCCCACTGACCCCTTCTAAACAGAATTGGCAATGCTCAGCCATGTTTCACAGGGCTTATACTGCAAGCCAGATTTCTCTCAGCTCCAGCTTCCGAACTGAAGAAGGCAAGTTGCCTTTCATAGTTGCCTTGGAACCGTGATGACAGTTAAGGCACAAATATTTTCGATGATGTAATTTTTAATATCAGCTTCACCAGTAGAATTCCCCTAGTAGGTAACAATAGCAGTTTAGCAAGGGAAAACAGCTTTTTATTGTACAGCATGTAAATCATGCCCCATACTCCGTTGACAAAACTGCCAAAGCCAGCTTGCCTGACAACTGAATGGTATGGCAGCAGTCATTTTGCTAGCAGCCCCACAGGGTGGTCTGTCTTCTTCTACCCCATCACCCTACTGACCACATATTAGCTATCCTCAGCAGCTGGGCACCATACAGATTGGTGACCACAGCTTTGCAAGACAGAGGACATACAAAAATATCTTTGCTCTCTAAACATGGAAGTTTGTTATTTTTTGAAAAAAGACATCTGAGTTACTAATTTTGTGACCTTTTCAAAGCAATGGAGAGATGTATTCTGTAATATTTAATACACCAAAAATGAGTAGACTAGAACAAATCACTTAAAACTGAGCCAAATTCTAAATACGGCTGGTGCAGAAGACAGATTAACGATTCCGCTGTTGCACAGTGACTACAAAGGCAGTACCCACGCACATCATGCTACTCCTGGTTTCCAAATCTGATAGAAAAATAGCTCCACATTTCCTTCTCTTGTATTTCTCCCTCAGGGTGCCTTCTTAACTAATTTACCTGCCACTGTTTTGCAGCAATTCTCAGTGCTAATCTGCTCAGTACCTTCTGGATTGTTATCCCAGTCAAGTTCCTTTGTCTGATCCTGTATCAGATGCAGCAGAGAACTGAGCTCATGTGACTGCACCCCGTGCTTTCCAGTTTTTGAACAGTTCTGTGGTTTAGAGAGTGCAAGGGAGAAACAATCCACAAGCGTACAAAAATCCTGAAGCACCAGAGAGGTTGGAGAAAGGTTAAAAGCAGAAAGAGATGGAGCAGTCAGCCTGGCAAATCTGAATCCAAATCATCATCACCAACGGAGAGCACTTTAAACAACTGTCCTGGTTCCGGCTGGGGTAGAGTTAATTTTCTTCCTAGGAGCTGGTATAGTGCTGTGTTTTGGATTTAGTATGAGAATGTTGATAACACACTGACGTTTTAGTTGTTGCTAAGCAGTGCTTATACTAAGTCAAGGACTTTTCAGCTTCCCGTGCTCTGTCAGGTGCCCAAGAAGGTGGGAGGTGGCACAGCCAGGACAGCTGACCCAAACTGGCCAACAGGGTATTCCATACCATATGGCGTCATGCTCAGTATATAAACTGAGAGGACTTGGCTGGGCAGAAGTGATTGCTGCTCAGGGACTGGCTGGGCATTGGTCGGCGGGTGGTGAGTGGTTGCATCACTTGATTTTCCTGGGGTTTTTTCCTCTCTCTCTTTTGTTTTTTTCCTTTTCATTACAATTTATTATTATTATTGTTATTGTTATTATTATTTTATTTTATTTCAATTATTAAACTGTTCTTATCTCAACACATGAGTTTTCTTACTTTTGCCCTTCCGATTCTCTCCCCCATCCCACTGGGGAGAAGAGGGTGAGCAAGCGACTGTGTGGTGCTTGGTTGCCGGTGGGGTTAAACCACGACAGTCCTTTTTGGCACCCAACACGGGGCTCGAAGGGTTCGAGATAATGACAGATCTGACCAGAGCCTGTTAAAATATATTTGTTATAAGCATTCATTATATTACTTTAATAGTCGCTGATCACAATGTTGTTTTATTTGTTCACATGGTTATATTATGTAAATCCTCACTTGCAGTACGTATTCCCTGCAGTGCTGTTTATCACTCCTGGGAGACAGGTCAGGATTATCATTTTGCTGTACTGTGTAACATCGGCTTATGATACGATAATATTACCGGTCAAAAGACTAATTTGGTATTTGTATTTGGTATTGCTTTCATCTCCGTACCTTGGGTGCCATTTCTTGGAAATTAACAACGTCAGTCTTCACGCTTTGTCCTCAGAGAACCAATTATGGGGAAGATGGGGGGGATGCTTTCCCCCATTCTTTCACCTTCCCTTTCTCCTTCAGGCTAGTTACACCAGCTCTCGAGGATTTTGAATATCCTTGGGATGTTCAAGCCAGCATGCTCCTTATTGCTATGTCTCCTGAATGGCCTTGTTTAGGGTTAAACAACTATTTAAAAAAATCACTCGGAGATCTGCCCCGAGGCTGGATGGTCATGGGTGGCACTGCATGTGGGAGAACACAAGCAGGTACTTAGAGAACTTCTCACCCCCAATGGTCTAGAACTTCACTCGTGAACAACTACAGGATCCTGATGAAGTGATAGAATGCTTGAAAAAAAAATGCCGTGGTTATTCCAAAGAGGCACAACTTATTGCACTGTGCTGGGCCCTGGCTAGTATCTACCAAACACTGCTCAGGAGGAAGAAGCACACTGTCGCGACAGCAAGGAAGCAGACTACTCTAATGCAGGACCATCAGAAGAACAAGAGGAGGAAAAGGAAGAATTCCCTGCTTTCCCCCAAGTGATCGAGGGGTGGACTTAACCATGGACACTATTGCACAGGTTATTCATGAATGTGAAACATACACTGCAATCAAGCAAGCCAAGTGAGTAAAGCCTCTCTGGTATGGAGGACGATGGCTGAAATATAAATATGGGGAGGCCTGGCAGATTGATTGTATCACACTCCCACAAACCCGACACAGCAAGTGCCATGTGCTTACAATGGTGGAAGCAACCACCCGATGTCTGGAAACATATCCCGTGCCCCATGCCACCACCGAGAACACCATCCTGGGCCTTGAAAAGCAAGTCTTCTGGTGACATGGCACCCCAGAAAGAATTGAGTCAGACAACAAGACTCATTTCTGAAACAGTCTCGTAGACACCTGGGCCAAAGATCACGGCATTGAGTGAGTATATCACATCCCCTATCACACACCAGCCTCTGGGAAAATCGAACAATACGATGGACTGTTAAAGACTACACTGGGAGCAATGGGTGGTGGGACATTCAAACATTGGGATATGCATCTAGCAAAAGCCACCTGGTTACTCAACACTAGGAGATCTGTCAATCGAGCTGGCCCTGCCCAGTCAAAAATTTTACATACTGTAGAAGGGGATAAAGTCCCTGTAGTGCACATAAAAAATACGCTGGGGAAAACAGCCTGGGTTACTCCTGCCTTGGGCAAAGACAAACTCATTAGTGGGATTGCTTTTGCTCAAGGACCTGGGTGCACTTGGTGGGTGATGCGGAAGGATGGAGAAGTCTGATGTGTACCTCAAGGGGATTTGGTTTTAGATGAGAATAGCCAATGAACTGAATTGTATGATGTTAATTACTATGTAGTACTATATGTCATCATTACTATAGTTGCTACATGCCATATCAATGGTATTACAGTAAGAATCACTCAGATGAATGAAGAATGAACTTTGATGGAATCGAGCAAAGTGCAGTGGTGACGGAACCAGAACTGGCTTCAGCATGCAACAATCCAACACCACACACCATCTCTCCTGCCCTGAAAGACTGTTATGACAGATGGAGCCCAAAGTCATGGACTAAATGAACTCATTTTAGAGGGATGGCCCATAGACTAAGGGAATGATATCTGTGTGTATATACCAAAAGACAGGAAAAGTGGTGGTGATTAATTGGAATGCATTGGAAAATGTGAGACCCAGATATGATGTAGATGGTATAAAATAAGGGGTGGATACTGTCCTGGTTCCTGATAGCCGGGGTCAGTCCTCACCACTTCCTTACGAGACTATTTAGTGGCCCAAAAATACAAAGGAAACAATATTATTTCCTACTCAAACAATTCATAATTTTATGTCTATGCAACATTTAAAAGCTAATGCAATGGAAGAAGTTCCTACAGGGCACATTATGTATATGAAGTCAAAGCAGTACAATGCAATGAATTGTGAAACACGTTATTCCCTCTAAGTGTTAAGCATTTTTTTCCCAGTTGGCTCCTACCAGGAAAGGTGAAGTGGAACAGCTGGAGGATAATGAAACCAGCATGTACCTAGTGTGTTTTGAGTCTAGCAACAAAATTGTCTAACCTGTGCAAGAGACTTACAGTGCCACCTGGATGTGATTTTACATTATAGTTTGTTCCTTGAAACCTATTGTCTCTGGGCACCATACCAAGATTGCTTTCACTTCTGAGCATCTTTTAGATTGCAAGCATTATCTTTCCTCTGCTGCAACTTTGACATTCTGTGTGTTCTGTTTTTTTAAAAAAAAAATAACAAAAAACAACAAACTAAATCAAAGAACGTTAGACTTTATGTATGATAATAACTACAGAAGGGATTCAGAGGAACCCTCTTACGTATCACCAAAATCCATTGGGATAGTGGTGACTACAGTGTAACAGATGTAATTGCTTGGCAATGGCTGAAGATCAATTCTTTCATTTTTCAGGCATTCTGAACCACTGGAATAAGATCAATAGTCAGGTTAGTTTAGAGAAACAACAAAGTGAACGAGAATTATTTTCTAAACTCTACCTGATCACAAGTCATGATGTGAAGACCCATCTTGTCTTACAAAGCAGCACTTAAAATGTATCACAGTATCCCTTGAGATGTTACACTCCATTTAAATATTTGTCAAACTATCACATACAAAAGAAATCAGGATCTGGTGATAGTTAAGCAGCATTAGCAAAAAAAGATGAAAATCCAGCAAATGGGTTGTTTGTTATAGAATGTCCAGCCAAACATAGCTGTAACCCCACCTTCTTGTATTACTTTGTGTCCACCTATCCACATAGCTGACAGACTCCTCCCCTCTTTGTGTTCTGTGCCAGAATTTATCTCAGTGTTAATTTCTGCATCTAACTTTGAATTTTACCCATGGTCTTTGAATTTTTAGTTGGATACAGATAAACGGAACAAAACGAAGCATTTCTATATTACCTATATATAGTGTGGGATGCATACATAAAAACAGATTTGACAGCGAAGATATACCCATAATTATGTGTTGTCTGTAAAATGCTTTGAAAATATAACAAGTTACATAAATGCTATGTCTTACTAAGTGCCATATATTTCTGCATGCATATGGAAGGTGGGTTGAAGAATGTGGGTAGATGTTTGCAGGGAAAGAGTAGTTAGAATGGTGAACATTATTATTGTGAGTATTATAGTAGATATAAATATGCCAATAGTAGGAGATATATCAGAATGTCTTTTTTTTTTTTTTCTTTTTTCTCAAAAATGTTCAGTGAACACGAGGAAAACTTCAGATAAGTTAAAATAAGTAAATATCAACTTTACCATCCACTACACTCAGAGGGTCCTTTGGATCATCCTGGGAAACAGATTTATGATTCAGCATTTCAGGGGTTGGCCCCAGCACTCCAGACGCAGGTCTTGGCTGGAACAGCTTCTTCATTTTAAGATCTTCTGCTTTTCCTTTGCCAAAAGTTCCATCAAAAGGACTGACTTGCGAAGAGTAGAATCTATCAGCATAAATGTGAGACCCTTTAGTCCTGCTGTGAGAGCTTTTATCATTGCTTTGTGCTGACAAGTTCTGAGTGATGTACGTATGCAGTGCAGCCATCAGAGTTTTTTGGTCAAACCCCATTTCTGACTCTGGCGAGACCTTGTCTGGCTGAGGCTGGCTGAAGGTCCTCCCATGGAGATTTTCAGTGTGCTGCTGATGGGTTGTTGATGCATGGGCCAAAGGAGGTGGTCTTTCTTTGGGTTTTTGCATCATGTAGTACCTGATAGGATCATTATAGATGTAGCTCTAGGGAGAGTAGAAGATGGAAAAAAGCACTGGGTCATTATTGCTTTGTAATTTTTGTTATGCAGGAATCACAGGCATAACCCTTAGTGTTTTACCAATCAGGAAAACAATAATTAGAATCTGTAATATGTAGGTAGACTGCAAACCTCAAACTGGTAAGTTTGCTTTAAAGAGGCACTATCACTTTAATACAAATTTTGTGAAACAGTTTATTCGATTATTGAAAAGAAAGAGAAAGAGATTAGAGAGAGAATGATAAAATCCAAACGATGTTAACTATGTATGCACTATTTGTATTCAGTTGGACAAAGAAAATTTAGTAAAGACACTTTCCCTGTTTTTTACTAGACTTCCAAGAATAACTTTTTTTTTTTCAGGTTACTTACCAAAAACTGGCAAGTCAAAATAAAAATGCCATTCTCTAAAGAACACTGAGAAAACTAAAACATTATTTTGTATAAATAAAATACTTTTTTTACTTTAAAAAATCAAAAATTTCATTAATATTTGATTTTTTTCACTAAATTAAATCGCCAATCAATATGTCCTTTGACAGTTTAAAGAAATGCACAAACAGCCAATAAACTGGTTTTGAATTCCTTGATTATTTTTAAGTACAACAACTCAGCAAATTAAAAAAGAATGTATGAAATGTTTAAATCATGCTAAAACCGTATTTTCATTGAAAAACTGTGGGGAAAAACAGTGGAACATTTGGACTGGCACTAGGTTTTTCTATTTTGAGTTTCAGATTTTCAAGGATGCATCAACTGGGAATCTAGCATTGTGAGACAACACTTGTTTTCACTGACTTTTTTTTTTTTTGATGATGGTGATAAAATTTAGTTTTGAGGAAAAATTCTAAATTCCCCTTAAGTACTTTAAACCTCTATCCAGCACATTAAAAAATAAACTCATTAAGTAGTATTACATTTACTATAATTTAATCCTACAGACATTTCTTGTTATGATCACAACCTGAAGGCAGGATTTTTTGTTTTTAACAAACTGGTTCCACCCTCCCAAATCATTTCAAAAAGGGCTTTTCCTTCACTCCCTGCTAAATACAAATTTGAACTGAGAGATTTACTTATATTCAGAATTATTCCAGTTAAATTCTTTGTTTATAATTCCTTCAGGACACTTTGCTGAATTTGCATCACATGTTGTATGTGTGTTGAAGAACGGGTTCTGCTTTTCAGCTGGTTAAACTCTCATTAATTTCTTGGTTAAACCCTCATACAAACTACATTACAACGTGGGAAACTCAGGACAGGGATCATTTCAGCTCTCACTGCTATGAATTATAGCGGATCACTACTGTCCCTGTGCACTAGTAGCAGAAAGGTTTAGGAAAGAAAGACCTGCAAAATACATCCAGAGTGCAGAGACTATACACCCCAGGGGAGAGCAATTAGAGGAATTCATCCAGAAAAATAATTATATATTTCCTAATGGACTTCATAAAGGCAAAATAAGTAAGGCTGATAAGCTGCTCCAGATATGAATAAAACCTTTTAGATTTTATCTAGTTCTTTATTTATGGACAATAATTTTGTTCTCCATCCAAACAATTTTATTTCTTCTGATAACAGTCAGTTGATTTTATAATATATATTCATAACGCTTGCTTTCCAAGAGGGTTATCCTCCCCCTGAGAAATGACTGAAGAGGTTCGTTCCATGATTCCATATCATGATTTGTAGTTTTATGGTTTATGCAACTTTATTACAGAAAAAAAGGCACTTTGGCTTCTTTGGCTTGTGATCTACCAACACAAGGCTTTTGACTTCTGCAGGTGCCCTTTAACATAGAAACGTGTTTTATTAATGCCAAGAAATTGGGCTAGAGTAAGACAGTGTCGAAGAATATAGAGCTAGAGATCAAGCAGCTTTGTGTACGAAATATTTTAACATCCCCTGGGAACTGTATCAAACAACAGGAATGTAGCTCCGGTTCAGTGCACCAGCTGCAGGGTACGCACTGCTCTGATCAGCACCAAGAGGGGAGCCAGTTGTCAAAACACAAGTTGAACACAGTTTACATACTTAATAGCAAATCCTAGATGTGAAAAACTACTAGTCGTATGTATTTATCTCTCAATGTCAACGGGTCTTTGCATGGGGTAATTAACTCTTTAATGATACTCACTCCCTAGAAGGAACTGCAGAGGATGACACAAAGCTGTCCCAGACACACCAAGTAGTTTACAGAGAATTCACGTAAATTGCTGTCTGCCTTTCCCACCCCTGTACTCCCTACCTTGCCACCTTTTGGAGGACCTTCTGGGGACAAGGGAAGGAAGAACAGGGAGCTGGGAAAGGGAGAAACACGACCGGGGGAAGAGGACATTCCCCATTCAGCCATGGAAAGACGTTAAGTCAGCTCAGTCCAGCTTGTGTAACTACACCCTAATTTGGATCCCTGTCCTATATCCAGCTGCCTCTTTTGCCTCTAAAGCTTCACTAATAAATCAAGTCTTAGAGGGAGCAAAACTGCTAGACACTCTCAAACCAGTTGTGAAAGATAAGGGTCAGGAGACGCAGCCTGGCTTTTGATGAGCTATTTAACAAGTCCAAATATCCTTTAACATTAACAGATCTGTGATTTCTTGCTCTTGCAGACAACAAGCACATCAAGAAAAAAAAACACAGCAAAAACACCAAGTGATTGTACACAAATTGGATATAAGCAAGTGCCAGTCCTGGGCTCAGAGGTGCACCTCTATCACGAAGCGGCAGCATCTCAGCAGCTTGACAGGTCACACTTCGGGTAGTAAGGGATGAAATATTAAAAGTTCTAATTAAAGTACAACACCAACAGCTTAGCTGTCTTCACAGCGCACTCGGATACCAGCCCATCTGATGTAGTCTGACTTAATCAAAGGGGTCTCACAGCTGTATGGCATGGCAATCCTCAACTTGGATGAGAAAAAATCCCCTTCCTGAGCCCTCCCACCTCATCTTAAACAAAATACCAAAAATATATGTGCCAACTGAAATACGCAAGGTCAAATCCAAGTAAAATTGCAGCACGGATAAATACAACCCTAGACTATGGGTTTGTGCTAAGTGGTATGGGAAAAAAAACATATTTTTTACAGAAAAAGATAGAAGAAAAATATGTTATATGTAGTTTAGAATTCCAGTGACAATTTACATCCTAAGTTATTAATAACAATTGCAGAGCACTGTGATAATATTATTTGAAGTGTTTTTGCATTCTAACCTCCTGAACATGGACATTGCTAGTTTGACTTACTTCAAAGTTAAATGGCATAATCCATGGTCAGTGAAAAAAAGAATCTGTGAATTTCTTTATTGGTGCCTTTGGAGAAGCTGTTAACATTATAGAGAAGCAGAAGGAAAGAGTGAGAAGGAAAAATTTAAAAAGAAAATTAATTTCTACATTGATTAAACTGGATTTATATAAAGTACTGCCAGTAATTGCAAAAAAAAAAAAACAAACCAAACATTAAATGAAGTGTGCAGAACTAAGAAAGAATACTCTAGTTACTATATAACTGGTTTATACTGAATAGGGTTAGAATACAAGTCCCTATTACTATCATAATTTTTTTAAAATAGATAAGATACTGTTCAATTACCTCATGTAACTGATACAGCATCTTTAAAAAGTATTCTGAATTGCTAAAAAACTCAGTTTAAAAAAAATCTTATTTCTCCATCTGCACAAGATTTTCCTCTTCTTTACCACCTTTCAAACAAGCTATCTCAATAATTCACACATTATCAAAAAACCCCACACACTAACCTTTCTGAAGATGGAATTGTTAGGGCAACGTCTTGTATGGTTTAGGTATGTAAGTAACTGACATTTTCTATATGAAAGTTCACAGAAGGGCACATTAAATTACACCTTGCAGAGGCACTGTGCAATAGTCTATGGACTACATGTTTTCTTTAAAAAAAAAGAATTAAAAAAGGGGGTAGGATTAGATACATATACCCCAAGGCACAGATAAATGCTGTTCAATTTATCCATTAAGGGGTAGATTGATTTGAATATTTCACCCAAGTGCAGAAAGAATGGAATTAAATTTATGACAAAATACTTCCTTTCTTGAGGATACATTTGCTAAATCTTGAAAGCACAGAGAGCTAACAAAACATCCCTTAGGAATGCATAAAGAAGAAATCTTCCTCCCTCAATTTCATTTAGCTTTTTCTGTTTGATGCATTTGCAGACATTAATTCATGTTTGCTACCACCTAAATTTGGTTGGACCATGATTCCACCTACAATACTTAATTTGTTGTGCCTATTTGTGATAGTGGCAGCATGCTCTCTAAAATTAGAAAAGAAAAACACAACAAACACTGGAACCAGGCCCTCCCTCACCAATGGTGGGATAACATAAAAGTTTCCAAAGGCTACCAAAAATTAAATGATCTCATACTTTAACTCACTGTGCAGAGTGAAAGAAGTTTAACTTTTTCTACCAGAAGCAGTCTAGGTACTTTGCGAACCACACACGCTTGCCTCAGGCAAACTCCCTACATGGGAAATACCATGCAGTCATGTGAACCCCTGACTAAACAGCAGCACAAGTGGCACTGCCTGATTGCTAGATCGGTCGTGAGGACTGTGGACTTGTACACCTCGATTTACCTTTGCCTTGAGAGAAATCCAGCCAACAATGAAACCTGAGGGCCAAATGGGTGTCGTGGAGTGGATAACAGTGCAAAAGTCCCTGGGATGGAGCTGAGTAAGCGGTACATCTGTGTCCTTAGAGCATCACTGCTGAAGTAGCCAGAAACATGGTAACAAAGCCTTAATTCGTTCAGCTTGTGAGCTGCTGTTCCCATAGAGTGCTGCACTGTCAGGAGGATATCTTAGCAGGCTTCCCGCTAGCTTCAAGCTAGCTGAAAGGGCGAAACTCCTCTGTACAAACCTCTGTGTGCTGTAGACACGATGTTACACACTCTGCACCAAATTCAATGTTAGGTTTGTCTGAAAATAATAGGTAAAGCCAATGAAAGAATTCAATTTTCTGAGCAATACTGGAGCAAAAGCCTTTTCTATCAGCTGATAATGACCTTTTATACCATGCAAGAAACCACTGCATAAAACCCAAGAAATTGGAAGACTAATTCAGATTCCAAAAACTGGAAAAGGCCAAACCAGTGCCTCCTGCAGTGACAGGATAGCATCAAGCCATGGTCTTTTGACAGATTCACAGGCTTAAGGCAACAGGCACCGTTGCAGTCATATCATCTGACCTACTATTTCACTAATAATTTTATGTAACTATCTCCTATTTTCTTTCTGAGAATTACAACGGCTTTGAAACCATTTAAGAACTACATCAGAGAAGTAAAGATGGCAAAGATTGTTAATTAACACCCTGTAGTTTGCAGTGTCAAAAGCTTGATCAAGCAAAAGGGGTCCTCAGAGTCTCCTTTGATCAAAACTAGTGATGACTTTGCTTCCTAATTCTGGTTGTGAAAGTGCAGTGTAACAGGATTGTCTGGGGTCTGACTGTATATCATTCAATAATCTACATTGCTGCAATCTCAGTTGACAGAGATTTGATTGTGAGCAGCATATTCTACCACTCTTAAACAAAACAACCCTCCAAAACAAAAGAAAAAAGAGAGAGGATAAATACATTGGTTTATTTCATGTATAAGTTACTATTCAAGAAATTCACTTTTAAGTCTCAAATGTTCCCAGCAACTCTTGGTATCCTTTGGTATCCTCTTAGCTGCATGCCTACCCTTCAACCTTCTCCAACAGACTCTCCTGCATAAATAATTTTTATTGTTAGTTGCCATTTCTTGTACTGCTGAGGAACTCACTAGCTTTAGTCTTCATAACTAACCGCTAGTTGTTTTCTCTGCTTCCCACAAATCTCCATATTATGGGTTAAAACAAAGTTTGTAAAGTATTTCCTTTGGTGTAAAAGGAGTGCTGAATTGTCTTTCCTTGGCATTCATCATTAGCCCACCACAAAGAGAAATGTTAGTTTTACACATTGGGTTATATGATAACCTGGCTTGTCTCCACACATAAAAAAGCAGAGAAAAATGACGGGTGGATGAACCCCAATAATCTGATCAGTGCCAAGGGACCCTTCCCCAGGTCCTCCCCAGGCCATCACAGTGAGCCATCAGCCATGACGTCCGGGAATGCCACCCACCAGACGGGTCAATGGGAGAAGCTCTCTGGATCACCCTGCAGATTGAAGGAGTTACTGCCAAGGGGTGTAGGACTCCTTACGGTATGCCAAGAAGAGCATCTTGTCATTGAACAAGGCATATTATGGGACGTTTAGAGAAAGGACCAGACAGGGAGGGATCAAGGTGGATTGGGAAACAGCCGTGGTAAACAGCAGGAAAAGGGAGTAAAAGGGACCAGTAGCAGGTAAGCAGGCTGGCCAGTATACTTGTCTGACCTTACCTTGTGTCTGATCACCACAGCCTGTCCTGTCTTCTCAATAAACTCTATTTCTAACTATTTTTCTGGGTGAGAAGCTCTCTATTCTTTGTGCACGTGTGTGTGTATGGTGGTCTGACTGCCAACAACAGGAGTCAGACCATGGGTCCCGTGGTGCATGTTGGCAGTACCTGCTCCACCTGGCTACTGGCTAGATGTGAGGACATGGAGCTGAAGCAGCTTCACTTCTGTCAGGCTACCGGGTTCAGCAGCTCCCTAACATTACTAACAGGAACCAAAAAATGACAGTCAACCCCCAGCGGATGGTAGAAATTGCGTAGCATGGCCATCAGTGCTGATAGATAGATATACCAGGGTTTATCAGGTTTTTCCCTTGTCTGAGAACAGTTTGCTCATATGTCCATAAGTCTGTTACTTAAGGTTTCAGTGAATGATGTTTAAACACATTTTCTGTAGGCATATGCTGGTATATTGAGCTAACTCATTATCTAAAGATGATTTACATAGAAACATGAAGATCTTCATCTGCCAAAAGTTGAGCACATTAGCACCAATTCAATATATTTATAACTCTAACATATGAATCTAGAGACTACTTTTATCCAAAGAAATGCAAATGGTAGAGATCTGCAGGATCCATGTCTATAACATTGCTTTATAAACCCATTGAAAGCAACCAACCAATTCCTGGACAACTGCTAGAGGTAAGGTGAGGTTTTCTTCCCTTCATAAAAAAAACTTGTTGTTGCATTGTCCTGAAATGTATACACCAGCACAATCACACAGAGGCTAGATAAAATAAGTTTAAATTTTTGTGAACTCTATCCTCTCACTTGATAAGTATCATCTAAAAAGAAATATGGAATACACATTAAAATTTGTACCAGCTCCACCATCTTCTATTTATTGAGCCCAGCGTACTGAAGTACAGTGAGTGAATATTTGCAAGACAAATAGCAAGCTTGCAGGAGAAAGAAACAAAAACTCCAAACACATGGTATTTGGCAAAAAAAGAGCTGATTTTGAAGGGGTGGGGAGAGATCTGAAAAAGAAGCAAATCTTATTGTCCAGTCAGTATTTGAGATTTTAAAACTATCAACCATGTTTCATCTGGAAATTACTAGGCCTACACACATCATTTATATAATTTCTACAGCACTTGTATCTTCAAATCATTGTACAAATAAATCTTTACAAGACTACAAATCTTTACAAGTTGTGTGATAAGGGAAATTATGATTTCTATGTTAAAATGTGGAAATTCTGTCACTACATCATACATAAACTTATAGGTTGTAGGTAAAGGTAGGTGTCAGGTCTAAGACTTGAAGAGCACGATACTGGCACGAGAATCTTCACTTGCCAAATTATTAAGCTGAAAAATTAAATCACAGATCACATTAGATTGCCAAACTGTGTATTTATGCTGCAAATAAACTGATTGTAATTTTACTAGACCTTGTAGCCATGATTCTGTTAGATCTTCAAATGTATGGGTACCTGTCCTCCCAGAAAAAAGTTGCTGTCTAAACCAGATACGTGCAGGATAGAATCTACCACATCTAATTTTATATATTTAAATTAAAACGGATGAATCACGACTTGGAAATTCCTTTTTTCTCTCCGCTGATCATAAAATGAGCTTAGGCTGTCTTGCACCAATACAAACATCTGTATTTGGTCAAATGAATTCTGCTCCAGTGCTTATGGGGTTTTGTTTTTTCACTGGATTTTGGGGTTGGTTTGGTTGGTTGGTTGGTTGTTTTTTTAAAGAGGACTTTAATGTTTCTATTTTACTGAAAAGAGCCATGGAGGGGAGAATGATCCAAAAGATGAAATACTTATCTGGGATTTGAGGCTTAACTTTTAGTCTACACTCTCCTGAAAAATTCTTGCCCAACCCCAGAAAAGCTATCTAATTTGTCTGTGAAATAGGGGTCTTTGTTCTTCCCTACTTTGTAACGGCATTAGGTAAATAAATACATCAACGCTTGTAAGATGTTCAGATATTACTCTATTGCTTGTTGTATAGATACACCGATAGATGGGCAGTTCTGTAGCTTCAGGGAGACACTCCTTTATCAATTATTCCTGATATTTTTATGAACGTGTTTATGCACAGGGTGTATGACATTTTTCTTATACATAATCCCACATATATGAAATATTAAATTGAACATTTATATCAGCAGAATTTATATGTATACGTTGCAGAAAGGTTTTGGACTTTTCAGCAGTCAGCTATCAAATCAATTTCTGATGATCTTCATTCAGTACTGTATTTTAATCAATGTTAGATAAATAAGGGTCCTGCTTTTTTGAATTAAAGCTCCAGATTAAAATGAGTAATGACTGTGTAATTTCTTACTAGTTAATCACAGTAATTATTATTTGCAGATAAGTTCAGAGTACATCTTTGAGCACTAGTGCACTCAGATTTTCTAAAATAAATAATAATCCTTTTTAATAATTATCACACGTCCTAATTCTTTCAGGAGATGAATTACAAAGCATCAAACAATTGATTTTCAACTCAGCAAAGCTATGAGTACTCTTCCCTGAATGTGAAAGGGGAAAATAGGTGGAAGGTTCCCTCTTGTACCAAGGATTAAAATATAAGCTTTACCACATGCCTTATCTAACCTTCGTACCCTTCTAGATTCCAGCAAACTGACTCTGCCACAACAGTTTTTATTTGCACTTTCTCGCCTTTCAGCACCATTGTACTGCTGATGTAACAAGCAGCCATACCCCTCTGCCCCTAACCAGTCACTTTATCTGTTTCTTTTTCCCTTCATGATTCTGCAAAGACTTTTAACTTTATTAGCGACGACTTTGATGCAAAGATTCTGTTTTTTTTCCAAAGTCTTTGCTTTAAAACTTATAAGAATACCTGAGACTCAGAGATTTCTGCAATCACGCTATTTATACATAAGGTTTACCTTAAAAATGCATGCAAGTAAGTAAAACCCAGAGAAACAGAAAAAGCAGAAAATTGATGAAACTCCCTGAAGACTCTGATAATAATTTTTCTCTCTTCCTCCCTACACTACATACTAGGGCCTGAATGGCACACCAGCCTGAGGAAGACGTTAGCAGCAGGTAGGACCCATGTCTGAAGACCTCAGAGGCAAGTCAAGATGAAAGAATAACAGCAATTACACATATCTTCTAGCCCTAAAAACCTAAGCCATAAAACAGAGACCCCTGCAACAAGAAATGCAGCACCAGCATAAGTGTAGCAGGCAACTTCCCTATTCCTACATCCTGTCCAGGAGCTTCCAGCCCCAGAGTGGAGCTGGGAGATCAGAAGAGCGAGGAAGAGGGTGTCCAGCCGTGTGGCCGGTGGACGCGATTGCTGCCTGCTGTAGCCACTGCATCCGAAATGAGCCCAGTGCAGTGCTATGTTACCAAAGCAGTGTACTTTTGCCAGCCTGAGGCATTAAAAAATTCACAAGTCAGGCTACCAGAAGGCAAGACAATATGTAAAAATGATAGCTAGTTCAAGAAAAAAGCAAGCAGTTCCAGCTAAAAATGATAGCTAGTTCAATGAAAACCCAAGCATTTCCAGGTGAGTTATTTTTATTTTCTTCCTGATTTTGAGACTTTTAAGTACATTTGGATCACATTTCAAATCTTTTCTCTTTCTGTGATGACTAAAAAATTATTCTTGGTCAGATGAAAGCAGTATAATTAAAATCTCCTGTAATTCAACTGCAAGCAGTTGGACTTTTTAAAAAACAATAACGTAAGATCGTTCCTCACTGCCTTGGCTAACGGCTGGTGAAGAGTAGACAACAGGAGTATTTGTTTCCACACTGATCATTTTTGCTGCCTCTCTTTTTGTTTTCTTGTAACGGCCACTGTGGACATAGCTATTTTTTTTCTTTTTCCACCTCCTTTATTTAAAGATTTCCTCAAGGCTTCCCACATGCCCAGCTATGCAATCGCTCACGCAGAGCTCACCAGCAGGGCTGCCATCAGCAGCAAAGCAAGCAAGCTCTCCTTTTACAGCTGACTAGCTTTAGTAATATCAGCTATGTCCTGTCCCTTTGAACCCAACAAAACCGTGCTTCTCAGTTTCTGTAGGAATGTCAACAGTGTAGTGGTTTTTTCAGGGTTTTGGTTTTGGGTTTTTTTTTCTATGAGAGGGGTTTGTTCTAACTGGAGGGGGGAAGAGCAGGGAAGTTCACAGGTGATTTGAAGCCTCTGCATTTCTTGCCTCAGTAGGTAAGGTAAACCAAGCTTTCTCATTATGTGTATGTGCCTGGCTATATGTTATTTTCCATACTAAGTCCAGGTTTGGTAGAAAGGAATCACAAAGACTGATAATGCAGCATTTTGTGAATGGTAAAAGCTTCATTAAGCTCAAGCAGGGGAAAAAAAAAAAACAACAAACGCAAAACCCCGCTAGCTAATGCTGAAGTAACAAATGCCACCAAGTGCCCATTTTCTGAACAACTCTTTTCAGCTTAACTAAAGTGAAATGTTCTTTACAACTGTAATCCTTAGGAAATAGACCCATCAAATCTTCCGATTGACTGCTATTTATCCACTGGCAGAGTCATTATCAACTGGCTAGATTACAGCCTGCAGTAGATACTGTCTAAATACTGAGAGAAAATTCTAAGTTAGTGATGAACTTCAAGTGGTTCAAAAATCACTCAGAGAAGCTCTTGCAATAAATGGTAGACATTATAGGAATTTCGGTCCATCACATGATTTGAGTTTAATAATGTTATTTCTGTCACTGTTGTATCAAGCCTCAAGCTGACAGTTGTTTGAACAAGGGAAATAGGAAAAGAGTTACCTGTTTCAGGTTTTGCCGTGTCTTATTTTACAACCTTATGCATAACTGTATGTGTGCTGTCTACTTGGTAATGTTGAAACTCTGTAGTTTTATTCTGATAATACATGTGAAAATAGTAGGAAACCTAAAGACCAAAAGTTTGTAAAGCAATTTGATTAAAAATATTTATGTTAAGACGCTAAATAACACTTTTGGAGTATAACAAATATTATAAAGCCTCTTTGTCTTTTTTTTTCCTTTGTTTTACTCTGTCCCAGCCAGAATCCTCTGCTGTCAGTTTTGGAACAAATCAGAATCCACTCAGGAAGTCTGCCTAGAAGCACTAAATCTTTGCAAGATTCAGCTACACTTCATAGCAGGTAAGGTATCAAAGCAACCAGAGTGGTGTTACATCTCCTACTCCCTGACAGCAAGAATGAAGTGACAGAGGTAAATATATACTTGAAAGAAAATTATTTTTAAGAAGGGCAAAGGCCCAACAGCTGCAATTCTAAGTTTAAGTAGTGTGAGGTACCTCTGTCTTACCCTTATTTTTAATCAGAAAAGTGCACGAAAGTTAAAAAGATAAGATCTTGCTACAGTTATTTAATGTAGGTTCATAATTTATCTGTATATGAAATACAAAAATATGGTATCAAGATTTTGTTGAAGCATGCAATTAAAGTGCCTAAGATAGCCATTTTCAATTTCAAGTGGTATGACCATATCAAAAGCAGCTCTTGCAGTTACTTTCCTTCCTACTCTTTTCAAATTGTTAAATTTTACATTTTTTTCTGCTTCCTGGAGTAGGAAAAATCCTGGTTTCTCTTTCATTTAAATGTTATTCCATTAATGACCCAATGAATCAAGGTACAATACAGTGTCCCCCTTCTTCCTTTTTAAAGAATAACGGTTCCATTTGATTTGCAGAGGATAGGGAAATGTCTCCAGGATCATTTAAAATTCATGATTGATTACTAATTTTTAAGATAATTTTCCTTTTTTTTTTTTTCATTTTAAATTATAGGTAATGTATCTGACTCAATGTCTGTTGTTTTAAAATGCTCCTTAGTAAATAGAAGTGTACAGTTTGCTCCTATACGTGCTTCATTTCCAGATTTTCTCCTCTTTATCCCACTCCCCTAGGCTTCAGAGTACCCATCTCCATGGCAACACTCGATAAGGTTGGTGGGTGGTGTTATCACAGCAGGCTTCCCCACAGAAGGTCTCAGCCATATGGATTATTTATGAACTTGCATGACAGCACCAGACCCACTGAAATACTTCTTGAGCGAGTTTTCTCGTCTCTGAAAGCCAGTGATTCAAAGCAGGGCACCCTCACTGCAGTCAGCGCCCAAGAGTAGAGTGTGGAGGAAAGTACGACCGAAGGTGGTCGCTCGTCCATCCCCAAAGCTACCTTGCTGCTGCCTGCAAGTTTATCTTACCCCAGATGAACACCTAGTGACATACGCCATAAATCATGTGTTATATATGCCAATCAGTGAAATTGGGAACTTGTGGCTTCTGACGAGAACAATACATTTCAGTTATACCATGACTAAATAGTTGATACAACTGGGAGTTGCTGTTGCAGACACACTGCAGTAGTTCTGTGTCTCCGAGTTAGTTCCTGGAAAAAACTAGCAGTTTGGCTTTAACAGTATATTTTCACCTGATTTTTTTCCTAAAACTTCAGTATATTTTTTAGCTAAGGTTGTTGCATTTACGCTGTATTCATGCAAATAGCACATACCAATTTTTTGAAAGGATCACTATAATAGCAGCCTATTTCTTTAATAATAGAGTGCTTTGGATAAACATTTTTTAGTAAAAGATACAGGGCTATAAGGGCTTGTCATATGCAACCCCTTCATCCAATCATTTTTATAAATTTATCAAGCTCCATCTTAGAGTGAGACAGATTTTCTCTAGGAAAGAAAGAAATTGTTTTGGTTCTCAAATAGGCATTTGTGTGTTTTTTTAACATAGCCAATACTCAAGATTTAATGGTTGTGATTTATCTTCCTAGCGATCTATATATTTACAATGTATACATATGAACCTTAATTGGTCACGATAGACTTCCTTTATGATCAATAAGAAGTAGGAAATGTTGAGGCACAATTCATCAGATCCATTATCAAAATCTGCTCAAAGATCATCTTAATTGTATTCTAAGCACCATAAACACTAGCAAGAATTTACAGGGTAGTTCAGCCAGCTTTTTGGAGAGGAGCAGTTCAGATGCTGTAAGAAGGGTTTCAGATCAGCCAGTGAAGATGTCACCACTTTTATCCCACTCTTCCTCCTTCCTTACATACAATCCGTACCTAATTAAGACTGCCCAGGTGGCCAAGAAGGCCAACGGCATCCTGGCCTGTATCAGAAATAGTGTGGCCAGCAGGACTAGGGAGGTGATCGTGCCCCTGTACTCGGCACTGGTGAGGCCGCACCTCAAATACTGTGTTCAGTTTTGGGCCCCTCACTACAAGAAGGACATGGAGGTGCTGGAGCGTGTCCAGAGAAGGGCAACGAAGCTGGTGAAAGGCCTGGAGCACAAGTCTTATGGGGAGCAGCTGAAGGAACTGGGGTTGTTTAGGCTGGAGAAGAGGAGGCTGAGGGGAGACCGAGGTGGGGATCGGTCTCTTCTCCCAAGTAACTAGCGATAGAACGAGAGGAAACGGCCTCAAGTTGCACCAAGGGAGGTTTAGATTAGACATTAGGAGAAATTTTTTTACTGAAAGAGTGGTCAGGCCTTGGAACAGGCTGCCCAGGGAAGTGGTTGAGTCACCATCCCTGGAAGTATTTAAAAGACCTGTAGATGAGACATTTAGGGATATGGTTTAGTGGGCATGGTAGTGTTGAGTTGATGGTTGGACTCGATGATCTTAGAGGTCTTTTCCAACCTTAATGATTATGATTCTATTCTATGATTCTAAAATGCTCCAGATTAGAAGAGCTCTATCGTTTGTAATGCTGAAGTTGACTCAAGTCATTCGGAGAGAACTTGGTTAGCGTGGTTATGGTAATCAATTGGAGGAGGCAGTAAGAAACAACGTCTGGTCTTGAGACAGAAGGGAAAATTGAAAAATAAAGAGAATTCAGAGAAGAAGGAAGCCAAAATCACAGAATACAAGAACCACATTAAAAATACTACCTTGACAGAAGCTTTGTCATTCGTCTTCCTTGGATACAAATTTGTAGCTGCAGACTGGGAGAGAATACCGAGATATTTAAGATATTGCTGAAGAGACTTGGCCAAATTCACATCATTTTCCAGACCATAATTTCTTTCATTCTGTCCCAAAGTCCTGCACAGTAAAAGCAAGGAAAAGAAAGTTACCGTCCTGTACAATGTACAAAGTGCCCAATTAAAAAGGCACTGCAAACCAGTGAAGTTAGTTCCATACATAACAAAAAAGTCACTCAAAAGCTTAGCAACTACAAAAGTATAGAAAATGCAATGTTTCAGCAAAAGCAGTCAAAAAATCTTGCTCTATTAACAATTTATTCCATGAATCAAAGTTAATGATGCAACAGTAAACCAAATAAAATTCCTACATCAAGGCAAAGCCATATTCGAAAGAAAAGAAAATGCTTGTAAAAAGAAAATATGCATGATTAAATTGTACCCCAAAGAAATATGAGATGGTTCTAAGATTTTAAAAAATTGCTGGATGATGATGAGATTCAACATCAATTTGGCCCTCTACCAATTTACAGAATACAGTGAGACTACTGGATGTGCAGAAATAACTGAGCAAGTCAGCTCCAGCAAAAGGCTTAGAAAGGGAATAATGAGATGGAACAAGTATCTCTTCTGATCTTCTCATGTGCCTGGGATTCAGAGAATAGCAGTGTTTCCTGACTGGTTTAAACAGATCTTGGTGACATTTGCAAAGAAAAGCTAAAAATGCGATTAAACAGCAGCAGTGTAGAGGTGTTTATATGGGATTCAGAGCGCTGTGTGCAATGAATCTGAATTATTACCGGCTCTCCTCATCTATCTCAACAACATGTCAATGATGATGATAATTTAAATGTCAACACCAGTAACTATTTCATTCCTTGTGCAAGAAAGCGGAGAGGGGTTCCCCAGTCTACTTCCTTCCCTGTGAGTGACACATTGTTTTGAGGGAAATCACCTTTTTGGTGTCACCATTTCCTACCCACATGCCCACACGCTTCTTCGGTAAAGAACAATTCCAGGTGGAAGAGCTTTCCAGCTCAGGGAGACAAGGCATCATTAGGCTATCCGCGTGTCACTGTAAGCAAAATTTTATTCTACCAGCCCATGTCATGGTGCTCATGTAGAGGCACAGCTTGAGAGAGTACCATTATGTCGTTTTCCAAATCTTGGGTTTAATTACATTACTTTATGCACAAAGTAACAGACTTCCTTCCATGCTCACATTTGTATCAAATGCGTGTCCTGATAATTTAATACCAATAAATGTAATTAGTAATCTAATTTACTGTGGTGGCACTGCAACCAACAGTGCTCAGAGGGTTGCTCACTTTGAAGTACCAGAAAAACCCTCCACTGCTCCCCAGTGTAAAACAGCCAGCTACCCATCAGGCACACAAACTCTAGGAAAACGAAGGTTTACTGCACAGAGCACTATAGCGATCTTGATATAATTCACCGTAAGTCTTGCTTCCTCCTCATGCTCTTCATATTTTTCTCTTATTCCAGAGCTCTAAATTCTGTCTTGTGATGGAGGGTGGACATGCAGGTAACATTATCCACCTCCTTTTCAACTTTAAGCCAGACTAAAACTCTTCTGCATTTTTAGAAAGAGCTGGGCAGTATGCTTTCTGCTTCAATAGAGATGAACTAATCCAAAGAGGCTCGCATTATGGAAGGTATCCCAGTTTCAAACACTCATCTTTCATTCATCAATTAATTCCAACACCTATCTTCTCCTTTCTTTGCTAACTTTGAAAAGAAAGGGAAAATGGAAATATCAGACCAAATTCTGCCCCGAGGATTTCCACTGGAGCTAATGGGAACTGAATGCACAGATAAAAGACAGTATTTAGGTTTGCTTTTCAAGCCATTATTTACAGCATACAATCACTCACAGTGGTGGTAGAAGCAAAACCTGAGGTCTAAGACTTCTTTTTTTTTTTAATGGAGACAGTAATTGCACTCAAATTGTGTTTAAATTCCACGTTAGATGTAATATTTTATGCTATAAACTTTTAAACAATTAAAATGTAGAAGTCTAACAAAGGATTTCATTTGATGACAACTTTCATAAAATCCTATGAATACATCTGATTTTTTAAAATTTTTATAGTTCACCAGTATATCACTGTTGTTCACCTTGTTAACACAGAAAGTAAAATGCATTAAATGAGCTATTATTGCAACTGAATTAAAATATTTCTTTTAAATTTAACGAAATGATATTGGAAAATGGATGAAAGACAAAAATATAAAAGCACCTGGTGAGTAGGAGAAATGACTGTCAGCTGAGTTCTTGTTGTGCACTTATTTGGAAGTATTTTCAGTTTTAATTTGTTCTGAAAAAGGACTTTGCATACAATGAACTTTAGGGTATAAAGACAATAACATATATAATTATTTATCCACAGAAATAATCATATGTTTCCTACAAAAAACAGCACTTTAGAAGCTTTTGTGTGGAAATATCTAAATCACTGCACCTCAGATATTTCTCGAATGTTCTCAATTAATAGATACCATACTTTTTAGAATAAAGTTTCTCCCTTTTAAATGCTATGAGAATCTTATTACTGACTTAATGATGGTTTTATTATAGAAATAATGCTATACCCCATTTCATACATTGAAGTTTGCTGGAAACGTTTGTGGGTTTGCCTAATTGCACCAATGAACACAACTGACATTTATTCCCTGTGTGCAGAATGGACTTTTTTCCTTTATCTTGGATCCTCTTTCAAGAGCGGGTTTTTTTTGAAATTTAATAAGGGCCCAGGAAGTACCACATACACTCCGGTTAGCCACCAAAGAAAGAACTTTCATCTTGAAATCAAGCTCCCAGTTTCAGCACTTTTTAAAAGATGAAATCTATGTCTTCTGTTCCATCAGATTTCATACTAATTTAACCTAAGTCAATTTACCTTTCAAGTGCCCGAGTCTATTTTCTTGCTCTCACTAGCTCTGTGGGGATTAATGACTCATTAGTATGACTTCATATTGTCTTATTACACACGTTACCCTTAATAAAAGGTCTTCCTGCCATAATGTTTCTTTGATAAGAAGAAGTTGCTTTTTTAATTATTTAATTATCATCTGATAAGATTTTAGCAAGCACGTTGAGCACACTGAACATATAGCAAACTTGATCAGAATCTACAAGACACCAGAGAAAAAGTTCCTACTGTTCTCTGACCTACAGAATATATTGCAAATGGACAACCAGAAAAATCAATTAATGCTTTAAACTCTTGGCACATAAGATAATGCTTTCAGAAGCACAGCTTGGTAACTTCAGAAAATCTATCCACAATAGGAACTGCTATAAGTGGAACACATTTGAAATTCTGATGATCCTAAAGTGTCAATATACAAAATGGGTTATTTTTTAACGTATAGTTCTAGTTAAAAATGCAAAACAGCTCAAACCTGATCACAACAGGAACTCCTAAAAGTGATCATCTGTTCCCAGTCTAAAACCCAAATTATTTCTTATATCTTTTCATACGTTTTATTTTTATATAACTATGAATCTGGAACACTGCAGAATACAGTCTTGATCTCGTGGAAATCTGGCCTATTTTATCCTACTCTCATGAATAAAAGTTTGAGATACACTTATTCTAAAAAAAAAGATCCCCCAGAAGATATTAAAAATCATTTCTGATACCATGTACAGAGAGTAATCCATACAGTAATGGCATTTTATATATCTAAGCAGTGAAAACATGTTTATGGATTCAACCACATGTTGTTATCACCTTTATGATAATCTATAGATCAGTATCTTCTTTAGAAGTTAAGTGCACTGCACTCCTGAAATGTATGGTGGTGTGATTTTAAGGAATGCTTTTGAAATATTGGAAATGCAGGGTCAAATTCTATGATTTAAATCAAAACAGAGGCAAACACAGTTGAAGCCACTGGGCAGTATCAATTACGCAGCATTTTTTTGAGATTGCATTTCTTAAAATCATGTAGGAGAAAGCAAAATTTACCATTTTTAATGTTCCTAAAATTTTATGCATTTTAAAATTTCCTTCTGGGATTTGTGTGGTTGGGTTACACTTAAAAGCCTGTAGAACAGATGTAGACCAGGTAAAAGAGTATATTTATATGTGTATCTGTATATGAAGATGATATAATTGCAGGTTCTACATCCATATCATTCTACAGAATTATAGATGTTGTGTCTCTTGCTACCAATAACTGCTAAGTCATCCCTCAATATCTTTCAAGCCATGATGAAAATGGCTTCTATAATGCAAAGAATAGACAGAAAAGTCCCAACATTGTTTTCTGTCATGGGAACTTGCATGAACCTCTCCTTCCTGGATAAATTTTGCAACTAAAGCTAAGAATCTATGGACTTCAAATCAATTACAGCTATGTTTTGGAAGAATATGAATTTGAAAATATAATTAATTGCTCAGAATGTCATGCAATACTTCTTTTTGCTTCTTTTTGTTTGCTTATTCCAGAATAAAATGTCTCCTGTGGATGAGCTACTGTATAAGTGCCTTTTTAAGCCAGTCATAAGTAGAGCTGGCTGATCTGACCCTGGACACTGTATAAACTGGATAAAAGACCTGATGTTTTGAATTCTGACACCTAAATTAACAATGGAAGGCATATTTTCTTAACGTGATGATAATCAGAAGAACAGGGTTGAGGGTTTTCATTCATTCTGTCTGCTGTTTTCCTACTGGTGTTTTCAGTGCTGTTGTACAACTGGTTTCCCTTTATCATATAGATAGTGGTTTTGGTGATGTGTTTAATTCAGTGCCAATCTATTTCTCATCATTTGCAAACCCTCCCAAAAACCTACCAGGCAAAAACACATTGAAGACTTACCTTCCTGTGTCAGATCCCTCAGATGCAAATATATCAGGGCGTCTGTTGTGGATTTTGTGAATGGTCGAGAGTTCCTGACCAATAACATGCTGTGTATAATCATCTTGCCAGGTAAAACCTGATAAATAATGAAAAAACAAACAAACAAACAAACAAAGAAGCAAACCCACTATTTAATAACTTGAAAGTTTGGCAAAAATGTGTCCTATATAAACAATATTAAAAAAAAGGAAAAAAAAAGCTTTGTTCAATTGGAACCCAGGAGTGAACTACAGATTCTTCTCTTCTGTATGAAATTTTGTTAATCAAGCTTTCCTTACAATGGAAGAAAGACAGTAGATGATCTGAGGAGATTTTGAAAGACTTTACTCTCAGCAGAATTTTAGCTAGTTACAAACTAGCTTTAATATATAAAAAAGGGTTACTTTGGACAGCTATAGAAAAGCGTTATCTCACTAGCTGATACCTATTGAAAGGTTGCTTCACTCCTTCCCATTCACAGCACACTGTCCCTTCTCTGTTTCCTCCATGAAACCACGCTTTTAGAACATTGAGGAGCTAGTACTGCAGTGAAAATAAGTATTTTGAGTTTTAGTATAACACATGTGGAGGTCAATTTATGTTATCTTTATACTTAAATGTTGTGACAAAGAACTTTACAACAAGGGGGAAGTGCAACTATAAAGGCAAATTCCAGTGATTACTCATTAATTACATGCACTGCCAATCTCATGGTAATTATACTTGAAATAACGATATAACTCCAAACATAATTTTTACCCAATTTGTAGATTTTAGATGTTACGGTAATACTTTAGTTCATAGAACTTGCCCATGCAATTATCTGTAATTATCTAATAACTAAATATCACATAATTGAAGACAATTTCTGCTTTTATGCCATGCGCAATAAAATGCCACAAAGCCCTCAAATGAATATTGATAAAAGTTCCAGATATGGTTATCCTGCTAATATCTTCCTGTAAGAAACCACTTAAAGAAAAATCCTGTCTAGCACCAGATGGAAGGGGACATATCTGGTGGTTAGAATCAGCCTCAGAAGGGGGTTTCTGGTTCAGTCCTGTTTCATACACATTATAAACTTCATCACCATTCACAGTCAACATCAGATTTGTTGGTATAGGCAGTCTCTTAGGGTGCAGCTAAAGCATCATTAGTCTCAGCAGAACCCAGAACGTGGCCACCTCATTCCTCGGATGAGTGGTTTATCCAGTGGGCTATTAAAAAAAGGGCTGTATTCTTCAGATTTTTCCACTGTATTGAGGTGGGGTTCATTGTCTGTTTACTTAAATCCAGAATTAAAAACCAAGTCTGAATAGGAGATTTGTCCATTCTGCCAAAGCAGACAGTTCTGAGCATGCAGAAGTAAAAATTACTTTAATATTTATCAAATTTTCAGCGTTAGGAGGAAATACTTAAAGAAATTGGGTATAAGATTAGACAGGCCTAGGAAGTATTCAAACTCTGCTGTTGTCTGGGAAAGTCCCCATTTGGGCAAGATTTAGGTAGACTGCATCCCAAACTTCATTTTTGTTTTCATTAATGAAAATAATAATAATAAATAATCTAGAACCAATGTAAGTATGCATGAGGGCGTTAACAAACAAAAAAGCTCTCTGACACCTCTCCGACACTCCACTTTTGCTCCTTCGTTCTCCTTTTCTTAAATAAAAATGTTACTCAAGTTTATTGAGGAAACACTTCACCTGAAATCATGTTAGATGTTAATGGCTACAGTAAATTACTCCAGACCTTGGGAGGGAAAAGAATCTCTATCTCTGTCTAATCTATTTTTAGTTCTGATTCATCCTTTTCAAATGCAAATCTCACCTTTTCAAACGTGGTGTGTAAGTAGACGGATTCAAATAATTTCACAAATCTCAATCTAAGGCTTCTGAGAGCATGGTCTTATGTGAATACACAAAAATGAGTCACCATGCACCTATGATTATCTTGGTGTAGTGTTATTAAAATGACTTTTACATGGAAGTTTTTATATATATATGTAAGTTTGAGTTTACTTCTCTGTTGCCTAGCACTACACATTTCTGTTTGTTTTATAAATTCATGCAGGAGAAAAAACTAAGATAACATTCAAGTTTAGAAGAATGTGCAACAAAAGTTCAGCAAAAATACTAAATATATATAATATTAAATATAATATTAATAACAAATTAAATATATTACCTATAATATTAAATATAATTAATATATACAGTATTAAAATCATTAGCATAGCCATAAAACCACTAATTTATGAACTATGTGTCCAAAATATCTAGTGTCACTTTGTAACTCTAAGCCAACACTAGCCTTCTTAAAGGCTAAAGAATACACAATCAATAACATAAACTTTGAAGAAAAATACACAGAAGTAATCTGAAGAGTTTTGTTCAAATTAAAGCAAGAAGAGTTCATCTGCGGTACCTGCATACAGACAGGAAATTCATCTCTCTCAATCCTGAGCAATACACATGGCTGCAGGCAGGGGGGTCGGTAGTTAGTTAGGTTGTCATGTTCCACAAACCAACGTTTTCCATAAAAGAGCATAAGAAACCATTGCAATCCCAGTTCTCACTGGTCATAATAATGGTGTATCTTTTGTTAACTTCAGTATATTTTCTTTCTCCTGCAGCACTGTTTTAACTTTTTCTCCTAATGCATTTCAAACCAGTACAAGTATACGATCTTTAATACTGTAAAAGAAGGCAGCTGTGGCATTAAAGGAGAGTAAATAGATGAAAGAAAAACAGAGTACTTGTTATAAAGCTTAAGAAACCAGAGTTAAGGGAATATGCCCTCTCAACTGTATCTCCTAGCACTTCTAACTCACATAAGAGTTAGAACAAGACATGGATGAAAAATGCAAATTTTAACTAATTCAAAAATCCCCTCATCAACAAGTTAATACTGCTGTTTCTTATGCAACTATCTCAGGAACTGCAACGTCTCTAAAGCTAACCTTATGCCATTTGTTTTCCAGCATTGTTTCAGTTTCAAAAAAATCTCTCCCACACACTGAGCTCAATAAACCAGCACATTCAAGAACCATAATGCCACGCTGACAGCTGCAATCAAAATTAAGGTTGAGAAGGAGCATATGATGCCGTATGGCGAGTTCCTGTTCCCTTTGTCTCTGCCGTCACACCTAGCGCCAGCTCCTGCCTCACCACCCAATTATTACAATTTATCTCCACTGGTTGAGCAGGATCACAGCAGTGCTTTTGTACACACATTACTTCCACATCACTAACGGGGAACGGTACGGGGGAACACGCCCAACCCCCGATTAACCATCCCCCCTGCTGCAGGTCTGCCCGGACCTGCGTCTTCCAACGGTGAATTCCCACAGATGGACAATGTCAAGGAAAGAGAGGAGGAGTCCGGTAGACACTGGAGTGATGCAAACACTGTGACAACAGCAGCAGCAGCAGATATAAAATTGCTGTTAGTTGAAGAGCATTGACAGTAGTGACACTCCATGAAAAATAGCCATTGGTACAAATTTTCCCCAGAAAAAGTAGCACTTTTCACTGGTGTCAGAGCCCAAGGTTTAATTCTTTTTTTTATTTTAATTGAAACTCCATAACCTAATGTATATGAAAAGGGAATGCTAGTGTAGAGACAGTGAAGGCAAGACATTAATACCTTTAGTAAACCCAACCTGCACATCAAAACCAATGGAGGTGCTCCAGATACGACACGGTCTTTCCTTATTATCATCAGGTATCTCTCTGGATCTTTTTTTTCCACAGCACAATTAATTATTATTATTACCCACAACTACAAAAATAATAATGAAATTATTATTGTTTAGGTCCCCATTATGTTCAACACTTAGCAATGACTATGGCAACAGAGAATATATGTCTAAGAATTATTTTATTAATTGAAATCAAATCAAAAGCAAGCAGTGTAAATAGTGAAGAAAACCATTTTCACAGATTCACACTGGTGAAGATAATATTAGCTTCTGTCTCCAAAATTAAAGTCAAAATTGTTTTCACATTTATCATACAATTTCACTTTTAACCTGCCTAATTGGCTTTTCCGCTAAACTAATTACACAGAATTATTGAAAAATAATCAAAATTCAAATACGTATTTCCTTCTCTCAGCTGTTCAATTTTTCTAAGCAATGACATTCTTGTGGTTTTGACGCTGTTTTTCATCTTAGAGAAACTTGATGCCTCTCCAATATACCTGACCACATCTTTAATGCATGTAAATTATATTAGCAACTCTTGAAAACATTCATCTGCTACTTCTCCGTCTCAACTAATTCTAGTTCAAATTATTCATACAAATAATCTTCACCCCCTCTGAAGGCCTAAGCAAGAAAAACAACAGCTTTTTAACTTTGCAAAGGAGTTCTGTTGTAAATCAGTAGAGCCCAACTTAAGTCCTTTAAAGAAACAACAGTTCTCGCCACCTGAAGGTTTGGCCCTGCAAATCTTCCTGCTTGTACCCCCGACCCTTTGCCCGACCCCGCCTGGCTGAGGCTGCCCGGGGCTCTGCTGGCAAGTCCAGCAAATCTGTGTCTGACAGGAGAACGCTGTGAGACTCTTCCGGCTCTTGTGCCAAGCAAAATCCAAAATTATTAGTTCTGCATCAATATATTAGCCACAAAATTATTTTTATGTACCAAGTCCATTGAAAGTGACAGGAGATTATTATATATTGGCAGAAACCTATATATTAAAACTTGATCCTTCTTTGTCAGGAAAATCCCCATATAAACGCCAAAAAAACTCAGAAGTATTCAGACCTGAAGCCAGAACATGTTACTATTTTTGAGTTGTGACATGATTTTTTCCCCAGTTTTTGGTAATGTTATCCATTTTGTCCCTACACGGTGGATGATAAAATAAGTTTTTCTCTGAGATACCTTCAACGGCTACTGCATTTCAGCCCGGAAACTCTCAGCTGTAGAGCTCAGAGACTTCCATCCTCCTTGCCATGTGCTGCAAATTGTTAATGCCTACTTTAGCTGTCAGAATGTCTGCAGAATTGGGAATGATTGGCTTTCTTCCCTATTTTCAAAACAGACAGGTCAACGCATAGACATGCCTTTCTGCAGGCTGCCTTTCCACATTCTCCAGAGGAGCTGCACTTGTTCTCATCCCAGACCTCCGTTTTCAGAGCTCAAGGACATACCCAATAACGTTCACATATTTCAGTACTGGCTAAGTCGAAATTGCAGTTTTAATGCTGAGGTTGCTGTGTGTATAACAAAATTAATTCTTTCAATTGCTACATTTTCTACCTAAGAATGCAGCCAAAAGATAAAATCCTGACATTTCCTCTTACAATAAAAGAAAACGAGAACGTCTTTGGAAAGCAATTTTGCAATACAACTCGCAATGGCAGGTTAATGGCAAAAATAGTAATAGAGAAGTTAAACCACAACCTTTTCATTGCCCTGTATCTTTGGCTTGGAATACTCATTTGTTCTGAAAATTGTGACTAAAGATGGTTTCTACAAAATCAGAAGAAAATCTGCCAAGACAGGTTAGCACTACACTTCCATGAAAACTTACTTAATTAAATTTGTTTACTCTGGTCAAACGTTGTATTGTCTTCTAGATGAAAAGAAAATCTGGTACAGACGGTATTGAAGAAACAACTAGGAGTTATAAAAAAACATCACCACTCTTGTTCAGTCCATTTCAGCAGGAACTGTGGTCATCCTCTCCTGGAAGTCCTCAGGAGCTTTTGTTGTTTCCTTCCCTTTTCCATTGCATTCCCTGGCAGCAGTGCCGAGTACCAGATTTGCATTGGTGAGTTTGTTGCCCTCTTTTGGAGCTTCTAGTAGGATCTTCTCTATAATATGCAAGAATTTCAGTTGCTGCATTCAGCAGTGATTCACTCACACTCACAGGCAAAGAGCTTCCATTTGAATGAACAGATGAAAGGGCTGCCTAAGGATTATGGTTTCAAATTTTCATATATTGTTTTATTATACATAAAAGTGATAATCTCCGTAGAATTAAATTACAAGCATGATCTCCTTACAGCCCTGATTTTAATTTACTCTAAGTAACTATCCCAGAAGGTGGAGGGAAGGCTTTTCCCTTCATTTTTTTTTGAATTTCTATTATTCAAAAAAAAAAAGAGTGCTTCATCTGCCAAGGAGATTATAAAATACTCTCACCTGACTGAGTATGCAATGTTTCCTTACTTTTATTTCAGCTCTTGTAGACAGCTACAAATAATTGGTTTATACAAGAGAAAGTTTCTAAGCGTTACGTAAAATTTTTCTGCCACTGGAGCTGATAGTAATAAAGGAATAATATGATAATGCAAAATATATCATTTAACTTCCAACTAGAATAAGCTACTTTCCAAAGACTAGAACAGAATGGATACACCAAAAAGACTTCCCAAATCCTTGAGACAAATCCCATGCTATTCACCATATCATGTAATCTTTTTCACAAATTAATGACCCTCAATCTGAAAGCAGATTGTTCCATTCACAGAAACTCTTTTTAGGAAGGAAGATATGCAAAAGGGGGCTTCTTGCGTAGTTACAACTTTATATGAATGTTCAACCTTAATTTAATTCATGGTCAGTTACATCTTTGTCTTGAATGGCTCTCTGTGGTGTCTAGGCTGTGACATACTTATCAAAAGCAATCAAATCTAATATATGGTGAGTAAAGGTGCACCTTCTATTCCTCTATCTCTTTCTGACCCTGGACTATGCACAGACATCTCCTCAGTGCTGTCAGCCCAAGGAGTTTTCATGAACATGAGGAAATATTCACATGCACCCAAAATAGTGATACTAAAATACAGATGAGACTGCTTTGCTTGTTCCACCGAGCTTTGAACCCACCTGTGTTAGCTGACAATCACATCAAAATGCATGTGACTATTCCAGATTTAACCCCAAAAGCCTGACGTTCATTCTACTCTGCAAAACAGCTCTCTCTACTACATTAATCTTCTGCATTCTCCTTTTAGAATAAGAAGTGACGATCTTTCGTTTTCTGTCAAAATAACTTGCATTTTTCTGTTCCCTTCCCCTTCCTTTTCTATCCTATTATTCCTTTCCGAGATGTCTTACACTGCTCTAAACTTTCATTCACTCATCTTATAATGCAGGATCTCTTTAGTATGCAGAAATTAGTTGTAATGCTAGACTGTGCAATGCTAAGAATGGAGATATTGTCCAAATAGTAGTTAACAATGCATATAAAATCAGCAGGTCTTCCTTCTCATTTTATTTTATCCATTTCATTTCATGCTAACAGTGAGATGACAGCCTTATTGTCATGAAAAATATAGTTCCTGGGAAAGGACTTTTGAAGTGCCTTCAGTCTGGGAATTAAAACATCACCTGTAACAAGGTAGAATTGGTCAGAAATACCCTGGCATTTAAATAAGTAGAGAAAATTAAGTGGATATACAGGTTACACATATTCTAGCAAATTCATCTCAGATCTACAGTTCTTCATGTATTTTTAAATGCCTATGAGCAGAACTGTTCTTTCAGCTCCGCATAGTGGTTCTCACCCCCATTTTATGTAGCTGCTGAACTCTCATTGATGTTTGTGAAAAATCAATTTTCAGCTGTCAGAGGAGTGCTTTCAGTTGCACGTGCAAAGTCAATAAACAGGAGTGCCAACCTGGGCCGTACGGCAAAGGCTGCAGATGCAAGTGCATCTCCGCGTTTGGTTCTGAACATAAGTCTTTAAGACCGACGTACAGACCACCAGCAGTATGGAGGGAACGTTAGAATGAGTCAGAGCAAAGGCTTCTGCAGGATATTCAGTGTATCACACAGGGAAATCTGACGTACTTGAAACATTTTCTCTAGCAAGGGCTTTTGGTCTCCTGCTCACCATGCTCTGTCCTGCATCAAGACCAATGCAAATTAAAACAGAAAAAAGGTATTTTTTTTATTTTAACTGATAGGCAGAAAGTCTATATACAGTTTGTGTGGAACTATATCCTCTATTTCCACTTTTAAGCCACTTGGACTGTAAATTCCTCCAGGAAGAGGCCATATATTGCATGCATTTGTACAGTCTCTTTCTACAGCAATAACAACAACAATAACAATAATTGTTATTGTCGCTATTATTATTAATAAAAACACAGCAGTTGCAGAAGTTAGGGTTCCCTTAGGAACCTCATAAAGGTCTTGGTGGCTGAGAGCCGGGAGTTTTCCAGGGAAGTACATTAGCCAAGTCAGTTTGCCTGAAGCAAAGATGAACAATCTGCAGGTCACGCTGCTCCCCCAAAAAGCTGATTAGTGTTCCTCAGGTTTCATTTTGAATTCACCCCATATACAGAAAATACACACCATGAATTTGTGCAACCTGAAAGGCAATGTAGCATTTTCAGCTAGAGGAGTATTTGAATTATCTTTTTTTCTATTCTCTTGTGAGCCTAAACTTTTTGGGTTTTGACTTTCCAACAATTGCAATGGATGATGCAAAGCATTTTACTGTACATTGCATGACAGATATTTTTTCATTTAATCATTTTTAGCCTTTTCACCTCAGGGCTCTGATTTACAAGCCAGTTACAATTAACAAATTACTGTACCACATGTCAGCTAAGGTACAGTGTCTGCCCATGTATTTAGCTCATGTCCATGGGTAAAAATGAGATTATTTGACTTATTTTAGCTAACAATGAAAAGGATTTAGTGAGAGAAGCTCTGACTGGCACGATTTCCTACCTGGTGTTCATTTTCCCTCCCTTGTTTCATGGAGTTAATACGTCAGTGAGCTTTAATAAAATTTTTGGACAATTCATGTAATGCTGATTCACAGATTCACACTGATGCTTTGTCAGCTGCACACACTCTGATTTCTAGTTCTTTCTAGCTCCTTTACTGCCTTCTGGGGTTCATCTCTCTGAATATTTAAAATATGCCATGCTATGAGCTGCAATTCAATTTTACCACAATGTATCACAAATGTATCACTAAAAAGCAGATTTTTTTTGAATCTCTGAATGAGTTTTTGAGCAAGATTGTCGATGAACTAAAATGTTTACACTGGAAGAGCTGGAACAATCAGATATGAACTGAAAGCCCCTAAAATCTGAGTCTTTGTGAGCACAGTTCCAGTTGATGTTCATTCATAACACGTCACTTCATTCAAAAAGCTCCATCATATTTTGCTCATAACCACCAAGAGATGCTAGGTTTAAATGTCATTTACTGAAAACTCTGACATTAACAAAATGCCTTAAAACATGTCATGATGACATAACACTGAAATAAAACATACAGAGGGAATATAAAATTCTTATCATTCTTGGGAGCAATTTTACCTTTGTGCGTTCTATGCTCGGGTAAAATCTGAATATTCTGAAATAGCTCCACTAACTCCATGCCACCAAGGTCTAACATTAACTGCGCAGACCTGCTATACCCACTGTGCTCAATATGAACTAGAGAGAACTTCCTCTGGGCAAAGGCCATGGTTTGAGATGTAGCCTGGACGTGCAGGCTGAGCCACAGGGGAGCAAGCTGCGGGAGGGGGGACCGAAAGCACTTTTGCCTTCTTTTGAATCTGCCCTTCAACTTGTAATGCGACACGAACTCTGTGATTCACTTCTCTATCTGCAACATGGATATAATGAAACACAATTTCAGGGGTTAAAGTTGTACTGCATTTTGTGAGGCATCCAAACACTGTAGAACTGGGCTGGCATAAGCAAGAAACAGTGACAAAAACAGAGTCCACCAGGAGCTACTGCAATGTGTCATTAACTAAGTGGCAAGTAGTTGCTTTCTTTTCTTAACTTCAGTATATTTCTACTATTTAAGGACTAGGAACTAATATCAAGGAAGTGAATGTATTTTCAAAAATACCATTCATTCCAGAAATTTGTCCATCAGCAATTTTGAATGGCATACAAAGCAGCAAACCTCCTTTAGAGCAAACACTGAAGTGAACCAGCAAAACATTTCAAAAACATTGGTGGTGTAGCTCATGTTTCTTTCTTTCACTTAGTATTGTTACAGAAGATAAGCCTTCTGATCAGTGGCTGCCAGCTTTAAGAAATAGTGATATATTTCTAAATAATCGACTGCTACTTATTACCATACTTTTGATGTGGTGGAACATTCATGTGCCTTATTTTCCACTTCCTTGGGGTATCCTGGTTAAATGTCACATGCATTTTTCTCCCATATTAAGAAAACAAAACCTGCATATTCGTTCTTTTTAAGAGAGGCGTAAATGCAATAAGAAGAGAACATTGATTATTCTATTCATCTATAAATGACTCCAGTAGATATATAAGTAATACTGGAAAACATAATGCAGCCTTAATTATCAGCAGTGTTACCCCTCTGTTTATAAGTCATGATAGATGAAACCTGCAGCAATCAATCTGGTTGCTCTGACAGCAGTTTAAGCTAAATCACAACAAAAGACACAAAGTTAAAAAGCCAGACTATCACATGTATTTTACAAACATATTGTTATTTAATATAAGATCTCGGTTTCATTAACCAGATTTCTGCTCCTTAGTAATGAAATTACGAGCAAATGTCCCTGTAAATGTATCTGAGAGCTAAGGTGTGCAAGAGCTCCATGCACTCCTCCTTAGCTGTTCCTGATATCAGAATAAAAACACAAAGAATTGCCCTTTTCTCACTCCAAAATGCTCGTGGTTCCATTCCCCAAATCTGTAGCCCAGAAAAGCAATCTACCTAGAAAATGCTTGTTATCACAGCCCCAAAAGGCACAAATCTTGGAAAGGAAAGAGCAATGAGTGAATAAACTATTAAAAATTTTGTGCTTCACCCATTTACGTGCTACAAATCTGGCCTTCATCTGGTGTTCCCTATTCACAGTACCTCACACAGTCTTAGCACTTTCAAACAGGAAAAATTCTCTTTTTTCTAGAGAAACAATCGTTTTATTTTACACTTTAGGACTATTTCTTGCAAGGAGTAAACTAGAACCTGGGATTAAGTTTTATTTTCTACAATGAATAAAACAGAAACATGGGGTGTTGCAGATTCAACGATTTATTGTTAATTTGTTATTCCTACTCACCATTGAGTTCTATGTCTATATATATGATAAACTATATTTATAGATATAGATTTTACTTTACTTACTTTATATGGCATACAAAAGAAAATATTTCCTTGTATCAGTTACTTCTTAACTAAATGTCAAAGGTTTGAATGTATTAACTGAAGAAGTCTGTCCTGACAGCCAAATAAGACTGTAGCTTTTAAGCTTTACATTATATTTAGCAGTTAGTCAGGTTTGATTCATTTCGCTATATGCAGTGCCAAGGCATGCCCTTGAATCTTTTACATTTTTAAAAGCTAAATGGATTCAGTGTTTCTCAGAAAGATAACTTTGTCCTGTTTGCTTGAAAGTACATTAAAATTGGTCAAGATTTCCAAGCAAAGATACTCCTATGCCACATTGATATGTCATCAAAACCAATTAAGTCTCTCTTTCCTCATCCATTCTGTATTTAGAAAAAAACCTGCCATGTTGACTGTGATGTTTATATACTTTGTGTGCGTGTGATCCCGCGCTAGCCAAGGCTAAATAAGAAGAGCACCAGATTTCAGCTGCCCGAGCACCAACACTGCAAGGATGCAGTCACCAGGCGTCCCTGCTGCGACGCACCTCCCGCCCTGCGGTCAGGGGGTGCAAATGCCACCCAGGAGAACCCAGCGGTTCCTGACATAGAAGCAGGGCCACTTATTTTCAGTGGTTCTCCTAGAGACTGAGCAGGTTATTTTGTGGGGGCTATTCTGTGTGGATAAACACTCTACAATCATCCTTTCTCTCTGGCAGTACTGCTGAAGTTTAGCAGGCCAGTTGCCCAGCACAGGTTTTGCCCCGATTCTTTGTGTAGCCTTGGGCGGCGTGGGGATTTGCAGGATGCGGTTGGATGAATGCGTGCAAGAAAACTCTCCTGAATGGGAACTCACGTAACTGTTGTACTGACAAAGCTAAAATAGACCCTTTCCCACTCTCCCCATGCTACCTGGCCTTGCATTGCTAACAGGAATAGGAAGCAGTTTGTAATTTTTTTATTAATCCTCTTATCATTCACATTAATGCAATGTCGCACAAACCTGGTAGTCGAAATGAGGATCCTAAAGATTGTAAATCTTATTTACTTTTAGTGGAAGTTCTTCAAATGCCACCTGAGCAATGCAAAGCACTTTTGTTAAAACAAGAGTCAGGCCCATGAAAGAATAGCCTCTAGTCAGGTATTATGATTCAGTTATCCCTAACTATTATACCAAACACCCTCATGTATACAGCCGAGATACATCCCTTTTCCTATTATTCTTTGCACTATTTTTGATAGCCAGTGAAAGTTTCCCTGACATAGTTTTGACAATTCCATAATTAATTTTTCTTCATTTCATTGTGTGTCCTTAATAACACTATGTAGGCAACAGATGTCAAGTCTTTCCAAGTGGAATGAAGCAGAAGTGAACTCGCATCCCTAATAAATTGTTTATTGAATATTTATTTTTACTTGGATGACAAAGTGCTAGTGAATCTACTGGTGGTAAAGCCCATGCTTACATGCTACAGCACAACATTTATTGAAGGAGCTATTCTTGCCAAATCTATATTGCATTTATAAATCTTCAAAACAAACCCTGGTAAATGTCACTTCTTCTTAAATGCTCAGCAGAATCAATGACAAGCGATGCTGCCTTTGCCCTTGAAGAATTCACGTGTTTGGATCTGAGTCCAAATTCTAAAAACCTGGTTAGAAACACATACAGTGTAAACACACATGCAATGTACCAAAAGCACCAAGGAAAGAAAGGAAAAGTTACTCGAAATGCAAAAATGAAATACGAACAGGAAAGCTTGTCTATTGTTTTTCTAGACTTTCATTGTAAGCTGTGTGCAATATGCTACTACAAAGTCCATTAACTTACTTCCATTCTGCATTGGAATATTTTGCAGTGGTCTTCTGTATGCTACTCAAAAACAATCGGTTGCTTTTGACATATTTTTAGTATCCCATTAGGCACCTTTTGAAATAAATATTAATATAAAATAAAGAAAAAGTAAAAATATAAAGTTACGATACCTAATTCTATCTACCAAAATTTTGAAACTATTCTGGCATGATATCAGGCAATATCATGCGCTGTGTATTTATCTGTGTTTCCTATGTACGTAATTTTCTTCCCAGTAGCTGGTATAGTGCTGTGTTTTGAATTTAGTATGAGAATAATGGTGATAACACACCGATGTTTTAGTTGTTGCTAAGCAGTGTTTATATAATTCAAGGACTTTTCAGCTTCCCATGCTCTGCCAGGTGCACAAGAAGGTGGGAGGTGGCACAGGCAGGACAGCTAACCCGAACTGGCCAAAGGGATTTTCCATACCATACGACGTCATGCTCAGTTTATAAACTGGGGGGAGTTGCCAGGGGGCAGCCATCGCTGCTCAAGGACCGGTCGGGCATCGGTCATCAGGTGGTGAGCAATTGTATTGTACATCACTTGTTTTGTATATTCTTGTATCATTATTATCATTATTATTATTTTCTTGTCCTTTACTGTCTTATTAAACTGTCTTTATCTCAACCCATGGGTTTTACTTTTTTTTTCTGATTCTCTTCCCCATCCCACCGGGGGTGGAGAGGGTGGGTGAGTGGCTGTGTGGTACTTAGTTGCCAACTGGTGTTAAACCACCACAGTCCTCTTTGGTGCCCAACGTGGGGCATGAAGGGTTGAGATAACAACAGATCTGACCAGAGCATGTTAAAACAAATTTGTTATAAGCATTCATTATATTAGTTTAGTAGGCGCTGGTCCCAGCGTTGATTTATTTGCTCTCAAAGGTGTTGTATTTGTTCTCAGAGTTGTGAGACAAGGCGAAAGACTATCAGCAGAGTGCAAGAGACTAGATAAAGAGAATCTGTGGAGATTCAGCAATGGAGAGTCCCCCTTCTTCAGAGTTATAATCCCCACAAGCACGTTATACCCTCCCAGCCACAGAAAGTCAGGGACACCGCAGCCCTCACTTACTCTTTTTATAAGGATCTTTTCTTCAGGGGAGAAACTGGTCGTGTGGTTCTCCTGACTTGACCCACGCCTACCTTCAGTGCACCTCCTCACTAACCAGAACCAGCATTTCTTCTCTTTTTAACAACACCTACACTTGTTTCACTCACAAATGGTGCTGAATGTGTTAATTAAACAGAAAATAATTGGCAGAGTTTGTTGTAGAAATGACATTTTAATAGTGGATGAAATCTTGGGGTGATAGTAATTGATAAAATATAAAGTGAAATGGAAAAAAAATTGATTCAAATCAAGGCCTTCTGCTTATTGCTAGAAGAAGTCATCACAGTAAAAAAAAAAAAAATTGGTCTCCATCTATTGACAGCTGCCAGGCTGCTAATTGCCTCAGAATGGAAAACTGGCTTTGAAATGGGAATAGTTCAAAAGCAAACAAAAAACCACAGCCTAAATGGTGATGATGAGCAAAAAATGACTTCTCAAGCACACATCCCAGAAAATGGTGGACAAAAAGATTATGAGATACTTCGTTACTTTTTATTTCCGAGCTAAACAAAGCACATTCACAAAAAAAAAAAAAAAAAGAAAAGCAGTTCTAATCCTTTCCCATTCTTTATAGTAATATTTGATAGACATACAGGTAGGATGAATAAACTAAGTCAGCAATTTTACTTTATTTAGTAACATCCCTGGGGATAGTATGTTGTAGTTGGTATAAAGAGGTTTACTGTGCTCCATGAGACTTTAGAAAATGTCATTATTACATTACTGCATTGTTTTATTCTAAATAAAAGATAAACCCACTGCTCTTACAATTTAGATTTGGGTTTGATGTCTGCATGCAGTGATTTGTAAAGCTTATAAAAAATGCTTGAGCACATACCACTTCTTTTTCTCCAATTCTTGTACGCTTTGTTAAATAGTTAATTTAATGCAACAACAGGAAGATATTTTGGATCTTTGCAGGAGAGGTGGATTACACAGCAGCCACTAAATACCGGCAAAAGCGTCACGTTGAACAAAATTTCCAAACGTGTAATGCAAAGTGTCTTTCAGTTAAACCACCAACCCTGAAGATATCTCAACTGAGTAAAGGAAAGATTCCAGTCCCCCTGTTTGCAAACCACTGAAAACCAGGTGTCAAGGTGCTGGAAAGCTGCCCTTTCACCAACTCTCTTTGGCTATGTGACAATGAAGTGAGAACCTGTTGGAAGCAATAAATGGTTCTCTGTAAGTATCTTTTCAGTCTTTGTGGCTTTAATCCCACACAACTATAACTGATAGCCTTGATTTGGAATAATTTAGGGGAATTCTTACTGTTCCCTAAGTGCAATGAATTAAGGAGTTAGAGTAAGACTTGAGGGAAGAAACACAACCTGTTTGTGATATGGATTACAATGAAATCTAAATAAGATACAATTTCCTATTACATAAGAATGTGTTTAGTCATGTCATATTCTTCATTCTGCTCCCTGTATCTCCCTACAAAATATTTAGGGTTGTATGACGGAGATGAAGTAAGACAGGTTTCTGATCTGCAAAACAATTCAAAAATGTTTTTTTTTGCAGAGGCAATCCTACATTCATCTGCTGCCTGCTTTAGAGTTTCCATCTGGACAGCTGGCAGTCACTCACTACAGTTCAGACTACCTTGAAACGTAGCACAGAGGCTTTGGGCAAACTCTAATTTAGATACTCGGCAAGGAAAGAACAGGTTCTCACTAAAATCACTTTCATTTTCAGATATATCAGTCAAATGAACAGTAGTTTCATTTCCATTCTTCCAAAACCAGAAAGGTAGAAAACCACTTGAAAGCTGAAATTATCATCACGGGAAGTTTGTTGTGCCTTGAACCTCTAGATATAGGTTGAAATAGACCTGACAGGTTTAGTCCGTTCGTTTCTCCTCTATCCCTTTCTCCATCTAGAAACAGATCTAATTAAGAGGGTTTAAAAAAAAAAAAATCCATGTAATGAAGAGAAAAAGCCAGTATTTCTAGAAACATCATTATTTCATTAAAGCCATTCTCTGAACATCACTGTTCTCTGCATCACACACAAAAATGGAACTGCAGTTGCCTTCTCCTCCTCCTCTTTCTGTTACCGTGTTGTTAATTCCAACTGCGAAGCCACTGACCCTTGAAATTATTTTCACATGCCTGCAAAACACATCTGGCTTCTCCTTACCTTTATCTTTCTAGAATTGTTCTTTCAAAATTCTGGAAAATATTAATTCTGTTAACAAATATCAAAACTTAGCCTTGGTTTTAGCCTTTGAGACTTAAACATCTAATGAGGGAATTCAGAGTTCAGCTTGCATTATTCTTCACTAGTAACATAAAAACAGGTTCAGCATACATAACACTGCTGCAGCTTAAGCACAGCAAGATATACCCCGAACTTTCAAATCCCTGCTTCTTATTTGTACAAGCCAGGCTATGAAAACAGACACTTCTAATGAATTCACTGAGAAATGCTTAGTAGAAGTAGCAATGGCAGACTTAGAGCTATAATATTTAAAGCAACTGCAAAATTGTGCTGCCATCAGAAAAGGAACAAAAGCTTTGTTAGTTTTGAAGCTTACATTTATATTCAGCATAATAATTCAAAGTATCACTGCCTGCCACTATTAGGATACAGAGGTCAAATATGGCAAGTAAAAAAAAAAAATTACATTCACAAGCTATACAAAAGAGAAAATAGGCTCAAATTGTATGAAGTGCAGTGACATTATTTAAATGTCTTTGTTAATCAGGGTCCTGACATAAGAGATGGTGCTGAGAAGAATTTGCTCTTCAGACTCTTCTCAGCATGGGTCAAATCTGCTTAATATTCCAAACGCTGAGTCTAGCTGAACCATGTTACCCCTTTATGATCTCCCATCCATTTTTTTTCTCCGTTGAATTCAAGATGCACTGGTATTTTCAGTTTTCATCACTGCTAAAGGGCAGGGAAGCTATAGTATAAACAGTGAAGTTCCTTTCAAGCCTTGTTTATAATGATTTATATATTATACAGCTGTTAGACCTGCAGAAATTTTTGCGGAAAGTCAGAACACAAAAAAAGTTTGGGAATGTTTACTTTTGACCTTATTTATTTTTTTCCAGTTGCTCAATGAGAGACAAAAAATAGGACTATCTGCTGATTCATATATGAGAAAATAAGAGCAGTCTAATTTCCACCCCATATAGCCACAACGGTGTGAAGCCTGTGCAAAGCAAAGAACGACGGGGCCCACAGAGCATTTAATGTACAGATGCTGCTGCTTACTTATCTCCACCAACATCCCATTTGAAGCACACCCATGAGGACTACGAAGGATGTTTAAGATGGCCAATTGTCACTCTTTCATGGATGAATAAAAGATAAATAAAAAGATCAAAGTCATGCAGGTTGTAAATCTTAGCCAGTACGTTGGTCTCCCCATTCTCAGGTGATGTTTGTGGAGAGCAAAAAGGGTTCACAAGGTAGCTCTGGCCCTCCTGTTGGCACCACACTGTAGGAGATGTGCTGTGCAATCACAAGATCAAGAACTTGTATTCCTCTACAATTCCTTCTTTCCGCAGCACTCTTGCAGCTCCCCCAGCCATCCGCAAGCTTAATCCCTGCCAGCTGCTTTCCCGTCACCCAGACTTGCTACCTGTGGGGTTGGGAGGCTATTTTTGTTTCTCTGCCAAAATACTCAATCCATAAAAGTCTTTCTCCCATTTCAAACAAGACATACAGCACAATGAGACAACATGAAAGAGCAGCTGGCCAGTTTATTTTGATTTATCGGAAACATTATGGGATTGCCCAAAGGCCTTGATCAGAGTCCAGTTGTGCTCAGAGCTGTTCCACCCTGTCTGCAGCAGTGCAAAGCAGTAAGACAGATGAGGTTGCTCTAGACAAGATGAGATCCAGCCCACCCGAGGACAACTGGTTTTGCAGTGTTCAGAATCAAAACCAATCCAATCCTAACTACTTACTTCACAGAATGTCATACCCTTATTTACACTTAATGGTTATTTTTTCAGTTGCAGATAGAGTGGGGAATGCCCCATTTAATTCAGAAGGGACAAAGCTATTGAACTCAGCTTTGAGACAAGTCTTCACCAAACCAGTGTATGTCACAAGGGTTTTCATCCATAATGTTGAAATAGGGAGGCATACTGATCAGGTAGCTAGGGTTATACTACAGAATATTTTCCATGTTTTCAATGGGTTTAATATAAATTTCATTATTTCTTGCCCATGGCTCTGATTGCTCTATGTTTACCCAGCGGTAGACACCCAACCCCAGCAAGAGCTTAAAGGCTATAATTAGAGCCTTGCAAGTTAGGAGGAGACACCAAAAGTGTTAGAAAGGCTGAAACTGTTTTGATACCTTCTTCTATGATCAGCACAGGCAGCAACAACCGGGTGCTATGGCTGAGTCACTTCTGGGAAAGGAGGTGCACTACACACTGTATATACAACATAGTATAAATGCACTGTCTTTTATTGGAGATACTTGCACTTCATTTATTAAAAAAACCCTCAGACAGACAAAGTGCAATAACAAAGGATAGATCACAAGGCGAAGTATGAGATAACAGGAGGAAGGATTTTGGAAAAGAAAGGGAGGAAAGAAGGTTAAATGTATTTCTTCCTCTCCTTCTTACAATTTTCTTCACGGTGTTTTCCTCTTTTTCAGGACCAGCTTCAGAAGGGGAGTATTTAAGGATTAAAAGAGAACTCTTCCCTTCAGAGAACTGGTTTCACCAAATGTAATGTTGACAGGCACTGTACAGCTATGGTGTGTATTTGGGAAGACATAATAAATACGAACTGAAAAGGTCACATCTCACACAGGCACCTTTGACAACTCATGCAAACTCTCTCTCAAAATACAGCTCAGAAGTGGATACAGTAACACATTCCTTCTGTCCAGCATTCACAGTAACTAGGGTTTCACTTAAATTTCCTATTAAAAATCTCGATTCAGGAATATACCCCGCTTTGATTTAACACATTCCCAGAACGGTAGTCGTGCTCCTGTATTCAGCAGTCCAAGTCTGACATGGAATTATTTCTTTTTCATAACAATAAATAAAAAATACAGTTTTCCAAGGAAACAAAACAGACAGCAATCCGTTTATGATGACATCCTACTCATTCATGCTCACACCCTACTGCCAATCAATATTTAAGAGATTAATGAGTCTTCAAATTGTAGAAAACCAGTAAATAACTGCAATGCTTTTAAATAAAAATCATGCGTGACTTGATTTCTCTTCTTTTTCACGGTTAGCTCTTGGGATTGAATGGGTTAATTTATTTCCTGAGACAGAAGACCTTAGATAAGCTTGGCGGTTATGTAGGCATGTCTGGGTTGCTAGGAGTTCAAACTATCAGCTTGCAAATGGAGCTATTTCAGATCCCAGGTGATCCAAAGAACAGGTTCTCCTCATGCACTAAACGATGCAGGGATTATATGGAAAAAATAATATGCGATCATATAATCAGACATTGCACTGTAACACACAAGCACAAAGATGCTGAATTAAGGCAGTGCAGGAAATGCCAGAATTACATTTGTCTACCTTCTGAACGTTTGATTTGCAGTCCTCAGAAGGGTTTTTTTAATTATTATTTTTATTAATCACAAGTACTGTCTATAACACACAGAGACTATGATACAGTACTGGGTAATAATGAGACCTCTCGTGTGCAGTTCCTGTTTGTTAATTGTCCTGATATTTTTCTTACTTGGACATGGATATTCCAGTGGTTAATGATATTATATCTTCTGTATATCAGTTCACTCATGCATATGACCACTTGATTGCCTCACATACACTGTTTAACCTAATTATCATAAACACTGACGTCTCAAGAATTTTCTCTGACTCCAAGATCTGCGCTATTGAAACAGGCATAACTCTCTAAGCAATTTCTGAGCTTGGTCATAATACAGTAAACCTGTGCCACTTCGCTAAGTCTGATGCATCATTGATAAACACTGCTGAACCGGTTTCAAAAATATTCTGTACCTTATGCTATTGTTTGCATTAAAGCAAAGGCTAAAACACCTATAGAATAAGAAGGGCAGGAGATATGGGGGAAGGGGAATTGCTTTTGTGTTTTTTCTTAATAGTTTATATAAGCATGAGAAACACCACAAAGTACTTAGTAAGGGGAAAAAAAATGCAGGCTTGAGTTTATCCAACAATGAAAGTAATCAGAACCTGTCACACAGTATATAAAATATGTTCAAACACATACTTGACTTTAATTTATTGGTGCTAAAGCTCCATTGAATTAAACTGGAGTTCAGGGTGCTAAGCACCCCTGTAAATCAGAAGATTCATGCACGTGTGATTGCGGTCCCGGGCTGCCTGTTTAACAGGAAATCACTTTTATCATCGCAGCGAGTCGAGGAGAGAAGCCCATGACCAGAAAGCTATTTTTATCCACCGAATCTGTGACTCTGTGTAAACTATTTCTCCAGGAAATAAATATGTAAAGGTGGCATCAATTATTACAGTTTCAATTAAGGTACTGAATGGCAGGAGATGCCATGCATAGCAGAAATGACTAATTTGAAAAGGGAATAAAGTACATTTTTCAGATAAAGCTGGGGTAATTTTTTTTTTTTTAAAGAATTTAGGCAGGATATTTATTCTGTTTTCAAAGGAGACGACAGTATCCACGCATGATAAAAATCTTCTCACTTCCTCTTCTAGACAAAGGTGGAGACACGAGGCTAGTTTTCATATTCAAGACCCTCAATTATTAGTTTTGCTACCTTCCCAGCCCTTACAAAAGCCTCAGCTTTCCTTTTTTCTTAAAGATTTTAGTAAAAATCCTGAATATGTGATCCCGAACTGAGAAACAACACAGAGATTAAATACATATGTATGTGCACATGTGTGTTTAGATCACCAGAAATTAATAGCTCGTGTATCACCATGCTAAAACATCTTCATGATTGGCTATATGATACATGATTGTTGATTTTTACATGAAGCATATTGACAAAGAACCTGATTTGTAATGTTTTGGGCTAGTTCAAGGGTTTGAGAAAAAAACTACGACAACAAAATGAATTTGCAGAAATTACTCAGGAATTGATCCTATTTCCACCGAATTCAGCGAAACTGCTCCATGTGCTATATGCACTCCATTTAACCCACCTCCTAAAATTATCAGCAAAGTGATCGGGAATGGCAGGGCAATCCCTGCAAATGAGTAATTGAAGTGATACTGCTGCTAATAACACAGTGCCCTACATTTATATAGCACCTGCCACCCCCAAGGGTGCTAAAGCGTCTAAACCTGCTGCGTAAGGAGTAGAAGTCATACAAACAGGGTGAAGTCCAGGCTGTCAAACAGCATCCCTGGCACTGACTTTGGTCCAGGACAGCAGATCGTTTCTCTCCAAAACCCACAGGAAATTTTCCACTCAGAAAAAAAAGGGAATCTCTCTGATCTCTTGAGATATGAAAGAGCAGCCCACATTTAACTTCACACAACTCCGACTCCTCTCATGCCTGACTCTTTTCCCTGCCCATATTTCTCTGCTTTAACTTTTCTTTCCCTCCAGTCAACTGCGAACATATATATGAAGATTTGATTTTTAGGAAGCACCTTCAACTCGATTCACTTCAGTTGAATCTTCAAACACTCAGCCTCTCTGACTATCAGGCCATAAATATAAGAGAAGTAAATATCTGTACCCTGCAACCTCTCCCCTTCTCTCTCTGTGACAGTGCTGCTCACAGCTTCCCCAGGGACTGATTTATCCACAAGACTGGCATTTTAAATTCAACAATGTGCAATTCATTTTCACAGTCCTCAAAGATAACAAATACTCAGTTTTAAATTATTGAATCATTCATTTAACTTAGGATGCCTGAAAATTATCATTTTTATGGAAAGTAATAAATTGTAATTGCAAGTAATAAAAATATAAGTAAAGAGAACACCCGGACATGCCACAAAGAAAATACCTCATTCTGTAAATGAGTGTGTTTAATTAATGATGATTTCTAATTGTAACACATTACTTACAGAATTAACACTTTCTATATCTATTTGCTAACCCCAATTTTAAAAGTTATTTCAGCTGCGAATGATTCGTGACTTTTTTTTTCATAACAGTTCCTCTGAGTCCAGTCTTCCAAGAAGCAGCGGGAAGCGATGACAGGCTTTGGCTGCTCAAGCCCCGGCATGGAGCATTTTCAAGTGGGCACATAACAGACTATCTGGAGTCGTGCAAAGGTTCACATTCAGACCTGCTGACTGTGACGTGATGTACGGACTCCTGAACACTATACGTTAAGAAAAGGTTTCTATTAAATTGGCAGTCCAAGATATACTAAGGTAATCTTCGGTTCAGTATCTTGGAGATATTGCAGTAACCGTTACTTTCCTGTTTACCTGGACGAAGCTGTAGTGTTCACCGCAAGCTGGAGCACTAGCCCCATTGCAAGAATACAGACACCTTTCCTGGACAATATAAGCCCTCGCAAAGAGTCCCAAGTGGTTAAATCCAAAGGCCATCTCCTGCTTAAGAGAACAGCAAAGCTCCAGTAGTATGGAGTAAGCTGTTCACTCTGGTTGTTGTAACACTGCTTGTACAAAACAATAAAGTATCATATTTATCAGTGCTAGCGGCTGCTAGTCTGGTATTATGACTGATTACCGTGAGATCCAAAATTCGAGTCTAGATCTCAAAATTTGCTGATGATAATATTCTGTCAACACAGAATAATCCTTTGCACTGTTCTTCTCCACTTATTTAGCAAGTTTGGCAACAGTGATACTGTGCTGAGGGCTGCCTTATTCGAGCTGGAAAAAATCAGTATCTTGACTTTCATTTTTCAAGAAGTATTACTCCGTGATTAAGGTTGCTTCTTTTGTTGTCTGTTTATTTGTTTCTGCTTTCCCATTTGAATTCATTTGGATTCAGCTTCCAGCCTACTTCAGCCAAATCTTGTCTTTCTCTGCTAGATTATAGAGGCTTCTGGTAACCAGTATTTTCGGCACATTAAGGCCCTTCTGCACTGTAAAAAAATCGTCTCTCTTTCTTTGAGAAAAGCAGAACAGATGGAGCTCTAAGTTTCCCACTATAAGGCATTCTCTCAAAATTATTTTTCTGGCCCATTCGTTTACCGTCTTCAATTTGCCAACATAATTTAAACAAATGCGGACACAAAACCGAACAAGGTATTCCAGTAGCTGCCTGACTAATGCAATATATATAGAGAAAATCACTTCCCTCTCGCTAAGTCACTATTCTAATCTGTATATCCAAGATATACATTAGCCTTCTTTGCCTCAGCTCTCATAGAAAGCCCCAATGAGCTGCTTCACTGGTATGACCCTAACACCTCTCTCAAGTGCAAGCCCTCAACACAACAGATACCCTTATTGCAACCCCCAGCCTGCATTCTCATTATACATGGGGTTTTTTTTGAATGGCCCATGTTGGCAATCATCCTAAATTCTCTGGTAGGACTTAATTACTATTCACAATTCCAATAGTCTATAAGTCATCTGGAATTTTTTTTACTGGCAGCAACTATATACATATCTCCACCTTATTGACAAATTTGTGGATGAGAATTGAGCCAGCATCTATCCCTATGGAATTTCACTAAAAACAATCTTACTTAAGTCTCATTATTATTTTGGGAGTGGAAAGCATCTTTCTATCCAAATAAGGAGCAGTATTCATATATTAAAAAACATGCAAAGCCAGGCTTTCCAAGGCATAGCAAATGATGGGCTTCATTATGTAGAAATGTAGAGGCCATGCATGAAAATAACATCTGCGTATCAAAAACAATGGTCCTTAAAAATCAATTTCTTTTGAGCAGAAATCCTTAGACCTTGTGTTTTGCACAATTCAGTGTGCATTAGAACACCACAAAATAATACTGTACAAAATAAAGAATGCATATGTTTATACACATTTGGACCACAAAGACAAGAATTAACAAAAAATTTCAAATAACTACAATACAGTATGGAAAGCACACTGGATGGAAGTACATTAATGCTTCCATAATGGTGATATTTTATTCAACACGGACTTTGTCAAGGATATGAATCCTTTCTGCCTGTCCCTAGAGTCCCCAGGCCCCAAATAACACAAGATTAACTTTCATGACAGACTTTTTTTCTTTGGGGAGGGAAGGAAAACAAAGGGAAAAATGTTTTGTCAGCATAAAGGACAAAGTCTGAAAGCAGATACAAGTTCATAACAGAAAAAAATCATCTTCATTATTTTTGAAATTACCAGAACCCCAGAATTCAGGAAAACACCAAAACGTGCAGCCCATTCATTCCTCTGGAAGCAGCAAATGCAACTTACAGCAATGCTAAAAAGTTTCTTGGATAGGAAAGCTTCTAAGGGGCGTCTGCATTAGTACTCCTGACTCCTCCTCAGTTCCTCCTCCTTCGCTCTCCGCTCACCAAGAGAGATGGCCAAGGCTGCACATCTCAGGGTAAAATTTGTAATATAATCAATAAGATGCCACAAAGCTGAATATTTGATGCTAGTTTCTTATTCTCGTTGTGCTTCCGCAGGTTTGGTCTCCCTCCCCCCAACCTGCTCTCTTCCCTCTCTTCTGCAAGCCCCCTCCAGAGGTACCAACACTTCTAGCTCAAAAGCCACATTACCTCTCATTTTATGAAATTTCTGCAAGGAATAACCTTTAACCCATACTTTGCCTCCTCCCCTTCCCTGCCAAAAGCTTTATTCATTCAATTCTTTTTCAACCTCAATTACTTCCCATTTAACAAATGGTTGGTATAGCAGTGAAGCACTACAGTAAGAACAAAGGTTGGTGTTCTATTGCAATCTCTTCAGGGTAGAATTTAAGGCAAATTCTCTATCAGAGAAAGCCACCTCTCCTCGATTTTTCTGTCACCGCATTATTATTATACAGCTTGTCTCTGAAAGGAAGGCTCTCAGGGTGTCATGAACTCTCAGAGAATTTCTAGTCTACAATGCCTTTCAGTAAAAAAAGGAATGCTCCAGAGAGAAAATAACCTTTGTGTAGGGAAAGGTTTGTTCTGCAATATTGTCTGAGCATTGGCTTTACAGGGAAGAAATGAATCTTTGCATTTGCATCACCAGAGCGTAGAAACTGGTCCAAAAGAATACCACTCTGCACAGCCCGAGCTATACTGCTCTCTTCCCTCTGACTGAGAGACGGACAGACTTGAGCAGGATTAGGCAGTATATACAATCCCTCCTCTATTGATACACGTCTGCAGCAGAACACACACAATTGAATTCAGAAAACGTGAATCTTGTTCATTTCAAACGGTATTCTTTAATTAAAAAAAAAAGCCATGTCACTTACGACACCTCTTTTCTGATCTCATTTGAAGGATAAGGGAAGAACATATTCCTAATTGCCTTTTCCCCCATTCCTCAATCATTCTCTCATATTTCTTTCCCTGATTTTAAATACTTTAAATGCAGGCATAAATTCCTGCCTTTTGCTGGCATGTCTATAGCAGCAGTTCATGTCGGCAACAGGACAGCAACATCCTCATGGAGACAAATTAGTGATACTTCAGAAGAATCCTAAACTGTCTTGTCTAGAAAAAACCAGACTGCCTATAGCAGTATCAGTCATACATGCATAAACATACACAGAAACACACATCTTCTGGCACAAGAAAGAACAGAGGACAGGCAAAAATGACAGAAACTCTTAAAAAAGGGAGGAAATGAGGAGGCAGATTCCAAGCTGTACGAATTGTTAAATGCCCACTGAAAAAAAAAGGAACTCTAATAATTAATTCCAGCTAAGGATCTGCTCCTGAGAAATGAAAAGTGCCTCTCAACCTGCTCACATCCTGCTTTCCTGAATTATTTTAGTTACACAAAAACTTAGGGGGTTTATTATTTTTATTTCATATAATTTTATGTATTCCACTGTCATTTTAAAGATTTTTTTATTATTATTTTGTTTTAAATTGGAACGTTTTCTTTATCCAAAGGAGACTAGAGAAACAGAATGTTGAAATGTAAAAGGAAGATGAAATGATTAATGGAAGAAATGACTTATAAATACATAGGAAAAAAATAAAGAGCAGGAAAAGAAAAGTAAATTTTGTAGTATTCATATTTAGGTTCAAGGTCAACAAGAAGCATGATCAAAATTTATCCTCCCTTGAGAGTTACAGATTATTGAAGACAGTGGCACTTCATATGCTTTTCTTAATATTGTTTACAAATTACGTCTTCTGGGAGTTGTACAAAAAAATTTGTACTTTAAAGACATGCACGTGAGTTATTAGCTGAAGCTAATGGCCACCATTTCCACATATCTGAAAGATTATTTTTTTCCCCTGAAAGAAAAATAAACCTAAGAAAAATGGTATCATACTTGATGTTCTGCAAACATTTTAATAATACATAAAGTCTGAGTTAGAAAGGAAAACAATTCAAAACCAAATCAATAAAGTCTGTAATACTAAAAAATTTCAATTTAGCCTCCAGTTACTCTATGTCAGTGTTTACTCTATGTCGTACAGGCTACTTCACGTACCTGCATGCCTATGATATTCTTAGTGCTGTGAATCCTTTAGATGTATCCCAAAAGCTGAGATAACGCTGTTTAATACTCTGGAATAATAAACAATTAAAAAAACTCACTACTGCTGTCATTCAGTTATATTTTAAAAATAGCACAGCTAAGCAGGTGGTGAGTAGTGATTACTGTGCTTGCTGTCACCAATTGACTGCAGATTGTGCACACAGCAAATCTATGCCAAGATATCTAGTTATTTTTGTTATTCATCTTCTCTCTTCCTACTCATCAACTTTACCTAAATGTGTTTTCCAGCTGTAACATGCTGAGTTTTAAACTGTAGACTCCTAAAGACAGGGATTATCACTCTAAACTTGGTTATTACCTGTAGAACAGGTCAGAAACTAAATTTTCAGCCCAAGACTTTGGTAATCACTAAATGGCATCTTCAGAGACAGACTTGACCCCATAAGGGTAAATATGAGCAATAAAGGGTTAAGCCATTTGGTTCCTGAAGACTTTTTGACAGTGTTAAATGCTGAAAAAACATAAGGAAATCAGTATGCTAGTGAAAGGAGCAAACTGCAGGTTGTAAAATTTTAGGTTACCTATTGTTAAATTACCATCTATTTGTAAAATTATTTCAAGTTTGAATGATATGAAAGATGAAGATAGACGTAAATTAAGTATACTGCAGTTACCTGCAGCATTTCACAGTTCATTTCCAGAATATTTTGGGTCTTGTACTCTATGGTTCTTTTGTATAAATGGTTAGTACACCTGGCCAGCTCATCATGACAGTACTATTTCAGTATGATGCAGGAGAAATCATAAGAGGCTTTTAAAAAGGGAAAAAAAAAAAAAGAAAAGGTTTTCAAAACCATTGTCAAAATGAGGGTCCAGAAATCAATTTGTAATTATCTGCCAACACAAATCTAAAGGCTTTTCTGTGATAAGGGTGGTAATACATAGGGCTGTAATGTGAATTATTTCAAAGAATAAAAGACTGATTGTCTTCATGACCTATATAGCTTTTAGTGAGCTTTAAAACAAAATTACATTTTATACTTCTCATGAATGGCTTTCTCCCCCTTCTTTCCCCCTTTAAAAATGCAGGGGTTTTGTCCCATCTAGTAGGCTTTCAGCTTTAAATAGGACTCGGTTTCTTCCAGTGTTGATACATTTCGTTCCACTGAAAGTGAAGGCTCTGGCTTTGCAAAAGAGCTGAAGCTTCCCCTGTACAAAGGCAACCCTTTCCAACACGTTTAAAACTAAACTACAAACCATATGTTCATGTTATTTTTACACATAAGCTAGCACTAGAATTTTTTTTTTTTCCCTGGAAAACTTTTAGCATAAAAATATGATAAATAAAATAAATATTTCACAAGGTACAAAAATATCAGGGAATAGCTTACCAGAGATTAAAATGAAGGCAAATGAATATGAGGAAAAAAATTCAGTGTTTAGTATTTCCAACAAATTGAAATAAAAGACAAAGTGCAATGTTTTCTAAGAATATGAGAGCCATATTTGGATCACTGTACTTAATCACCTCAGCTCCTGTGGTCTGATGCCAACAGAGTGATTCTGGATGTCCCAGTAGGTGACTAGAGGCCTGGCTTTTGCTCACTCAGTGGTACTGAACATACACGTAGCCTTGCAGACCCAAACCCATGAAAGTTTCTGCGTGGGACACCAGTTGCAACTTTCTTATGCAAGGTTGCCTCCACATGCTTTTACTTATGGTTATTGCCTGCTTGAAAATGGCTTTCCAGGAAGACATGGTAGTCTATTATGTTAAAAATATTAAACATATTATACCATTAATATCGTGGAAAGTATATATTTACAGAACGACTTAATTTTTGAAAGAATATGTTTTTGTTCTGTTGGCTTTATTCAGAGATTCACAAGAATCAAGTACTACTTAAGTGTATTAGACTGAAAGCATTTTGGATCTTGGTAAGTAAGCGCTCCCTGGGATAAATACGTACATCCCACCCTTGTTAACAATAAGTCGGATTCTTAATTGAAGTACCTGCTGTCATATATGTCAGGATTCCTTTGTACTAGCAGCTAGATAATACTCTGAAAATGTGACTAATTTCTTTACCAATCTAGGATTTTTAAAACCATTCCAAAATTAACTTAATTATTCTGGATTTTTAGGACAACTCTTCCTAAGAAAATAAAAAATTTTGGTTCCCTGTTTGTTTTTTTTCCTGCTAATCAACCAACTTTATAAAATAACTGCCATGAAAAATAAGAAATGCTCTCTGCTTTGACTTCAGAAAAGGTTAGACAAGTAGTTCTTTCCTTGTACACAGTTTTAAGCTTTAAAAAAAGGTTTTCTAATCTATTAAGGTGAGATCTTTTCATTACTATATCTACTGATTTTTCTGATTTTTTTTTTTGTAGTATCATATTCTTCCTGCTCATAACACAATACATAATTTGTGCATTGACCCTGTATGTTTGTACACTGCCTAGCATTTTAAGGTCATATTCAGAAGTCCTGCATGAGGCCTTTTAAATAATAAATAAAAAAATACAGTGCCAACATATCCCTGCCAACTTTTCTGCAATTGGCAGGCACTGCTCATTTAATAACTTTACTTTTCACTAGAGAGCAAACCTGTCCCCATAAGCCATATGTCTTTTTCCAACATTTGTTTCATTTGAACTTAATTTCTGAAGGGACAGTAAAGTACATAATGTCACAACAACTTGCTGATATATTTGCTAATGCTGCAAGCAAGGCTATCCAATCTGTTCTCAAACTACAAATGGTTTCTATTGGGTCAAAAAGGTTGAAAGGAAGCAAGGTGGAGATCAAAACTGTTTGGTTCCTTCTTATTTCCCAGCTTAGGCAGTAAATTAATGGTGGGTTAACAAGATAATAAAAGCACAGACTGGATAGTTCATCCAATCTGATGCAAAACTACCTAAGATTCTCCAACAAATCCTCTTCTGTGTTATGACTCCTTTCAGTTGGCAGAAATCTCTCAGATAGCACACATTAAGGAAAAAAGATACAAAACCAGTGCAGGGAGTGCCCTGATAGCACTCAGCTGACACCCACTCCCCTGGGAAATGTCATCTCCTGAACACAAATAGGGGCAGCTCTGAGGCTACTCTAAGCTACACCACAGACAAAGGAAGATGTAAATACCCAGCCGGCACAAACGTAAGGACACAGAATTACCTTCAGCACTTTATCCTTCTCCTTGTTGTTCAATCTGAACACAGCATCTGGCCTTTGAACCAGCCAAACATGTCTGAAGAGAAGAGGCAAGTCCATAAAACTTCCAGAACAAACTTTGGTAAGAAGACAGAAGTAAAACTCACTGCACTGTTAATCAACTCTTATCTTTTAGGGGAAAAAAATATGCAAATGTAACATCATTAAAAAAATGAAAACTTTTAATGAAAACAAGAATTACTCATACTGCTCCACAGAGGATAAAAGATCTCTCTTTGGATTCCACTCTAATCTAGTTTCAGGGTAATTGTTAAAGTGTTTGAAATATCTTATCTCTCCCTCCTCCTGTTTATATTCTTGACTTCTTTAACATACAGATTGCCTTTAATTTGGTTGGTTGGGATGTCTGTATAAGGCTCTCATTTAACTCCCAGTTAAATGAGCATTTCCCAAGAAATAACCTTCTGTCCCCTCCCTTCCCCAACACCTTCAGCCCAAAATGCCCATCACAGTTCCCATGTCAAAGGAAATTTTATTGTCTTCTCCTCATCCCATCTTGCAGCTTCCTTCCCACAGATGTGCAAGAGTGCTGTTCTCAGACCCTGCTTTCTTCTCTGCTTGTGGTGTGACTCTGCTCAAAAGAGCCATTCTGCTCCAAATCATAGGGGTACAACTTTTAGACCCTGTTTTGTTTCTCCATTTCCCTGATTCTCAATGACTTTTCTGTGTTAAGTGGCTCAGATTTTCTCTTGATAAACAGTGCTTACCCTGCAGAGTAAATCTTCTGGCCTTTATGTAAGTGTCTAGTATGCACACACTACCCTGTGTTACTATAAGGACTTATCACTATGAAATCTAGACTATAGTCTTGTTCACTTCAGTTACTTTTCTGAAGTTGTCACCCCTCTGTGCCTTTGAATAACCCTATATTTTTTTGATTATTTTCCTGACTGCCTTAAACCATAGAGATCAGGGGAACTGAACCTTATGTGTCCCAGCAAGAGACTAGTAAACGTTTCTCAAGTTATCAACAATTTCCTCCAAGCAGTCACCTCAATGTATAGAAGAAGCAATAAAGGCAGTGTAACATATTTGAAAACATTTGTTCTTTTCTCTGGCTGTATCTGCCTCAGTAGGAAATGATCCCAACAATACACAGCAGAAAAGCCTGGTAGGTCCGAAAATGTATCTTACAGTTTGGGGTCAAAGGCTTTTTGGCTTTCTTTTCCTTCACTGAGGTAATGGACAGTGTGGTAGCTCAGCATGCTTGTCACTAACTTCTCACCTCCAACTCTCCAGTTCATAGTAAGATCAAAGCAGAGGAACACAAAGGAGGATTCTATCATATGGATCATGGAGAAAGACCTATTTTTCAGCCCCTTTGTATACCACAACCCTTCTGATTACTGGCATTATGTCCTCTTCCCTTTTTTTAAGTCTCCGCAGTATTGATTGGTACAACGGCTACAAAGGAGTTCATTCAAAAAGGAAACAGACAACAGAAGAAAACTACTGATAATCAGAAGAGGAGCTGTAATAATTACCAATGTTTCAACTGAAACTCAAGTATGTAGCGATACTTGAGGAGTTCATTGATTCCAGAGAGATTGCAAAAAGGTAAACTATTCAGCAACACCTAGCCAGTCTCAGGTTCAGCAGCATCTTCTGCACGTTGAGAGTACAAAGCAATCCACCTTAGTCACATAACTGGTAAACTCACAGCGATTCAACCCACTGTAATCCTAATTCTTTCCAGTGAACAATTCAAAAGCAGCGTTTCCCTCCAAGTCTCATTTGCAGGTAAGAAGCTTTGTCTTCCTATGTTTTTATTATTCTTGATCCTAACCAAGTTGTTCCCTCTGTAACTCAGTGGCTCACAGTAACCCAGCCTGGTTCTCCACTGCACTTGAAGTCACCAACAGGACAAAGCAACAGCTGAGAGGAGTTACAAAATCAGAGGTCATTATGTGCTAAGATGATTCACAGCATCCTTAGAAAGGGGCGTATAGCAAACAGCCTTACTCAAGTGTCCTGTCTTACTGTTCTCCTTCATCATGTCTCACCTGCTGCACTAAAACAGGTGTCTCCATGTACGTATCTTTGCCAGCTTCACCTAACGATTATTCAAAGCTTTATCTTCTTCCTCCAACAATCCTAATATGATGTTTTGACAACTTGAACTCCATGACAATTATCCTTTGGGGAATCAAAAGAACATTCTATTATTAGCTGGGAACAAAACCTTTGCAGAAAGTGCAAAACCAGGATTGTCATCAGGCTGTTTTTTTATGTAACATCTGACTGAGATCTCAAATAGGGGCTAAGAGGAGGGACACTGCTGTTCACTGAACAGGCATTAGTGACCTGGGTAGTGTGTCTGATAGCACCACTGAGTGTCTGGGGGCTTTTGGAACATCACTGTTATGACTTCTACCATTACTTGTTATATAGTTTTCTTAGATTCAGTCAATGGGGGACGAACAATCTCTCATTATGTGTTTTTACCGTGCTTAGCACAAGGGGGTCCCATCTTCATGCAAAAATTAACACTATCTACAGCAGCAGCTAAATCACTGGTGGAAAAGAAGCTGACGCTTCCTTCATCATCTAGTAAGGTTATTTTATCTTATTCTTTGCAAAGTTCTGAACATTATCCTATCCATCTCAACAGGAAAATAGATAAGACTGGTAAGAATCACTGTAAATTAATGGGGGGTTTTAAATCTTATTTAGCCTTGTTGTTCTCTTGACTTTCAAAAAAAAAAAAAAAATTCACAATTACATATTTTCCATTCATGTACCTGCATGATGACTTTACATAATGAATAATGACAGCTTATTTTTCATTTTTTCATTTTAAGTATCTTAGATTCTGAAACAAAGCTTTGGAATCAGCATTGTTTCAATGGGGATTATGAAATCTTTTTACTGGTGAAAAATATCACCATAAGTTGCTAAATTTCAGGTAGATATCTGAATATTTTCACAGGACGACATTCCTCCTGCTAATCAAAGGCAGAGAGTAATCATAGTAGTTCACAGCAATAGTTTAACTGTTGTCAAATACTGCCATGTAGGAGTAACTCTGACTATGCAAATAACCACAGAGATGTGACCCACACCCAGGTCACTGAAAAACTAATTGCACTGCATCAAATTTACCAGAAAATCACAAGGGCAATCACCAGATGATCACTGGCCATACTAGAGTATGATCATTCTTTCTAATGACTTCCCCAAGCTATACAGGTCGTTATCTGGTTTGCTCAATTTCCAGGCAAAATAGTTTAACCAATATTAATGCAATTTAGAGTTTAATGCTCCCTCACACAAATGCTTTCTCTCCCCACTCCAACAATCAACAATCTCTTCTTTCCATCTCATTTGAAGCAGTGATTTTCTATCAGGGAAGTATAACATACCTGGGGTAATTCCTCAGCACTACTGGAGAATATTTCAGCTTTAGGTCTGTAAGATGCCTAATGAGACAATTCCACATACTGAGAAAAAGAAAGTTGGAAAAGTAAAGCCCATAGCCTTATTGTACTGCTGTTAGCTTTGAGTAGACAATGACTACTCAAAAGGAAGCATGATTTGAATCTTGTATTAGCTTAGAACTTTCAGAGACAGAAAATATTCTGGAAAATATTTCACAGCAACCTGCTTTCCAACTCATTTGCCTAGGAAGAAAAACTATATGAGAAGCCCTGGGAGCTCCAGCCTGCCAGCAGAGAGCCAGGCAATCCTGGCAATTCTTCAATCTATGGGAGCTGAAACTCTGAGGACTTCAAGTAGGTGGTGCTTCTCAAACCTCTGGGAGCTCTAAAATAATGAGTTATATACAATTTATTTAGGAATGATCAAAATTTCCCTCCGTACATCAATCCATATCCCCCAATATCTTTCAAATATTAGAAGACAATATCTTTCAAATGTTAGAATTTCTCACAGATGAGAAATTCCCATATTTGATTAGTTCTAATCTAAATCCATAGTCCTGTAATTTGCTCTGGCTCAATACTTCTATTATGACACTCTTTAATTCATTTATTCCAAGTTAAGACAAAAAAATGGCACATTTTGCCACATTACTCAAAATTTAAGAAAACAGCCAAACGTATTAATGGAATCATAACTCCCTTTCCAGTGAATCACAATGTAAATGTACAGGGTACTCAAATATGACAGTCACACAACCCATTTCAGGGAAAATACTTTCAAAGAAAATTTTAAACAATGACCAATGTGAAGCTTAAATCCCTATCAGACTCATACGTTTCTCTGGATTTCTTCCCTTCTTTCTCATGTGTTTAGCCCTCAAAAATTTGCCTCAGTTGAAAAAAAGTCAGTAGGAAACAGAACCACACACACTTATTTCTCTTACATAATAATTTCTATTCTGGGCTTTTACCCTATCCCCATTTCACAGGATAACAATTCCTTTTGGAATAATGTTTTCTAGGGTTGGGGTTCTAAGATTATTATCTTTTTCCTTCTTAAAAAGAATTTCAGTATCCTAACTGGCATTTCAAGAGAAAGTAAAAATCCCACCTTTCCTTTTATATGCATGCTTCACTCTTTGGAACAGTACTAAAGCTGAAAAATTGAGGTCTGAAAATAGAAAATAAAACAGAAAATGTTCCATCACATTATCTTGTACTGAAAGCAATTTGGTTTTGGATTTGATCTTACTAGTAAATCTTTGAAAAAAAAAAAAAAAACTGGCATTGAGCAGTTCTTTCATCTAACAATGTATGATCTTGCAGAAAAGTCTGTGGAATGTTTCAAAGAACTGGTTTAGATATATTTACTTTATTGCCATGCCCATGGGAGAAGAGAGCCTTTTTTCCTGACACAGATTTCTATAATTCTGTGTGAGACATTGAGCCTCCCTCCTGCAAAATGACAAGCTGCTTCTGAAGGGAGCTGGTGTTCTTCGCCCTGACTGGAGTTACCCCATGCCTTTCAGAAACAAGGTCTTCCTCAGCCCCAGTCATCTGAATTGGCCATAACTTCTCAGCTGAGGAAATAAATGTCTAGTTCCGAATTAAGACTGTAAAATAGTAAAATTTAATATGTGTTCATGCAGTTAGAGACTTTATCATTTATGCATTTAGACACATATAGGTGTAGAAGTAAAATTTGAACGTGACATCCATGTCGGCAGTGCCTGCTTGCTTGCACAGCTGTTGAATGAATGTGATGTTTTGCAGTAATGTGATGTTCATTTGTTACTTCTTGTGAAGCCAATCGGTTTTCCCACAGTACTTTTTTTTTTTCCTTAAAATGTATTTATAAATAGCTGTGGAGAAATAATGTATATTGTACAATCATTTGTCTGAGAGTACCTTGACAAAATTCACTTGTGTCCCTTAAGGCAGATTAGATGAACTACCATTTAATGGTATTGATGATGGATGCAGTAAACAGCTTTAGGCCTGGGAATATAATCTATGACTCCTAGAAACTGTTAGTGTAGCAAGAAGCTCATGTGCAGCATTTAGACAGCACTAACTATCAGTCTATGCCATGTAAATGGGAGGAAAGAGGTTGTGTTTTGGGATGCAGAACATTCTGTGAAAAGTAAAAGGGCTATGCCTCTAATCAGAGCATCTCCCTGGTGAGCACTTCAGATCCACTATGGGCAGTGCAAAGGCTTGGATCAATTATCTAGTAATAATATTATAAACCTTGGAGATATGGACAAAAGAACACTTATCAGTGTCAAAACTTCTTTTTCATCACTCTTCTAAAAAAAAAAAAAACAAACCAAACTTTTATCTTTTCCTCTCAGTTTAATCCCTCCCGAATCTACTAGGTAAAATTCCTCCTTGTGCACAGAGTGATATAAGGTAAATTTACCCCTCATTTCCCATTTAAAGGACATTCATGGGGAAGCACCCAATGCTACCCCATTCATTTATAGCTGGGAGTGGCAAAGAGAGGTGTTTTTAAAGGGCATCTAAACCTTAAATTATGTATTCACCAGAGATGGAGGAGGAGGAGGATTATGTACTTCAGCCAAAAAACAAAAACATTGATTCGCTAATTTGGAAAACATTGAATTCAACTGTTCATCATTCAGTGTCGCACCTGTTCATGCACTGTCTTCCCTACTGAAACCAGCTGCAAAGGCAGAGATTTTGGTAGGCAGGTTTTCATAAACTGGACAGTCCATACGGAACTGGATCACAAATCTTAAAGCCTGCAAAACTGCAAGTAAATAATAGGCAAATAAAGCTTTTGCATGTAAACTCACTATGACACCAAACCAAAAAAATCCTCAGGGAGAAGTACCAGGTAACTGATGCATATGGTGAATTTGAAGATACTGGCCTTGTAAGGGTTCCTTGCATACAGACTAAATTTTACCATAAGTGGTTAGATTCCCATGGTAAATTATCAATAAACTCAAAATATTTCCTTTGTGAAAAGAGAAGAAAAACAGAAAACTTGATAAGTCTTTCACATTCTAAGATAGTTTATAGCAGGAAGTCCTTATTCAGAAATCTATTTAAGCAACAATACACAACTCACTCGACTAAAACTAAGCAAAACTTAAGTAAGTATATTAAACAGGGTAAGCACAAAGCTGATATCTAAAAAATCTGATAGAAGTTTAAGGTAAGGGTTTAGCATTTTTAATGCCAAAAATAGCCAAAAAAGAGAGATTCTAAAATTGACCATAAATAATATGTCTACACAGTAAATGGACTAACATGAAGAGATACTTAAGCTGGCACCAGCAAAGCTATAATGTGTACAAAACAAAGCACTGCAGAGCTTAGTAGGGCTAATTAACCTAGGAAGAGCACTATGTTGACACAGTTATATTGAATCCTATCCAAGCTATCTTGTTCAGTGCTAACCAGGATGCAAAGACATAAAAGCATACTCTACTTCTCTAACAAAGACAAAAACATCTTGGAAATTTTAACTAATTATTTTAACATTACAATTTCTACCTAGATTCACTCACTTGAAGTGTCTGAGCATGCTGAAAGCTGACATGGTGACCTGTTAATAAAAATATTTGTGTATTCATCTCTGTGGCAGTAAGGGGAAAGAAAATCAGGGACGAGATGTAGGAGGAGAATAGAGACTTGATTTAAGTGTTCTGAGAACTGTTTTTGCGTAAATGGTATTTACAGTTTATAGCAAGCACAAGTGGGTACTGGATTTTCTCTTTCCTGCCTTTTCCAAAACCCAGATAAACAGCAGAAAGGAAAAGAAACAGACTGACTGAAAAGAATGACTCTGAACTGGGTCATTCTTCAATAGGAACAATGAAAAAGGGAAGGTACATTGGAATACCCTTAATGACAGCTGTTTACTTTATTGTGCTGTTTTATCTGCTATTTACGCTATTAGGTAATTTCTTACTATGCTGTTTCTACTTGCCATAGCATGGTTTGATCTCTGAGAGGATCTAAGTGGAGACCATCCTGCAGGTCAGTTTTCCATGAAGTCCCCCAGGTTTCAGCAAGCACCCTAACCTGCTTTGAGCAGGATAACCAGGAGTAAATGCAAAGCAGAAGTCATCCCATAAACCTTGCAGCCCGATTGCCTATCGCAATCACGGTGAGATTTTGTACAGCCCCCCCGCTGATTCTCACCTGGCCCCTTCCTAGTCACTGCTCCAGCATAGCATCCTGTCCAGGTGAGCCTGCCTCAACCTGAGGTTTAATCAAGAGGGGGATAGGGTGCTTTCCAGCTCTCATTTTCATTTCTCATATTTCTCTTCTCTTGATAAAAGCAGAGTATGACACTTCCTCCCCTTCATGTATCGCTGTCTCCATTCAGCCAGTACCAGTCTTGGCTCTCAAAGAACATGAACTTTGCTAGAACTGCAATGCGATTTTGTTGTAAAACAACCAGGATGCCAATGAGGCCTTGGGAAGAAGCTTTGTTCATTAACTCCATTAACAATTATAACTTCTTTGTAGAGCTACATGATTACCTCTTTGCCTGCGGTAACGAGGTTAGTGCCCTTGGTGCCGAATCCCTGGGCCCCATCTCAATCGACAGCTGACGTGCCTGTATAATGCAGGCATCTTTCCTTATACAAGACAGGTTTTGTTCTCTGTTTAATATTTGATTTCTGTAACAGAGTGTGGAAGGACTTTTAAAAGCAAAATCCAGGTTGGGAGTTTTCTGTAAGAACCACTGTCATAGTATTAATTTTATTTCTAAAAAATATTCTATATTCAAAATAAAATTCACAATTGCATTTAAAAATTTTATAGACATGCATTTTTTTTCCCCCGTTTTTCCACACAGGAGCTTTTATAGTCTTTAGCACATATAGGTTTCTTTCAAAGCAGCATAATGTTCTTTACCACTTCCCTCTCGCAATGACAGGTCATTTTGAACGCTTGCCCATCCCTGCCTATATCTGATGCTCTTGACACTAGACACACACATTTTCACAGAAATTCTAAAAGGGCTGTTTGAAAGAAAGGGTAACCTGACAGAAAGAAAATGTTACTAAAAATCTTTCAGAGTACTTTTAATGTGAAAATCTGTTGTGTAGCCACACCGAATCTACGCATACTGTTATAGCTTCCAGTAAAAATGAAAAACAGAAGAGAAAAAAACGAGAAATCACTAGGGGGGGGAAGTTTACAGAAGCCTGGAAGATAATATAACATTTATCTAAGAAAGTAATCACATTCTCTGTTATTAAATATGTTATTACACATCATGGAAAATAGTTTACAGTGAAAATATTTCGAAATAACAAATATGCTATTTGGTTTCACTTCATATATATTTTAGTGTTAAGAAAATGAAAGGAATAAAGCAATTTCTATGGATAATGTGGGAATGAAATATAAGCCGTTAGCTGGACTTTCAAAATATTACTAAATCAAAAAGTATTAAGCATAAAATAATTTTTATTACTGTTACCAACAACTTCTAGTATGAAAGCACTGGAAAATTATAGCTTTTTTTTTTCAGCTGAGATTAATATGTTGCCCTATGTGGGCTGAAATACAGTGCCTGTCTGATAGTATAAAGCAAAACTGAACAGCTGATAAGGACAACGATTAAATAAGTATAATGGATTTTATATGGGTGTGGGAGGAATTTAGGAACGAAAATTGTCCAAATTAAGTTTGTGTCAGTCACTGAAATTTATGTTCTTCTTCTTGCAAAAGGTGTCTATCATCTTTAAAATCCGGAGGGGATCAAGGCATTATACTCCACAGTGGCATCTGTGCCTGAAACAGCATACTCCTCTTTAGAGCCATGCTGGATTATTGGTTTAATGTTAAATAGACTCAGAAAGAAGGAAAAAGATAAAAAGGAACAGCAACAAAACAACTGCTTTGTATAGCATCTTCAGTTTATCACTGGTGGTTTCCCATTCAAGAATTGACTGAACTCAGCTTCAGTAATTAACTCTTACATTTTCATTGGTCTGACCTATTCAGAATTATATCAACTCTCCAACCCACCAGAACAATTATATTGCCTTTTCCATATTGAAAAAAAATAACCAATGCTGTTAAATCTCTTCCTATTGGTGCAGGCAATTTTTAATTTAATTCTATACCGTTTGGGGATTTCTCCTTTTTCCCCCTTTAAGAAATCATGACACTTTTTGGTTTTGACATATTGCTCAATACTTATCGAGAATCTCACCAGAAAATAAATCCATAGTTGTTTTCATGACAGCAAATTACATGCCAAAGTGTGACATTTAAATGTTGAATTTTAATGGCTTGTCAGCAGAAGTGAAATGCATTTAAAAAAATTAATACGTGAGAGAACAATGTGTCTGCCTATAAAATAATTCTGTTCATAGTAGACATGAATGGTAAATACGGTGTCAAATGTATTCTATTTCTCAAAGCACATCTTCATTTAGTGAGAAAGGAGCTATATGAATAAGGGTTAAATTCTTCTCTCCTGCTGGCACAGTGGATCTCTGCTGCAGTCGTACTGGTCGGGAAACTCCTACCGATATCCATTTCCAGGAGGTTTCCACATGCAGGACAATTTTAGCAAAGGCAATAAAAGGCAAACTGGGCAGCTTGGAGAGAAGGAGGAGTGTCCACCACCTCTTACAAGCGCTCAGTTATGACTGCCGCACGCTTGCTGCCTATCTTTTTCCTTGGACTGTAGGTAGTGACAACACTGATTTTCAGAGAGTAAATTCAAGAAATGATTGACCAAAAATATTCTAATCACATTTAGTCACATGCAAGCATTTCCTCCCTGCTGTTTATCTTAAACATTTCTATCAATAATTTTTTCACTTGCTACCAATAAACACTTGTGTTTTGTGAAATGTTGATATTTAACTTAAAAATAGCAGTAAGAAGAATTCCCTTTTCCTCCTGCAATTATAAAGATATAAATAATTATTCTATTTCAGTGCTCTTGCTTACATATAAGGTCCCTTAGGATCTTTGGATTATTTAATAATGGTCTATTAAAGGAGGTGGGACAGGTGGTATGGACATATTCACAGGTTAATATATATCCTCAGATTAAGGAAAATTTGAGAACATTGTGAAGAATCAGGTTCTTGGCAACGTGGGAATCTGAGAAAACAGAAAACTAACTGCTGAAAAATGCAAACTTGTATACATGGACAAAATAATGTCTATGTTTATACTTTGCTGGGAAACAAATTAATTCTCTTCTTTTTGGGAAGGAAATAAATGGAAAGCTTCTCTATGCACAACTACGGACAATAAAAAAATGCTGAGGAGCAGTTGAGGCTGTTACTAGTCCTAAAACATTAAAATGTCTGAATGCCCTCACTAAAATACTCTGAGCAGTTTTGCCCTGCTTATCTGAAAGCAAAGAAAGAACAGGCTCAACACCAGACAGTGAGAATGATTAAAGAAACAGAAAGCATGTTTATGAAGATTGGAATGGCTCTTCTTAGCCATTTATTCCTTTATACCTGAAGCGTTTATTCCTTGATACCTGAAGCCTTTATTCGTTCAAGGTGCGTGTCCCACCTCCACAGAAATACCAACTCCCTTCAAGTATTCTCTGCTGCTTTCTCCTGCAATTCTGTCCCATGCTCCTTATGCGACCACAGGTCCTACCCCAGTATCTATATTTCTCACTTTTATTTACTCATTCTTCTAAAATGTTCATTCTCTTTCAGGTGCCTCCCTGCATCTTGTGGCTGGTTTCAAAATATCTGCGTAACGCCCAGCCAAACACATCACCCGAACCGTTGAGTGCTCTCTCCCTCTGTAGGGGTATTCACTTGGGAGTCTCTCCTTGACCCAGTCACCAATTTCCACAAAGTTCATAAATACTGAATGTATTTGAGACCTTGCCTTTCTGTCAAATTGGCTAATAAATTCAAAAATTATTGAAGGACGGAGCTGAACTAACGCAATGGGTAGGCAGTGCCCATCCTTACAATGCTACGTTAAAACAACCAACAAAATCAGATCAGGTAAATAAATAATTGAGAGGGACTCACTAACACCTGACTTCATGGAGATCCTGGTAGGAGACTAACATTAGGTATTTGTTTGAGTAAATACAAAGATATCCAAAGTTCTATCAGACAGGAGCAACAGACTTCTTTTGTAACATAGGAGAGAGCTACCATGCAGCACTGTTCCACTGCTAGTTAACACAGGAGGGGGAATATGTCCAAATTATAGAATCTACAGAACCTCCAATGTCTCCTTCACGTATCTTGTCCTGGCACTGCCAGAAAAAAGATACAGACTTAGATGAACCAATAAGGAATAGGAATTTTCCCACCTTCCTGGACAATCAAAGTACATAGATTTATGTGGACCAGTATATTTCTCTGATCCATTTGCAATTTGCATTATTATTCCATGTAGAGAAACTTTTTTCCTAACACTTACACAGAGCCATTCCTTGTGCCCCAGAAAGACTCATGTGACTTCTACCAGACTGTCAACATTAGAGGCTAAAACCTCACCCACAAAACAATTAGTTCCTGGGAAATAGCAAAGCAGAATTCCTTAAATGCCTTGACAATATGAGTCCATCAAGGGGCACATCCGTTCAGCTCCTACGCCTGTTCAGTCCTGCCCTTTATACTTTAGAAAAAAGGCTGACACGTCAGAAACTCGTCCATTTTTTTCCAAGTATATCCTCTATTAACAAAAATCGTATTACCTCTTCCTCCAAAGCATACATCACTCAAACCAATATTAACTTAGCTTTAACTTCTTCCATACTGCCCATATCATATGACAATAAGTAACTTCGGATCACCTGCAGTGAATCTAAGCTGGTTAGTCCAGAGATGAAAGAGTTGCATTCCTACCATCATCCCTCTAAAACGTTTGTTCTTCTGATAGGTGCTATCCTGACACTCACCCTTATGATGATGATAAGTTTTATTTAGTTAGTTTCAAGGTGTATTTTTAAAGGACACCAGCACTAAGCTCTCTTATTCTTCAACTTTTATCATTGCTATTCGTGGGTGAGACACTGAAGTTTTGTTCTCAGAAGACTATATAACTCCCTGTCTCCTTTCAGGACTACAGGCTTCACTTCCACTGCTGGCCTTGAAAAGCCAGCTAAAAAAAGATGGCACTAAAATCATATCCATTGCGTGGTAATGAAATGAAATGCCTTTAATCAGTCAAGCTTCTTTAGAACAGATGAAATGAGATTTAAATTAGATTTAGGATTTGCAGGTAAAAATATTTTGGTCTGTCAATCAAGCCTCAGCCAATTAGTTAGCAACATATAAATTTTATTTCTAAAAATCATGCGCAAACATGTTACAAAGTTAGGCAAAACAAAACTCTTTACACTGCTAGGTTTCTAACTGAGAAGGAATCTTTTAAAATCATTCTGAATATCTATATACTGCATTTTTAGAAATACTCAGACTGGAGACCATGTTCCACAAGTCATAATGTACGCAAGTCACTGGCAAAGCCTGTTATTTAAAGAATACAACTTTGGGCAGAACTGTTGAAAGCAACATTGTCTAATTAAGCAGCAGCAACCTGACAGAAATGTCTTCGCTACCACTTCAGCCTCAAATATTTAGAGAACCTCCTGTTGAATGGTAACATAAATACAGGCAGTTCAGCAGTGAGGATGAAGGCTTGCAATACAGTGACATTAGCATGCACTTTTGATTTTCCCCAACTAAAAATTATTAAACACTTAGTTTAATAAACTGAAACAATTTTACTGCTGTAAGTGGTAATATCAAAATATTGGATGAAGGGAATCCATAACAGAACGGTAATGAGGCTGCAGTATTGAATTTTCACCATTAAAATCCCCAGATAAGTTCTCAGTTTTCTCCTGGACTTTCAATGGAAAGAAACCCCAGGTAGAACCTACTGATTTCCTTTCACCAATCATTTGGAAAGTACAGAAGCGATTGAACTGGGAAAAATACTTGAGGTATCTAATATTCTTGCCTAAAGCTGTATATACACGTCTTGACAGAGTGAATTGTTCATGCAAAGACATATCACCCTTTCCTCATCTCCGTAGGGCTCCTGCCATAGCAAAATTACTGTCTATATACTGACCCATATTGTTTCATAGTTTCCTATGCTGCACTGGTCGTCTTTAAGGGTCCATCTCTTGTCTCTTAACTTGTAGGTTCTCCAGAAGCTGTCTGTACTGATTCTGTACTGCAGTAACCAAAACAAAGTCCATAAGTAGAGCTTCTAAGCACTATGATAATACCGTAGAGTTTGGTAAAAGAATCACAATTCTATGTTTTGGAATTTATTTATTTAATTTTGCGCTTAAAAAAACAAAAAAAAATGAATCTGCCTAATCTGCATGTACACAAGAAAAGTCTGCTTCACTTTTCGCAACTGTGTTCACCACAGAAATGGAAGTACTATAAAGATATAGATACTGAATAATAAGTAATTATCCTTCAAGACAAAAAGGACTGGAAAAAATGCTGTTCTGAGGGGCAAGCCAACCTCAATCTAAATCAGTAGCCCTGCATCATGTATTACCTTCTTGAACTCAAACACCATATATTTGATGGCAGGCAGCTTTTTATATATGTTTTCCCACCGTTTTTCCTATGTTGTTTTTTAAACAGTCTTTCTTTTATTCTTTCTTTTTATATTTAATACAGAAAAGACTATTTTATTTCATGCAGGGGAAGAAAATACCCTTACTGTAACAATCAATATAATTATCCTTTTATCCTACATTTTGGTATTCACATTCATCTCCAGAATTAATTCAAGTAACCTTTGTTACCGTATCAACAGCCCTTACATCAAGGTGGAATCAAGAGACCTTATTTATTTATTCTAAAATCAGATCTGTGTTCCCAGTTGGTGAAACTGAAGAATAGAGTAACAGTTCTTCATCACATTTCGCAAGGTGTTTTGACCTGCGTGTTACTGCCAATACTGTGAGTGTCAGCACACAAGTGACAAAAATAGCAGCAATATCTTCTTATTGATACTATATTCACTTTATCCTCCAATGTTAAATTTATAGCTTTCCCTAGAGAACTGATATCATATTCACATCCCCATCATTACAGCTGTATGAGGACCGCTCTTTAGAGCCAATATCAATCACACCATATGTTGTCCTGAAAAGCAGATAACACAAATAGGTCACCTTACCCTCTGACCTGGAGAATTAGAGATTAATTATGAACACAGGCTCCACCTCCTTTGTTTTCAATTGTGCAATAGCACAAAAGAGGTTATAAATATTCAGAAATTATCGCTTTTACCTAATCTGTGCTTTTCCCTCCCCCTCCTCCAATTCTTCTGATACTGATTCTTTTAACAGTACAGAGAGATTTTACTTCTGTCCTGAAGCTGTACCTCCTCTAGCTTTTGATCCAACAGCAGTGGCCATTTCCCAGCAAGCACTAGGTCACTTGTAAATGCCTTTTTAAAGTCAATTCTGTTTTATAATGCCCAAGGCAAACAGCTATCAAAGCAGCTTTCACCACCTCTGTCCCATTATGCTAAAACCAGCTTGGTGAGAATGGAAGGCTTAGACTTCACATAATCCCAGCAAGCACACAACAAAAAAGATGAACTCAAAGAACACTAAAGGGTTCAGATCCCTGTGCCACTACTGATTTCCTGTAAAATCTCAGCTAATCACTAAGGTCCATGACCAAAAACATATTTAAGCATCTTACATAGGTAGGAAACTTGCCACTGAAATCAATGGAAATATAAACATTTACATATCTCTGTGAACCTGACCCTTTAGCCCTTCTATGTCCCATCTGTAAAACGAGGATAACATTAATTATTTATCTATCAGAGATAGAGAACACAAATACTGAAAATTAAAAGGTGCTCAGATTTCACTGTAATAGAAAAACAAAAAAAAAAGCCATGTTAAATGGGAGAAAGCCTTAAAATCGAGGGGGGGAGGGGGATGCGGGGCTGAGGGGAGGGAAACGTAGATGGACTCAGGGATGTGTGTGTTAGTGTTAAGTGTAAACCTCCTCAGATACAAAGGAAGGATTCTAACTTCAATAGTGCCTGTATCTTATTGCTGCTTTTCTGGAATATGCTGCCCTGAACACCCCCCCCTCCAGAGACAGGCAGTATATGAAACAGCAGATGCTGAACCTTTTAAATCTTTGACAGTTATGATTTTTTACATAAATTGTAACATTAAGCCCAATGACTCTGGTTCATGTTTATGCTGCATCATTTAGATAAACCTGCTTCTTCAACAGGAACACAGAAGCAAAACAGTCAAACTAATTCAGTTTTGCATTATTTGCCTGGCAACATGTTTTTAGGGAATCCTGGAACATTTCGGAGGTCTCTGAGCATACGGAAGAGAGACCCTTAACATTCCTCCTTAGCCCAAAGAGATACCCAGGTATCTTTCATCAAGATGTGTATGCTCTGCTGCAGACAGCATCAGGTGAACTCATGTCACCTTCTCCACCATTTCTCTTAGGAGAGCTGAAGCAGAGTATGCCAGCAGTGAGTCCTGTTCTTCAGTGAGCTCAGCTTCCTCAAAAATTCATAGGGCAAAAATCTGATGAAAATACTTTTAGAAGAGCACCTGTTACAATTTATGCTTACTACAGGTAGCCAGCTTTCTAGAGAGCTAGTGGATAACCCAAAAGTGTCTGAAAGAGGCGTCTTGTCCAAAATAACACCCCATAGCAATGATCACAAACAGAATATAGGTAAGGAAGATATAGTAAGCCCAGATCCTGCTAAACTGATTTGGGGCAGCATCTAGAGTACACTGGCACGCTTTTTCTGGCAGGATCAAACACCACTTTTCTGCTAATAGTAGACTTCCAACAAAATTCTCCCTAAGTGCCAGGCTTGATACTGCTTCTATACAGAAAGAAAAAAAAAATCAATCTTTTTTTTTGATATAATAAAAAATCCTTTTTCTTTTTCTATAGTAACAAAAATTCACTATAAAACATAAAAATGAAACTTGATCTCAGAGACAGCAATGGGAGATGGGGCCAACAGCAATGTTTCAATGCAGCCAGAATTTGATACTAATTAACAGCAATGTAAGAAATTAAATGGTAAATGGATCTATTAGATTATCTACTAAGTATACTGTCCATAAAGAAACAGCTTGTCCAACAGTCAAATGATGTATCATATGGCATAGTCACTCTGAATCCCAAAGCTGTCCATCTTTAGAAGGCTGTAGCGTTTCTTAGTGAAAAATAAGCCAACACACAGATTTCAAGGCAGATGGAACGCAGCTTCCAGGAACTCAGTTTGTAAAAGATGAAGGGGCAAATAATTGGGTCCTTTCCACAGCTGGATCATGGTTAATCTTGGGGTGCCAAAACAGGATTTGAAATGGATCCATGGCAGATTCATTTTTTTGCTCCTAAACTTTCCTGTACTTTTCCACGTCGTCATCATTTCAGCGAAATCAGTCCATCTGTTTCACTACCCAAACCAGAAGGTACTGATGTTTTCCTTTTCCATTAAAAGCACAAACACATGATGTATGAAAAATTCATAATGAGAATCAGTGGTGATACAGCCAAAGTAAGAAAATAGAAGATACCATGGAAATGTCTGTGTGATACCCAAAAAATGAGGACAGTGGCCCAATGGCCTGTTATTGTGAAGACCTAAAGCAAGCCTCCTATGAAATGTATGACTAACATATCATCACTTACAAATGTGACTTCAAGAAACCAGTTAGCTTCATTTATTAAGAAAACCAACCTTTACTCCTGATAGGCCATAAAACATTAGGATAAAAATACTAGATCCAGATTTCATTTACGTCATACTGCAGTAATTAGAATTAAGGAGAAAGTGTCCTCTGGTGTAGCGGGCAGGGGAGTAGCATGCTCTCCCTGGGCTCTGGCACCAGTGCAATGTTTGTCGCTGGAAAAGCAGAACTTTGTCCAGCTGTGGATCTACCTCAGAATAACTCAGGCTCCTTTGAGGGATGCCAAGGGGTGTTCACAACAAGCTTTGGAAGCCCTGGCCAAAAGAAGAAACTATTAACTATTGTAGAAGTTATTTTAATGAAAAACAGGACAGCCATCCCAGAAATGTGCTATACCATTTTCTTGAGAGAACTCAAGAGTCATTATGAATAATAAGGATTTTTTGCTTGAGGAAAGGCAATATTCCAAAAAAATGTTTCTAATATTCATAGACCGAATTTCAGAAAGAGACTGAATCTCACTGATCTACAAATGACTTTTAAGGGAACACAATTATTGCTCATCTTTCCTCCTAGTTCATCATAGGTCATGGCTTCTTTGCTTTAACATTAGTATTTAAGTTGCTTCTACATATCACAAATAGTTTTTCCTCAGTAATATACAAGAATTGTGAAGTCCGTAAACCGCTGAGTATCAGAAGTCATACAATGGAAAAGCTTATTCTATACTGGCTCCGTATCTTACACTCCTTCCCTATGTCCCTAAATATCTACTATTGATCACTGTCAGAGGAGGATGCTCAGCTAGATGAATCATCTGAGTGAGCTAATACTGCACTACATCATTTACCAGCCCAGAGCAACGGGTTTTTACACCTATCCAGACTTGCTAGCTGGTTAAAACAGATGATCGCTTCTGGATTTTTTCTTTCAGTCTGCAGAAACATGTTAGCAGACTTAACTGCTTAAAGGGGAGGGCAGGAACAAATGTAAAAATTCAAAACGGTGTTTTGCTGCCATGGAAGTAATAACAATAAAAGCTTATTTCCAACAAAGCTCAGCTGTAACCAAAAAAGCCAGATTTCTGGGAAGCCAGCACGGGGACTGTGCTTTTTGCATCTTCCAGGTATCTTCAGACAAAGTTTTCACCCCGCTTTGCCAGGGGTTGAAAACAAGTTGGATTCTATTCTGCACCCCATGTGAAGTAGGGAAGCAAACCAGAAATGAGTCATTCAAGCAGCTCAAAGACTCTCTTTGAGTCCTACTGCAGGTCAAGTTCACAATGCTCAGTATTAGAAACACTGGATGTAACGGTGGACAATTGAAGCAAATAGCCCAAGTCCCAATGGCCCTTCATCTTTAACTTGTAAACAAAGCAAATAGATACAGAGGTTAATGAAAATGATTACTGAGGTTGATAATGTAATTTTCACGATTCTAAAGCTATGAGTTACAAAACAATTACTGGCACAAAGAGCCATGTAACCTTAACTGGTGTAGTATAAGAGCAATTCTGATGGAATAAATACATATAGCTCACTCACTGTATGTGGTCCAACAGTAAACCCGCTAATAAAAATTAGCTTCCTTCCAACACCACAACCTATGAACATACACACACTCTGCAACTATTGACATTTTATTGCCTAACTAACTCAGTGAAAGAAAGCTGAGCAATTCTGCAGTCTAGAGATGAAGGATCCACTTTAATTTGATCTGAAGTTCCCTAAATCTTTTATTTATAGGAGCTGTAGTATGCATTTCACAAATCTCAAAGAATGTAAGCATCGCTTGTGCAACAATGCACTGTGCTTAGTATGAGAGCTAAACCTAGAAATACTGAACTTAAATCCATTAATCAGAGTCCTAGCTAAGCAGGTAAGGAGACTGTTGATTATTCTCTATATATCTATGATTCAACCCCAGATAGATAATTTTTCTTTCAGAAGTAGACACAGACACCTGATGAATCCTCCAAAAATTGAAAAAGCACACGGAAAATATAAGATTAATTATTCAAAGTACTGAGTAATACAGCAAGCACCACCAGGAAGAAAATTCTAAGTCCATGCTACTATTTATAACAGGGATAATAGCCTGAGGATATTCTCCCATCTCAGGACTGGTGAGACTACTCTCAGGGTTCCCATATTTTGTTTAAATTCTGCTTTGTGGGATTCAGTGTCCTGCAGTGCAAAAATCAATATGCATGCTCCACCTGCTGCTTGCTCTATATTGCACTGCTAAAGTTGCAGCATCTACACAGGGTGATGTTGGATGTTTTGGAAACTCTCATAAAAGGTTATAAATGCTCTGACTCTTACAAAAGGTTGCACCTGGCTTCTGACATCATGCCTGATTTTCATACCTAGAATTACCTGCAAAAGCAACTCATCAACTCACCTAAATAGATTATCAGGGACATACAGGCAGCTAATCACTCCTTTCTGTAGACACATTTGTGAAATTATTTATGCAGGTGGAAAACTTAACAGAGAAATCAGGTAAAAAAAAAAAATCTTAAAAAATAGATAAAATAATATCAGTGAAAATAAATAAAGAAAAGCTATTACACTTATACCTTGTTCTTCATACAAACACTATCTATGCCATTAGTCATTGGTAGTAACAAAAAGTCGTGTTGATTTAATAATATGCTGCTTCCCAGAATGAATATTGTTACACTTCTGCAAGAAGTTTCACTTTAAAGGAAGAGCTTGTTGGCCTATTGCTCAGTCATCCATGTGGGAAACCAAGAGACTCTTAATTCTTGCCCTTTGATCTCTCAAGCCCTAGATGGTTGTATCGTTGTAAAACTCAGTCTGGAAAAGCTGGTTCACCCAAGCCTTTCAATGTATCAACACAAATCCTCCAGAAAATAAGTACATTTGGTTTGGTTTTTTTTTTCAGGCATGCTTTGATTTCACAGTCCTAGGCTTGTACTTCTGGGTATTTTTCTTCTATTTTTTTGAATTCTTGAAAAAGAAAAATAAAAATAAAGAGAAACATCCCAAAATACTCCCGTATGATAAAATGTAGGAAATCAACGTCATTTCCTTCTCAGCATCACCCACCCTCAGCTGCAACTTGCTCAGTAAAACAGCAGGGAGGTGAAAGCCTCTAAAATGGTATGGTTTATTACAAAAATTGATGCTTTCACTAGCCTTAGCAAAGAGTGACTAACATAGAAACAGAGACGGGTGTTGTATTTTGAAATTAATGAAATAGTATCAAATAAGGACATTCCAGACCTACCTTCTTTGTAAGAGGGAAAATATTGCAGTTTGACTATTCCAACAGATCTGTTACCACAACATTTGTGAAAGTTATAAAGATACAATAGCTTTTATTTTTTCTCACAAAAGACAAATATTCTGAAAGATCCAAGTCAATTTACTGCATTGTTTTAATGAAAATGGAAAATAATACTATGTGACATAGAGTCACTAGAAAATAAAAGACATGTAAGCAGGTTTATCTTGTCCCTAGTTTAAAGAAAACTGGTGAAGTATATAATAACAGAAATTTTAAGATCACAAGAATATTCTCAAGGCTAAAAGCTAAACAATGAAGATAAGTTCATACCATCAGTTGTCAGGAAAGGGCCTGTACCATGACCCCTGAGACCGAAGTTCAAGATAAATCCGGGATCTATTCTAGCATAAGTTGCACAAAAGAGTTTATGCCAAAAAAACCCAGCACAATTAGAAATTGCCTGAGTGCTTGCTATTCAACAAAGGTCAGAATTTGAGCACTGATTAGTTTATGCTGCTACACGGATAACTGATGAGTACCCAAAGGATTTCAGAAAAATAGTTAAAAAGTTGCAAGAGTATAGGCCAGGGCAAACTGCAGCAAAGTTGATTTTTTTTTTAGTGACCCTGGCACTGGGAATTTGAAATTGTTTCTCAGGTTCTGTTCAGTCTGTATAAGGCTATTAAAGCTGCACCAGAAGCTGCTTATCCTTAAAGTACAACTTAATTCCTCTAAACACCTCTCCGCAGGACCTGAAACCATGGATGAACTTAAATATTGCATTCAGTGAGACACTAAGGACAAAATTCACGTGACTGAATGAAAGCATAGGTAATCAGCTGTGGACTCCCTTGTCAATGGAGAGATAAGCAATACGGTCAGTGAAATCTAGGATATGATTCACTTCATCCTACAGTTGTCTAAAATTACACAGATGAATCACACCTGAAAAGCACCTGTTTCTCTACTGTTTATAAAGAAAGCCCCAGTGGACAGGGACTGTAGACTCAACAGCTGTGTGTGATGGATGCCATCCTCACAGTCGGAGCACATATTTTCATTTCTGCAACAGCAGAGTCAGCCCAGGGTGGCAGAGTGTTTGAAGCACTGTCTTGGGACTCACTGTCACTAAGAATGGGATGGGATGGGGGAGGGTAAGCGAGGGGGTGGAGGATTAACAATTTTGCAAATTTACAACCCCTTAAAGTTTTTTTAGAGTTGAGATGGACCCCTGCAGAGCAAGTTTAAGCCTACTATCAACAGAGTTGCTAAGAGCACTTGAAATAACATCTCCATCCTTATAATATGTGCTGGCATTACCAGAACGTGGATCACCTGCCTCTGTACACACTGAGCCAAGTGGCATATGGAAAAAGATCTGCTTCTTTAAGAGGAGACAGTAGACTTGTGCTAGAGCGTTCTGTGGTGATTGCCTGCTAGCGTAAGAATAAGACACGTCTGTCACCTCTTCCCAAAGTTCAAAGGAGAAAAATTAGTCACAAGGAACCTGGGAAGAGGTGAAGGGCAGAGTCCGAGACGGAATAAAAGTGAAGATCATGCCAAGAGGGAGAAGGGCAAGGTCATGTGCGAGAAATGACAGAGAGATATTTGCACATGTTTAAGTTACCACTCCCTAGGGAGAAAAACAGAGTGGATTTTATAAACAACGAGTCACTAACTTTAGAGCCAATGTTTGTATGTTCACATATTTTTATATACTAATTTTGATACTGAAGGTATACCTTTAAGACAACCCAGTACGATGTCAGTAATGCTTTACTATCAATGCTTGGCGGAGCCTTCAAATAAATTTTTTAGCATAATGCAGGAAGGAAAGCTGTTGATTCCTAAAACAGATGAAAGCAGTAGTAAAGATGAAACAATAAAATTATTCAGAAAGATTTCAGCAGAACAGGTAAGCGACCAATTTTATCTAAAATCTTACCGAAACATGAAGTGGGGTTTCTTATATACTAAATGCTAGAGTTGAGCACTTAATTAGACTGTCAAATCTAGGAGGACCAGAAGCAGATTAAACTTTGGATACTTATACATAGTGATCAGACACTGCAGTGCAAAGGAAAGATTAGATGATCATAACTAATCTAATTTTTAATTAAAATTTAAAAGCAGACAGGTTTTGCACTGCCCGCAAGGGAGAAAAAGCTGAGTTCCACCGAGATGGGTTCAAGCATATTTTCCTCATTTCTGAATTGAATTTTGTATCCAGTCTTCTAATGTTATTCTCAGCTTAAAGAAAATTCTCCCATTTTAAACAACTCACACTGAGGGCTACATTCCATTTTTATTTATTGACTTGTGGAATTACCTCACAGGTTAATAAGAAGTTTTCAGTGTCAATGAACATTTTAATTTTAAATTTTAAATCAGCGTATTCCTCTCCGAGCATTCACTGCCCTCTGCTCAAGCCTGCAGGCAGTGTCCGAACAAAGTTCACTTCGATGGAAGGAAAGGGAAGAATATTTTATCATTGTCTCTCCCACATATATGCAAACGCATGCTAATGCCCCATCTCGCAGAGATTTTCAAATGAAGATTGGTGGTAATGTCGGAGCTATAACTCAAAACATAAGATAATGCATTTTCTTTCCTATGTAGGGTTGATTGACTTATTATGATTTCATTAGGTGGTGAGTTTAACCCTTCTTCTATTTATAAATTGTTTCCAATTCAGTTCTGACTTCTGTAAAAGCATTCATTATTCATAAATATTTTATGAAGTGTTTAGGTGAACAATTTTAAACTTAATGAATTTTTTAATCTCTGTTTCTTTTTCCACTGGGAGTGACTGGCCTAAGTCACATAGAACTGACCTTAGCAAATACTTTCAGCGCATAGTGATATTCATTAAAGTTAGTATACGTAGAGTTCTTTCTGAAATGGGGATAAACAGAATAAGCCTACCAGGTTAGAAATTTACGGATGATGAATATTATATTGTCTAAATATTATTCTTTACAGAGAAAAAGTCCAAACCTTTAAAATTTTGCTTTTTTTAGAAGAAAAACTACAGTAGATACCAGGAGGAGATTGAGAGAAAGAAGCCCAAAGGGTCACTTAGCACAAGCATATTGCACCAACCCTCCTCCTAGATAAGAAGAGGTTGCTGGCACTCCATGAACGTGCTGTATGGAAAAAGAGCTTGTAGGAGCAGCAAGCAACCTGGAGGAGATGGAGGGGTTGGGAGTCTGACAGTGGGGATGCTGTCTAGCAACTACCCCAGAGAAAAGTGAAGCAAAGATTCAGGAGGGCTCCATATGTTGAGTGACCAGCTCAGGTCTCTGCACAGGAACAAATTGCCCGCGTGCTTCTTCTGTGCAGGGGCAAGGGCAAGTGGGTAACAGCAGGGAGGCCCCACGGAGGCAGGGAAGTACTGCGCTTCCAGCTAACATTTGGAGGGCAGAAAAAGTACGAGATGAAAGAAGGTGTCTTTTTGTTTTGGAATTATATCTTGCTTATATCTTTACACTGCTGTTTCAAATAGGAAAGCGGGAATTTTACAGAGAACAGACCTATCTCATGAAGAGTTACAAAGAGAAAAGGTATGTGGCTGAACAAAATTACTGACCTTTTGATCATGTAGACTTTTGATTTAGGAGAGGGTTTTCTACATTGTTTTGCAGATTTGGCTAATATTAAGTCCCTTTAACATCTTGAATGTGACTACTAGCTGGAAGCTGGCTAGAACCTAATAACTATAAACAGAATGAAAAGCTCGATGTTTGACTCTATATTGAATGTCACTAACTATAACATTATCAGAAATGAACATAGTTTGGTTAGAGCCTACCTGAAAAGACCTGAAACCCATCAGACTATTTGAAAAAGCTGAGCTGGAGTGCTAAAGTCTTTTCATTTGCTTACTCTCCTGCTACTAAGGAAGGGATAGAGGGGGGAAGAAAGCATTTGTACCAAATGCATAAGCAACTCTCAGAACAATGGAGAAAAATAATGCTCCCCAACTTAGTACTTACTTAAATTCAAAGAATAGTTTATGAAAGAGGTAATGTGGCCCAAGGAGTGCCTCTTGGCTTGCTTTCCTGGCATACTAAAAAATAATGAAATAGAAGTGATTCTATTAGCCCCTATTGGGCTACATTAGGAGAAGGGGCAGCATTTCAAAGGAGAGTATTACCCCCCTCTACTCAGCAGCAGTGTGGCCACATCTAGATTACTGCGTTCGTTTTTTGACCCAGTTTCTTGAAGGGGGGTTCAGTAAAGAAATTAAGACACTGGAGAAAGTCCAACAGAGGGTTACGAAGTCATATGACCAGTAAGAAGAGATGGCACAGGAGCTGCTTTTGTATTGTGAAGAAGTGGCTACGGGTGGACCTTAGCCACCATCAATGCAACCTACAGCAGCATGGAGAGTAGTTGAAAAGACAACTGAGTCAAATTCTTCCTACTTTTGGCTGATAATAAAACAAGGGGCAAAAGCCACAAGTTGTGGTTTGGGAGTATTAGGTTGGACGTGGTAAGAACCTCTTCTCTCAGGGGCTAGCCAAACACGTCAAACTTCGGGTAAAACGCAAAGGGTTTTCAAAACTCGTCTAGGCAATCTGATACAGTTTCCAGTTGTCCTGATTTTAGCCAGAGACTGAACCAGATAATCTCCAGAGGTCCATCTAACCAGCACTTCTGTGATTCCTCTAAGCACTTCCGTTTATTTAACATTAATTATTTAACCTGTAGTTGTTAAACCTTTCACAGAAGGACAACTCCAAAGGAAATTATACAGTAACATATCCTAGTAATTTCTCAGAAAGTCTTTTTCACTATGGACAGATATGTAATATTGCATATTGGTCATTTACCATGAAGGACATAAACCGCTCTCAATGAGGATCAATGCGGAGTATAAAGTTTGTGAAAAATACCCTGCCAAAAGATCACAGCTTGCAAATATAGCAATAAATGGCAATGTAACAGCTCCTTGAAGACAGAGGGGAAAAAAATCTTTTGCAAAATATATATTGGTTGGAATATCTCATCAAATGCAAACTGCCTGGAAACTCAGAAAGTTGAGTAGCCAAGACATCACACAAGCTGCAGCCAGTTTCAAGTTGTGTGATTGGACTTGTATAGAAACAAGGGTCTCATTTGTGACTATGTGTGACCTTCCTTCCATTCCTTTACTCCCACAACTAATGCAGACTTTTGTTCACCGTGGTTGTTTCTTAACATTCAAGTACAGCAAAGATATTCCAATGTGTTACCAAGCAGGCACTTACTGTGAGAAAAAAACATAACATAAAACATGATTAAATAAAACTCAGTGATTATGGAATTAAATTCTTGACTAAGGCTCACATATCTTTATCATTTTTAGATCATTTTATATTTTTAACATTTTAATTGTGCCATCAATTAAGTCAATCAGTGTGATGGTATCTAGAAGGGTATGTAGCCCTCAAGGGCCAGATATGGAACACTTTGACTCAAATCAGTTGCTGTTTGTCAGCTGGCTGGAGCCTGATGGAAAAAAAAAATCTACAATCCCTCTCCCGCCACCCATTGCCTTTTTAGTCAATTCCTTTTGTTATAAAAAAGGTTTGCCAGCACCCTGAACCCATACATTGTGCCCATACATTGTGTTTAGTACAACCCTCTCAGCTCAGAATAGCACCTGTGCTGTTCCCTTCTACCACATGCTCCCCCCCTGCCTGATATCACACCCCCTGCACTTTTCTGCAGTATCTGTGGCTCCTCTCCATGTGTCTCGGATGGATTTTTTTGGTCTGTCAGCTGGGTAAAACACAGGCTGGGTATGACCAGCTCCAAAATACAGAAATAATGCATTGGCTGTAACATATGTATGCAAGAGCCAGCTGCTTCTAAACAAATGGGGAACAGCTGATTTTACCCCAGCAGTGACACTAATGGCCTTTTGCTCCTCTACATAGCTAGTGATTTTCCAGAAAAGCATTTCATGATATTTATTACACATGAAAAGCTCAAATCTGGTCAAATAGCGTTTAAACTGGGGACAGATGAAAAACTACTAGAAGGGAGAGCGATAGATGGACAAAGAGTGCTTCCGTATCTAACAGCACTTTTTTATCAGACAAAGAAAAAAGTAATAGAATAGTAAATATGAAGGAGCACCTAAAGACTCAACACAGCTTTGAAAAAAAATGTAGTTTCATAGCTATATGTTTGACATATGCTAAGTCAAACAGAGGAAGAATGTTCAAAGCCTTCCTAAAAGATTGGAGTTAGTTAAATATGCAGTGCAGGTCTGTGCAATGCTTAATTAGAAACCAGACAGCAACAGGAATAAAAGACTAAAAATGGGGGGAAAGTCCTTTTTGCAATTTTAAGACTGTGAGAAGCTGCAAAAGAGAAACTGAGCAATGGACAAGTGTTGGAGGGAAAGTGACCATACACATATGTACAGGCAAAACAAAACAGAAGGAGAAACTTGTGAAATACAGTGAGTATATGCTAAGAATCAACATGAAAGAAAACACAAGTAGAATTAAAAAAGAGATTTACTACCACCCAGCCTTTGCAGGAAACTTCTACATTTGTCAGAAGCATTCTGACAAAGCTGTAAGATAAAGAATGAAAACATCTTAAGCGCAAAAATTATATATATACACACACATATTCTGCATAGCAAAGGCAAAAAAGGACTTTTGTGGGAATTCGTATTGATTACTAAAACAAAGTAAAGCTTCAATCATACCATGGTGTACTGTGAGGGACATGATCTACCTATTGAGGTTTTGTACGAATAAGATTAAGATAATGATTTTGAAAAAGTAATCCTAAATGTTTCAGAATTTAGAATACCTACTATAAAGCTAAAAATATGTCAAACACTAGAAATCATTAAGAGTTGATGTCTTAAAAGAATGTGAGGCCATGTAGATAGAGATAAAAGCTGTAGATAAAGTAATGCAATGAGTATAGAAATAGAAAAGGAAAACAAATTCCCTAGAAATAAACAAATAAGGAAGAAAACACTGGTAGTGCAATGATAAAAAACAGTCTTATGTTGAATATGTAAATGTGCTATAATTATAGATAAATGGTACAAAATGGTGTAATTAGTTTGGATATGCTATATTGTTATTCACAGTTTCCAAAAGTAGTGTTATTAGAGAATACAGCAGCTAAAGAAGTAATCTCATGCTTGAATTGATATTTGCTGACATTCCAAGTGTGGGAACAACTGATAATGAACTGCAATTTGATTGCTGCGTTTTCAAGTGTGTTTTAAAAACATGTTATGTACCCATATCACTTCAAACCCAGTGTATGCCCAGTCTAATGGTCCTGTGGAAGGTTTTAATTTTTTTAAAGAATGATCTAAGAGAATAAGAATGAAGTTCAGAGTTGCATGTGACATCATTAACAGGGCAGCATGTTAATGAATAAACTAAATACAATGACTTTTTGCCGTTGAGCTGTTGCTCGGTCTAATGCTGAGAACAAGGCCATCCAGAGGAAGCCTGGTGAGCTTGCTCAGTCCAATGGGAACAAGAAGAGATATCTTTAGTTTCTTCCACAGAAAGAGGAAACAGAGACAGTATCCAAATTTCAAAGATCAGAAAGAGAACGAACTGTGGAAGAGCCAGCACAGAGAGCTTCATGGAAAAGACTAAGCATTAATACAGAGGTTAAAATCCATGAAGTGCCACACAAATCTTCAAAACAAAGGAGGCAAGGCAGGAATTGATCGACAGCCTTTGCTATTTGTATTATACTATCACTAATTTCTATGTTTCCTTCGGAAGAAGAGCTGTAAAGTTATCTGGGCCACAAAGAATTCAATACATCCTGATCCCAGTCAGCAATGGTCACTGCTAGTTGACAGAAACATGACACAAAGGAGACATGCAGAGCTTTTCTCCTTTCTATCAAACATATTAGTTAATGTGTTATTTTATCAAAAACACAAGTAAAAGCTCTGATTGATCATTCTTTTTAAACAAAAGGAATACGATGCTATTAGGACGACATATATATCTTCCAAAAAAGTAATATTCAAATGATGCAAAATCAAAAAGCTTTACACAACAGTGTTACTGATGCAGATAAAACTAAATCTATAAACTATATCTAAAAAAAAGGTTTCTTCTGTATTTTCTAATATCTTTCCCACAGTACATAGAATCTGCTTTGCTCCTATAATAAATTTTTGTAACGCCAATACATTCTGCATAAATACCAATTTCCTGAAAAGAACATTTTTCACAAATGTCTTACATGGCAAAGAGCAAGTCAATGCCATATCAGATTATGTCTGGTAAGCAGAGCAGCCATACAAGGAATCAAATAGAAAAAAATCTGTATTTTTTTTGTTCTGTGCTGTGCAACATACAGGTGTTCAAAAAAGGATTTCAAAGTGTATTCTTTCTGCTGCTTTATAAATAAAACTTTTTGCTTTTTCTGAAACTTGCTCTTAGTTCTCTGAAGTTCTATTTAAGTCTTTGAAGACCAAAAAATATCAGTAGTGCTTTAGCACTTAACAAAGGCAAGAATTTTTTGCAACCTTTTCAGTGCGTTATTGTCCATTGAGCCAAAAAGTTAAGGCAGCATGACAATGATACCAGGAGAAGGTAAACATGTCCAGTCCCAGCTGAATTCCTCCAGTGTGGCATGTCATGGGGTTTATGCTTCAATTCCTGGCTTCAGCAGCCATCTAGGAGAAAAATTTGCTCCACACACAGATGTCTGGAGCGAGCTGATGCCGGGGAAATTTGATGTAAATGCACTGCTCTTTTCAAGTAAACCTTCCCCTCCCCCCCCCGCTCCAAAGGCCAAAAGAAGAGTTTGCCTTCCTTTATATCAATATTTGAATTTGAAGAAAAACCTGCTTTTTCCTGCCTCTCCTGGTTTCAGCTTTCTATATACCTACATAATAATGTGATAATCACCTTGCAAATATGTGCAAGAACTGCATTATTCCTTCTAAGTTTATTTCAAAACGGAGCTTATAAAGGTTTACTTTCAAGTCCGTTAGCTTCGTTGCAGTAACAAATGATACTTTGCCTTGAAAAATAGTCCTGACTGAAATATTTAGCAACTCTTTCGTAATTCACAAGCTGCCTGTGACAAGTCACATTCATTTCAATTTTCAAGTTAACTGATTGTAAATCATTTTAGTTTTTAAAACAAATTTGCTGTAAGAGTATAAAATTATTTCTAGCAAAGTTATATTAATCATCTTACTCTTAACTGGTTAGAATTAATTCAGCACAAATATTTTTTTCTCCCTGTCAAGAACTTCCTGGGTTACAAAGAAAATAAACAAGAGGAAAAAAGTTCTATTTTTTTCAAATAGTCTGTAAATCTGTTGCCTACTTCCACAGCTCATGAGCCTCTCCAGAATATCTTGCTGAATTGAGCTAAATGAATTTAAAAGTGTACCCTACTCTTTTTGGTTCTCTTAATAACACTGTTGATATTTTAATATCTTAAGCAGGACTTTCTTCATAATAGTGTGAAAGGAATTGCTTTCCTTGAAAGTAAAGTTCAAGGTGTTATAGCAAAAATTAGGTAGCAACAAGCATACTCAGGAATCATTTAGTAATGGCTCCAACTTAGATAAACAAAACAAAAAACATTTATCTGATTTGCTTTTCAAATAGTCATGCTGCACGATTCCTGCAGTAAAGTGACACAGCTGTAATATAGTTAAAATTTAAGTAAAACAGAAGACAGAAGCTAAACTACCGATTATTAGTCTAACATGCTTTGTTTCTAATATACAGTGTCCTGTCAAACTGTGCTAGAAACAGTGTCCACAGGGCATACAGCAAACACAAAAATATGACTTCTAGCTCAGGAGAACCATATGCCACCAAGCACATAATGCTGAGAAGGTATGTACACTGTGAAATGCTTCTGTATGCTTGAACTTTCCTTACGTTTTTTCCCTAAGCAGGCACAGTGGCCACTCCCAGAGGCAGAATCCTACGTCAGATGGGCATTTGTTGTGACCCTGAGCAAATACCCTTGTTCTGAAGTGTGTCTCCAGGCTCCATCTCTGAGATCTTTCGTCAAGTAATGCTCATCGCTATGGCAGCTGCACTTTCACAGAGTTAGTACCATGTTATCAGCTAGTTTGAATCACTGGTTAGAAACTACTTTATGAAACAAATGTAAATCCCTCTTGGAGTAAGCAGGTTGAGAAATTCTACTGTTCTCCTTTATTTTTGCTTATGCTGATATTTCAAGTACTATTTATGCATTCATGCTTGAGTTATAATGTACCATGATTAGTCCTCCTATCTCATTTTCCATGCTTCTAGTCTTATAGGTCAACCATCAGTGTGAAATTGTTTCCACAATCTTGCTAAGAATCTTAGTGATGCAATCACTTTGCCTTCATGATAATATTGTTGGGACAAGAAGAAAACAAAACATTTTATAATTTATTTAATCCCTTTAAGTAAAAAATGTATTTTGTGCATTTTAGTTCAAAGAGGGAAGTGCATAGATGATTTATCATTCTCGGTATATTCCAAGAAGTATCTTCTCCCAAATTGGACAAGAGGACACAGAAGACCAACCATAGGGATAAGTATTTCCATTTTCTTCAGGCACTATTCATTTACCCCTCTATGCTGATATTTCCTTCATTTCCCTTTTCCAATGATTTAGTTCTATCTAAACACCATCCTTTTGATTGTCCTGTTTATCAGACAATGAGAAATGTTTCAACTCCTCATAAATTATAAATTATAGCACTACCAACTTCAGAAAGTGATTCGTCATGTTTCAGCAACTGTGAAAAGGGCTTTTCCCATATAGATAGTCAAATTTATAAAAACTGAATCTTCAGAAAATCTTCTTCACAAAGGGTTTTTCGAAAGATTTGACTGACTCAAGGACAGCGAGAGTGAAAATGCCATGAACAAGGATATTTGAATGCTAACAATCATTTCTTTGTAGGAAGCTATCTAATATTCCAAGGCATTCATTTCTATCATCAATCTACTAGTAGATAGTGTAGACAAAGATAGACTCAATGTGTAAAGAAGACATAAAATCTATATCATTATGAAACCTGAATTCTATTTTAGTCAAAGTCCTTTATTAAACAGATTATCATCAGGTGTGTCACTCATCTAAGCCCCTGTCGTATGCTTCCCTATTGTAATAAACATTTCTAGCTGGCAGAATCACAAATGATATTTGCTATTCATATCATGTTTTCCTCTGTTTTATAGCACCTGACCATACAATCTTCCATTTGGACCATGATTCAAATATAGACATCACTTTGTAGTGACCAGCAAATAGGAAAGAAAGACGACGTAAATTTTACGAGGCTTTCTATGGATTTTTTTTGTTTAATTCTATGGAAATAGATGTCAACAGATTATTGCTAGAAAAAAAGAAGAGATTAGTAATACTGCAAGAAGACATCAGGAAGGAAACAAAAAAGAAAAAACAAGTCACCTTAGAAAAATAAATAAACAAGAACCTAGAAAACCACTCAAGTTAATAACCTCCAAAATATCTGGTCCTTAACTGTATATACATCTAATAAGAATAGAAAGTGTTCAAGATAGATATTACTAAAAGTTTTGCTTATTATGGGACCTACTATATAGTCTTCCAAGAGAAAATTTTCCTGCTGTTTACAAAAAGGAGAGAATAGATGCTGTCCCATATCCTTTACCGGGAGGGTGGGCATCACCAAGTGGAGCTAGTACTCCAGTACTCTTTTGGAGAGGACAAGAAGAACGGAGTATTACATAGTTAAAGGAAATAAAACCTCTGAAAAAATGCAGCCCTTTCTTGAGGTTACCTGAAACATTTTTGTGGTCTTGACAATGTCTTGCTTACCTATACTGCAGAAACAGTCGTGATGTTTTGCACACAAGTTGCAGAACAGCAGCATTAACTGTGCAAGTGACCATCACAGCCGGAAAACATGACCTAAGGGCTAGATGTATTACATCTGATAGCACTAGCAAACAGCAGAGTCTTCTCTGAGCAACCTGATGTCAGTAATCCATTAATCTCATAGCCTGTATTGATTCTACTCCTTCCGTATTTCTGTCCTCACTAAACACTTCAGAATTTGCCAAGGATACTGAGAGTAAAAAAAAAAAGAAAAAGAAGTGATTTTATCACATCAATCATTTCAACAACAGCATTTTAGCATTCTATTATCTTTTACAGATATATTTAGGATTCTCTTCCCTGGGATACCCACAGGCCACAAAAACTGCTTGCAAAAGTTTTATATCAGTTCAAAGCATATACACATTTGTGTATGCCCCTCTAAATGTCATGAGTAAGAAAAGATAAAAGCAAAAGTGCTTTCGTTCTCTACCACGGTTTCAATCTGTGTGTTCCTCATCATTCTCCTGCTATGAAAAAGTATGAGACAAGTCCAAATTTCAATGCCTAAGTTTCCTTAAAAGAAGCATACCGCAGTTTACTGCAACAGGTACATCCAGGGAGGTGTGTTGCTGATAACAGAGATCCTAGGAAGGGTTGATTTATTGATCAGAGAAGCACATAGTAGGGGGAGGTCACATCAATTCAGTTGAATTAACCAAAATCTTATGATAGTCAGGGAGATAGAGACAGATAAGCATCTTTTGAGATGGTCTGGGGTATCTCATCAGCCTCTGTATGTGCCCCGCAGAAGGACATGGGCCTCCTGCAGGTCTCTTACCTCTGACATCCCCGTGGAGGAAGCTTTACATCATAAGACTCATCACCGATATTCAGGCAATATAAATGAGTGCTGGCTGTCGATGCAAGCATGATGAATTTAGATATCAATTTAGGTGCCTTAGTGCAATGAATTTGCCTCTCCTTCTTCACTATATTCAAACAGAGAACAGATACTAGCTTTTCCACTCATACAATGCTGCCCTGATGAAACAGTATTTTCATAAATCTGCTTGCATAACTTAGCCTTTAGAAAATGACAAGTGAAAGAGCCACAAGTGCTATTCATTTGTAACTGTTAATCAGCCAGGAATTACTACAATCAAGTTTTGCTTCATTTGGATGGGCTGCTGGACAGGAAATAAATCCCTGGAAATTTTTTGAATCCTCTAAATCAGTGGTTTCCAAACTAGAAGTCCAGCCTCTAAGTATAGTCATGAACTTCCAAGAAATCAATTTTTTCTTATAATTTAACTAGCATAATGCTAATACAATATTACTAGTTTGTAATTGAGATTGTAACTGGAAAATATTTAGGAACAACACCTACACAGATGATGCAAATGCAAAATTAACCACTACAACTATCCTCTTAGAACAATTTAGATTACAAAGATTTCTTGGTCCTACAAGACCAAGCCTGCGGCAGCCTACAGTAGAGGTTTATTTCATGTATTAGTATCTAAAAAGTTTGTTCAACCTTATTGGCTTTCATTTTATCCAAGTTTTGATTTGTTAGTTCAAATTATGCCATTCAGAAGCTAGAACATCCTTTCTGGCTTTGGAAAGTGCATAGAAATTAACGTCAGAAAGCTGAATAAAAATTAAAAGGAACAGAGTAGATGCAGCTTGTAATGAAATCAGAGCAGTTCTACTTACCTGAATTCAAAGTTAAGAACTGTTTCTAGCTAACTGGAAGTTGTGTGTTTTCTGCCCTTGCACCTTGAAATATGCGGTGGTGCAAATATATACATGGCAAATTATTTTTCTCTCCTGCTGATTTATTTATATGACACCAGCATTCATAGATGTTAAAATTTTATTGTATAAAGCGTCAGTCACAGACATGGACTACGTAGGGAGGAAGCACCTCTCCTGAAATTGCTTCACCAAGTCCTTGTTGCAGATTCAGTGAGTCAGAAGGCTTTTTACTTTTATAAAGTCTGCACTACTGGGCCTGAAACACACTGTGTTCGAAAACTTCTGAAGACGTCACCTCAGAGGGAGCACAAAATAATTGTAACCCCCAGTGCAACTAACCCTACTCCAGAGTTTTTACTATACCTTTGTGTGAGAGCTTCTCCAGGATGATCCTTAGGCGCTGAAGAACGGGGGGTGAAATGTCATATTTATAGATGTCTATTACCGGCACTCGCTGACATCTCCCAAATATTCCATCTGCAGGAGAGAGAAAAAGAAAAGGAAAAATATATATTTCGTTTTCTGAGAGGAAGAAATGCATGATGAGATGCGCATTTCCAATGTATCCTAATTATATACTGAAGGAACCTTTTAAAAGACACTTAAAAAACTATCAAAGGACTACTGAAGTCATGAGACAGGGTATTTTCTATCAAAATAAATAAATACTGGAAAGAATATTAGTTGGAGGAAGATTCAGATTCTATTGTACAAGTTATGCATACAGTTTACTTCATAAAGTAATTTCAGACTACTGCCTCCCAAATCTTTTGATGTAAGACTTCTTTACTGACAATTCAGTGGGAAAAAACTTAATGTTCAGCGCCTACTATGTTGCAGATGAAAAGTGCAGCATCCAGAAATATAAATATTAATTTGCAGAAACTATGAGGATTTGCTGAAACATTTTTAATGCAGGAGCTGTGTGTTAGGCGTTGGTAAATGAGAACTGAATCCGTAATGGCTAGTAAAGGCTCGTTTCAAGAAGTACCCTCTAATGAATGCAATAAAAGAAAGCTGCTTGCAGAACAATGAGATATTAATGTGGCCTAATTTATTTAGCTCCATTCCATTTGTCTAAAATGACAGACTCTTCTCATCAATGTCTTTTCAAATCACACCTTCTAATTAATTTAGCTTCTTATTAGTCTTTATTTAGAGAATTGTTCATTTTGAGGCAAGCTTCCTGTGTATGTGTGGGAGGAACAGGGAGTTCAAACATTCAAATTACCTTTCTCTCTTTCATACAAAAGACTAATTCAGAGCCTAGGTGCTTCACATACAATCTGACCATCTGCAATTCTAGGCCTCTGAGAAAGAAAGTGGTTTCATTTATTGTTCAAAACAGCTCTCTTCTATATAGTGATCCAAAGGAAGCAATTTAAATGCAACAAGTTTAATTAGCAAAATATTCTACTGCAGTACTAGTTTTAACGCAGTAATTACTTCTGCTCTGATATTACATCTATGCTCAAAAAGGATAGCTACATCAGATTAGCAGAAAATAACGGTAGGTATTAATTTGCAAACGTCCATTACTTTCTCTGCTACTTCACAGAGCTAAAAGACTACAAATGGGAACTACTGGCCCAGCTGTTCACTAAACACAAATAATGGCATAAAAGAAAATAAACCAATCCAGGATGCAGAAAAAGGGCATTATTAGCCTTCACTGTTAAACACAAATACCTCATTGAAATTAGCCAACTTTTGCTTTCTTTGCCTTTCCAATCCTCCTGTCACTTACAACTGCCAAATTAAGTTAATCCAAATTAAAAACTTACCTCTGACTCTAATTTTATTACTGGAAACTAGGTTTAATTTAGAAACCGCATACACAGATCTGGTTTGTTTTTCTGCCATATAATGTATAAAGCAGCCTAACAGCAGATTAAAATATTCATCTCCGTTTAAAAAGCTGTTGCAGTTGGAAATAAGCAAAGTATATAAATATCAGCCCCTTGTAAATGGATGGATAACAGGAATAAATAATGTCCTGATTCAGAAAGGAATAGAAGAACGTTTTAGTGTTTAAGAACAAGAGTGTTCAAAATGAAACATGACTTGAAATAGCCAGCTCTATTTTGGAATACCACCATTACTAGCTACAAATAATTAGGACAAAATCTATGTTTATATAAACTAATATTCCATGATCTTTTAAAGATAATGTACCTTAAAAATAATTATAATCTTATTTTAGAGTCCAGAAAAGCATACACATTTAACATGAATTAAAGTTTTTTGTATTAAGTATCATTTAAAGATATATCAATGGATACAAAAGCTAATTCACTCACAAACTCTAAAAGAGACCTAACCTTTTTTTCTAAAACCAGAGTTTTCAGAAACCTTTAGCTTACTGCCTTTGAATAGAACAAAACCTATTTAAATTCTAAAATTAACAATTAGCACATGAGTCTGAGCCGCATTATACAACCTATCCAAAAACACTAGGACTGCTTAGGGAGAAACTGCAAGTTATTTTGGCTTTTGTAGTTGAAATATGGGCATAATAAGCTTTGAAGAGGCTGCAATCACAAGCAGCGCTCTGCTCTGCTAAATGCAGTACTAGGAGAGTTGAGAAGGAGCAGTATGCCCCAAGGAGCGGTTGGCAAATACCATTTCTAAAATACAGAGGGTCTTTAAAGTGGGGATTACAGTTGGACTAGAGTTGTGCAATAGTAGATTTCAAGTTCAGCTCAGTAGCTTTTTTAAAAAAAGTAGGTATTTTCCCAGGTTTTTCTATTTGTTTGGGGTTTTTTTTTTATTTTTTATTTGATTGCAGGGTTTCTGTGTCAAGATTTAAAACCTAAAAAATTAAATTGAGGTTGAGCATTCACTTTCAGGGTACCTTTTAATTAAACCTTCTTAAAATTACTTAGATTGTGGGGGGAAAAAAGGCAGGGGAGAGCAATTTTACAAAAAAACATTTGTAAATGTTCCCCCTCTTTTTCTTTCCAAGAGATCTATTTGGCAGATGTGGCCCAAATTCAGAAATGGCTTTGGTCCAGCACAAACCTCATTTTCACTTAAATTACAGCTAATGTTTAAAAACTGTGCAGCTTAGTCTGCCATGGGCTATCCAAACCACTGTGATCTTTACAGTGAGTAAATAGATGGTGCATCTTTCCAGACCACCTCTGGCACAGGGCGATGTGGGCTGTTGCAGTGTTGGTGTCCAAGCACCCTGTTGTGCACCCGTTTGACCTCTAACAACCTCCAACGAGAGAATTGCCCAAAGCTGTCATGAAGCAAAAAGGAAAATGGAAAAACTCCCAGATTTTACAGTAAATGTCATATGGCAGAGGAAGTTCAAAGCATGAGTGATGCTTTAATAACCGCCATCCAAGGAAAAGCCCTGTATGCCTATAGCCGTTAAGAGTGTGTTCATTCTGAACTTTGATTAAAACTGTGTTCTGAGAAGGAATGTAATATGGAAAAGACATCTGCTCTTTACACATGCTCAGAATGAGGGAAGGTTGAGACAACCGATCAATATACACATATGGTTGCTATTAAAGTGCTATCATTTGCTAACCATTAGCAAAAAGTAGTATCTGAAATTTCCATAGTAATATCTTATAAGTTATACTTAGACCTGGAAACATCTGCGTTAACAGCATGGTAATGTTGACTTTAGACGGCTTCTACATTTGTTTCCAAAGAAGAGACTAAAACAGAAGAATAATATACCCAAGGAGACAGTGAGATGCTTCTTTATGTATTTGGCTATTTTGATAATAGGTCTAATATTTGAGAAAGGACACAAGCATAAATTTTTAAGAGCTGCTATTTAAAATCTTGAATTTTGACAAATACATATTACAAAGTTAGATGCTAAGATTAAATGACACAAATTTAACCTAACCCAGGTGCCCAAAAAGATCTCAAATAGTGGCAGATGAACCTCTTTTATTAGAGACAACATCCTGGAGCATGGTAGGTATATTTACACTGAATATTTATCAACTTCTAGTGGAAAAAATACAACTGACAGATTAAACAGTGAACAAGTCAAAACACAAGTTCTGGAAGGATGATTTTTGAGGGAGAGTTAGAAGCAAACGGAGAACTTCCATCTTAATTCATTATTATTGCCCATTTGTGATGAATTAGTAGATATTTATGATCTCTATTACCCACTGAGGAAGGAAGCACCGCGTTACATTAATGACTGACACCCAGGTACTGAATTATATAAAAGGAGAGCATGGAAAACTATAGTCTGAAACACAGTTTTGAAAAGTTGGTTGTGTCAACATATTCACTTGGTAAGGTAGACAGGCACTACGTGCTTAACAGGTACTAAAAAGTCTTTGGAAACTTGCACTGAGTGACCACCTTCACCTTGAAAGCAAGACTATTTGTGGGAAGCTGTTTCATTCAGTTCATTTTAAGTAGTGTTTCCTACAATAAAACCCAATGTATAATAAGTTGTCCTTGGCTAGAGAAACATATCCACCCTGGAACCACCAAGTATGGCTAATCTGACAATTGAAACTAAGAGGTATACAAGACTTGGCACAGTTTTGAATAATACCAGCAAAAAAAGAATGAATTCTTTCTGAATGTATTTTGCTACTGAGCAAAGCTATGAGGACTGGTAGAGACGGTGGAGTTTGTCTGCAGGCTGATGAAAGCATGATAGATGTAAATAAAAAGATTGTGTTCTTCAGTAATTAATTATTTAGATTTACATGCAGTGAAATTTTCACATGGTGCTGACAAGTGACCTTTGCAAAAGAGCCTTCGAGTAGATGCTTTGAAGCACCCAGTTCTTCTGCTCTTCAACCTTCCTGCAGCAGCCGGAAAGGAAGCGGCTCTCCAAACAGTGACAGTATTCACATACATGGGTCAACAAACGCTTCAGCTTCCTTACCCTAATTACCTGACAATTGTTAAAAAATTATAAAGTAGAGCTTTGTATAAAACATAAGTTTTGCCCCATATTGCAGGCATCATGCTTTGTTCCTGTGTCATAATGTAAACAAGAAAGTCCACAGACCCAGCAGAGTGTCAAATGGCATCTGCTGCCACCTTTGTATCATTTATGCTCTTGCAGTCAATCAGAGAACTTCCTCTGATGTTTCTACAGAGTTTTCAGTGGGCAGGACAATCATTCTTCAGCAGCTTAACCTTCTGTAAGGAAAGGATTCTTTCTTCTCACTGAACAGGGACATTACTTCACACTCCTTCCCCCAGCTGTTGGTTTAAGGTGCTGTAAGGTCCAAGAGGAGTCTGGGACTAATGAAAAGGCCAGTGCTTGATGTCTTACAACCCAAGGTTAGAGCCTGAGTTGCCTACTGGAAAGATTAAATAATTTTCCAATGGGAAGCATAATATTTGCAACTCAAAAGTCTCATGATACTGGACTTCAAGGTCACAGATGTTAACTGTTTTAGGAAGTCTGAAGGAGATTGTTAAAGTATTTTACTCTTCTCTCCCTGCCATTTCTCTCCAGTATGGTGTTTGTTTTCAAAATCCTTTTTTTTTAAAAAAAAAGAAAAATAGAAGTTCCTTTTAGAGGACATTAAATTGCATGCCAGGAGGCTTATTTCAGAGGACATAGTCCACAAACCCATATTCAACATTTACAAGTAAGCTCTTCAGCAAACAGCGTATTTTTAATATTCCATTTATTAAAAAAGATTTGTTCATAATTTATACCTCTACTTTTAAAATCTCTTTACAACCGAGGTAGAGATCATACAGATAGAGCAACTGTGGTTTCTACAGTATCACTTCTCATGCAATGTTTTAAAAAGATTACTCCAATGCTTTCAAACAGTCTTACAAGTCTCACTGCCGCAGTTTGTCAGACAAGCTGCTGCTTGCAATCACGGTTAACTGCATTGCAAACCTGCAGCCCTCCACGGAGAATGCAGCCTTCCTAGGAGGCAATCTCCCCGTGTTAAACTTTTAAAACCTTTTTACCATTTTATTTTGCTTGTCCCCGTGCAGCCTGAGCAGTCCTTGGTTACCCCCGTTTCGGAGCAGTAACAGTGGCATCTAGTGGGCAGCTCCGCGCTCGGGGAGCGGTCCTGCAGCACACGCTGTTCACCTTCGGAAGTCACTGCTTCCAGATCCGTTTGACTCCATCTGGAACACACAGCTATGCGGTGGCAGCCACCCTCAGCCCACCCTGCCCTTCCCTGTCCTAATGGCTGACAGGCACGTGGAATTTTAACGGCAGTTATTTGAAATTAAGGAATACAATAACAATGACAAAAAAGCTAAGATATTTGTTTCTAGAAGTAATGCATTATTAAGGCGAGCAAGCAAAGTGCATACAGATTGTTTTAAAAAGTGTATGTGCTGGTATTCTGCTTTTGCTAGCATGTAAAGGCACAAAACATTATGCAATAAAAGTAAATCCTCAACTGTAAATAAAACACAAAGCATATTTTATGTAGGTTTACGTTGTAGATTTAATAGAAACACCATAAGAAGCAGAAAACAACAATGTAAGATGTTCTAAACTTGATTTTTTTTTTTTTTATCCAAAAAGAAATTACCATGCCGTGGATACTCTTACTAACAGTCCAGTAATACACTCTTCCTCAGCTACTAAATAAACTGCTGCCTGGAAGGCAAAGGTAACTTTGTAAATTCGGCTGAAAGCCAGACCACCTAACAGTCCTATAAAAGGACTCTAACAAGATTTAATGCCTTTCCTCACCTCTTTGGACACAGATATTTAAAGAAAAAAGTGGATGGCAGGTCTGCTTCCAACCAAAAAAACCCAAAACTTAAAACCCCAGAATATTTCTGCTGATTGAAAGAACTGGACGGCATGTTACTGTCTGTGAAAGTGCTCATATTAAAAGATAAAAGTTCACGTTAACAGCAGCATTAGTTAGCTGTTGTGCAAACATTATGATAGGGCTGGGATTTGCAAAGCTCCAAAGCATCCCAAGGCACGTCTGAGAGCGAATAGCTCCTCTGGGGTTTACAGTCCCCTTGTCTCAAGGAGCAATTCTGAGAGCAAGTTCTGGAAGACTCTGTTCTTCCTTCATCAGAAAAGGATATAACCTTCAACAGAGGGGAAATATCATTTCAGGAACTGTTTCTGTGCTAACCTGCTAATTTAAGTGGTGGATTGTACAGTCCCAAAATATTATGCACAATTTCACTTGAGAGGTTTTTTTAAGTTACAACAGAAATATGTAAATTGTAGAGAAAGTAACTAAAAGATCATGCTTTCTCTTGAGTACAGCAAAAGGAAGGAAGGAAAGGATTGTGGAAAAGCTAGCTACAGTTTAACAAAGCAAGAGGAGAGCAGGCTTGCCATGAAAAGAAGTGCTGCCTGCTTCCAAAAGGCCCCTAAGTTAAGTTATTCAGCTTACAGAATGAGAGGTCCAGATTTCAATGCCTACTTTCTGCGATTCAGAGCACAGAAATGAACCTCAGTCTTAACAGGTCATACGTAGGCCTCCCAACCACAGAAATAATGGCCATGCCTTGGGAGGAAAGGGCAGGAGGGAGTTTAAGAAAAGCAAAAAGTAGAGACGAAAAGAAAGAAGTCTTAAATTTTTGCTGCTAGGGCTAATGTTGCAGTTGAATAATGCTTGAATAACTTGGTACTTCTTAGAGAACCAAACTTGAATTTTCCACAGCCTAGGTAACTATGTGGAATGAAAGCTGTGCTTTTTGGCTCCATGATGAGGGCAAGAAAGGATGACAAAGCAGTGACTGAATCAACATCTTCCACATCCAGATGACCACTGCAGTCTGTAAGCCACAGAAACCATCTGCCTCTACTTTTGATCACAGAGACCAACCCAGACTTGAGAAAACCTTTGAGAAAAAACTCAAGAAGCTCTAACTGTAATATATTAAGAGAACTTTTCTAAACAAAACTACATATTCAATATTAGCTATGATGTCTCTAAGAAAAAAGAGGGTGCAATCAAAAATGTCTGAACAGCAACTCCTTTTCTTGTCAATACTAGTACGAAAGAGAAAAGGGAGGAAAGACTTAAACATATAAATCCTCCTCCAAGAGGAAAAATATTTTAAACTGAAGTATAAGACAAATGTTAGTAGGCTTACAATAAAGCTATCTCTTTTTCTTTAGCACATTTAGTCACTGGACTACAAGATTAACATCTAAGATTCTACTTTACATTGCTATCTTATCAGAGAGAGATCTGAGCCATATACCACCCCCCATCTAGAAAAAGCTATTTTTTTCCAGAGGACTGAATACTGCACTAAATTCTGACCACATCATTACCAGAAAGATATGAATAAGCTAGAGAATTTCAGAGAAAAAGGAAAGAAAGGAGGTAGCCACATAGATCCTTAAGCATTGAACTATCTGATTCTTTATGAGAAAAGACTAAAAGTTTATGCAACCTGGTTGATTAATTATTTATGACATTATTGGGAGAAATGGAGTGAAAAGACAAAAATGAACAATCTGAATCAGAACAAGTTTCAAGCAGGGAGAAACTATTCTGAAGCTGTTCAACTCCCTCCTGGAAGAGTAATGGAGCTCCTATTGCTTGCACTGTTTAAAATTAAGCCTGAGCAATGGGGAATGATGAAACATGAACAATTCTTTCTTTTACTCAATATGCATTTATGAACAGAGGTTACTGGAGGGACTAAGAAAGTATTTATGGAAGCAATGAGATGCAAATATACTAATGCTTATTTATGCACACTAATTTTCCAAGTATCACTGAGATGTACTTCAGTCACTTCAAGGATCCCCATTACATTTTCGGTTGGTGCCAAGAACTACTTTGGTGCTGGCAATGTCTTCACTGTGTGATCAGACTGTAGCTGCTCTTGCATCTGTATTCCCAAGGCAAAAATAACTCTGCAAGGAAACATGTTTAGCAAAATGGATTTCTGCATTAATTTTCATTTTGTATTAAAAATGAAGTAATGAAAGTTTTAACTTGTGCTGTCTAAGTGCCAAGAGCTTATATTTTAAGAGTTAGTTATTACGGGTTTGCAGGAGACGGTGTTCTCATGAAAACATGACTAATGACCATTCCATTCATATTCATCAGATGCAGTATCTAATAGTTAGAACAAACTTGGTTTATTTCTGACCATTGCCAAACTTGAAGCTTTCTAGATCTTTGCAGGAAAATATTTATTGAGACAGCAGATTACTTTTGTAATCTGAGTTCCTGAATTTATTCCTAAATGGAATTGACTTCAGACATGCATGAAATTATTGTAATAAAGATCTCCATCTTGTTCCCTAGCTGCAAAGTATTACAAAAATTATAGAAAATTACGTTATGCCAACCTGAACACATCAGCAGAAATTTTAAATGCATTCCTTTATGAAGGGGAGGGAAACCCTTATAAACTAGGATAACTTCACAGAGCGCTGCATCCTGTAGACTGATTAAAACTCTTTGGAGCTGTCTCAGAAACCTCTGCACCTTGCTCGAGTATGAAATATCAGCATGCCTACAGAAGCCACAGCACATCAAGCTGCCTCTGGTAGCTTACGCACGGGCACTGGAACAGCCGCAAACCTCACCTCAAACTTTGACAGAGGGATGCTAACAGTTTCTGCTGAACAGTTTGGAGAGTGAGAAAAATCTGACAGTTTTCAAGCAAACTGTGCTTTAAAATAGCTAAATATGATGTTACATACCCAGGACCACGTATCAGAAACTGCATTCGGAAAAGTTATTTCTATCACAATGAATTAGAGGTCTGGACACAGGTGTCCCCCTGCCGTGTGACAGAGCCTGAGCACCGCCCGTAGCTTTGCTAATGGCAATAGGTGAAGGGCATGAGACATTACAGTCCTCCTCGCTTGGTCCAGACCCCAGGGTTCAGTCTGAGACAATACCGGGGCAAAAGCACTAATAAGGTTTGTGGATATAAAAGTTGCAATAAGGAGGTGATGTCATTCAGCATGCAGCATTGATGAGGTCAGTGTGGGAATACAGAGTTCTGGTGTCCAAATTTTAAAATTAATGATAAATTTTGGAAAGGACACTGAGAAAAGCAAAACAGATTATCTACGGGCTGGAAAAAGCCCTACGGTGAAATGCCTTTTCCAGCACAGAAGTCTTCAGAATAGAGAATGATCTTTTGCCTCTATAAGTAAGCCCGCAGACAGACGAAATTATATGGGAACAGAGATCTGGAACAGGACTGGGAGGAGTTTCAGAAGTATTTAATTCTCCTCAGTTTTGTGTGTTACAATTCATAACAACTTTTAAATTTGCAAGTGTCTGAAATTATGGTAAGAATGAATCTGAAAAGCAAGGTTTTTCTGCTTTTGCAATGGGTGCGGAAACCCCTCAATGCATGTGAAATGTGCAACCCCAAATTGCTTCCTGTTTTATTCACAGAATACATATAACTTACAGGAAATATTTAACATTTGAGCATACTTATAAGTTGTAATGTGCTTTTTAAAATACTGTATAAAATTAAGAGCCATTATTTATCTGGAGTTTGGGAACAGAATTTAAGCTGCTCGCAGCTTTAGATTCTCCTGCAATTTGAGTGGTTAAAGACAGAAGTTGTATACTCAGCATATATACTTCTTAAAAGAAGACAGAATAAATAAGAATAATTTTGAACAAAGTATTCATGCTACAAAAGGAGGAAATAACAGTTCATCAAAGATGCAAAAGAAAAAAACCTTGAAAGCCAGGACTACAGGATCAGCAAAAATCCCACTGAAATAGTTTTACTAATGAGCGCCATACTGTATCTTTCTAAATTTCTCCCTCATACTATATGGCTTATGAAGTGCCAGATTCTTGTTTGGGATAACAAAACTACACAGAAAATATCTGTTTGTTGTCTCTTACACTCCAGCTGAATGCTCTTCCAGGCAGAAACCATCACTTTTTTTTAGTATGTTTTGATAGAGCTAACAAAAAGGATTGCAATCCTAGGTGAAGGAAAATACCTCTACCCAAAATCTATTATTCTGAAGCTCCTGCTATTGAAAATAACAACACACATTTAAATAATATTGCTGAACTTATGACACTTATTAGATGAATAACTATTCACCCAGATGTCTGCACAAAGACTACTTTCCTTAAGCATGTCACCTCAGAGTTTCACTCTTCTGCCAGTGCTTTACCATTCCCCAGTTATTCAACCAGTCAAGCCTACACTCCCGTTCTGGCCAACAGAAAGGATTGTAAAGACCTCTCCAAAGGCAAAAATGTAAACAGAACTGTACAATCACTAATGAAAGCAAAAAGATAAAGCAACATTTTAAAAACGTGTGAGGAAAAAGAAATGACAGTCCTAAAAAAGCCACCACCTTCTATCCCTAACCATATTTCAGCTCTAATTTGCCAGTCAACAAAATCCTTCTCTGATGAAAGGTAATTTGGATATACCAGAAAGATTTCCAAGCTATGTACAGATATAAACAGTTTTTGATGCATCCAGACATTTTTATTTAATCTACAATAGCATTTTCTCCCAAAGGCATCAATCAAAATAGTCAGTTTTTATCTCTTAATCCAACTTCTGCATATCTAGTAACTGCAGTAATTTTACAGTGTATTTCATTTATTTCTTCAACGTCACTAAGAACAGAAGCCAGAGACCACTGTTAAAAATATTTGCTGTTATTTTCAGTATTTATAAATAGACAATGTAGGAGCAGAACATCCCGTTTCCCTCACATCTGGAGCATCACCCTTTCAAATAAAAATGTTCACCCTGAAGTCAAGAAAGGACAGTCCAGGAAACAACCTGCAAATTCTAATAATTTCAAGATTTTAAAGGCTGCACCCTAAGTCTTTTGCACAAACTTCTTTTGACGCAAAGTTCATATTCTGCCTAAACCACTGACTGCTGTCATATTTGGTGCAACTTGTTATAGGTGGAAAGATAAGCAGCAGGGCAGCAAAAAGAGGAGGTTTATCTAAGGCAGCTAATCTCCTCAATCAACAGCACTCAGCTCTGCTTAACAGCGGTTGCCAAGTAACGGGGACCAGCTTTTCTTATCGGCTTCATAATGTTTCATTGACTATTCAGACTAGAATAGAAAGCTGTGACACTCAGGGTTATAAGCAGCACAAAATGAAAATGGCATATTATGTGGTATGAAGAAGAGAAATCTTTTAGCCCTCACCTTATCTGGACAGTGACTGTTACTCCAAAAAAAAAAAAAAAACCATCATCTATCATTTTCTGCTCTGCTTATTTTAATATCACAAAACAAACAGACAAATATATCTACATAAACAAGATTTTTTTTTTTAACACTGTTGGCAGGTCCTCGGCAATTCACTGACATTACTGATACCTCTTATACAGAGAGACAAGGGTTGCGCAGATCCCTATTACATTACTGAAAAGCAAGCGTTCGCTGCTTATTCTAAAGCTATTGCAGCAGCTTCAATGCATTGAAGGGTGTCTTCTCACAGTAGGTGGGATATTCCTCAAACCTTGATAACCATGACCAGAATAAGACAATCTATGCAAAACTGACAACATTACATTTCTTTAACAGTATTGCTACTTCTCTCTCCTGTCTTTATCTCTGCACAGATTCTGATTTCTGTTTGAATATACTCTCTTCATGTACTGGAACAGGAGTAGCAAAGCCTTATTGCTATTCTGATTATGATTCTTCTGATTATGATTTTTAGTATAATCACCTTTTCTGATTATCTGGTTACTAAAATTTAAATCTGGGGCCACCCAGAATTATGATGAATTGTAACTGTCATTGTATTTGCATGTTATAATCAGCATACATAGAACTACATTATTACCCACCACAGGAAAAGTGGTAAATAAGTAAGAGAATATAGAGTCATTCACTGTATCAGAGAACCTAATGATACACTGCCCAAATTAGAAAATAAATTTGTTTGCCTTTATTCCATCCCAAAGAATGACTAACCGTCCCCAAGTCACCATATCCAGAGAGCTATGACCCCTCAAAGTTTTGCCTTTGACATATTTACACTGCCCACAAAATGGAAGGAATATCCTGCAACAAATTTTACACTAACGGCGTTCTCTCTTTCACACAAAGTTCAGGTTTGGATTTGAGGCAAATATTTACAAGCATTTGATGTTGCAAATACTTCTGAAGGATGTCGTGTTACCCAGTCTCTTTCTGCACAAACTCCAATGCATTCAGTTACTGTTAAGCATGTGCCTAAATTTACATTCGTTGCAAGTCTCCCAGATGCTACTGGGAATATTTCCGTGCTTAAAAATAACTATTTGCTTAAGCAATTGTCTCTACTGCAGCCTCAGTGTTCCATGGCTGTCTTGTTTTTCCAAAATTTTAGAAAAACCTAAAAAAATTAAAAGCAGTTGCAAAATGCTGCAAGTATCATATCATACCCTTCAGGAAATGTTAAAGCTTTGCTGTAATATGGAGCCCCTAGGATGAATATCATCTACTGAAGCAGAAACACACCTTTCTTTTGCAGTAGAAGTTTCCTCTACAGATGTGATTTCAAAGTACTGATTGTGCTTCGGTTGAAATGTCTTATGTGAGCATGATATAGTGTCATACGGCTATGGGCTCGCTTACATTTAGAATGGGATTGATGAATTCATTTCACAAAGGCATATTTTTCAGTCTTCTTTCAGTGAAAAATAACTTCTGAGATATACTCCCAAAGCTCACCACACTCTCACTTGTAAACCTGCAGTTTTACCTAGACAATGTATTTAGATGACCTAGAGCAGGGTTATCAACTTCTCCACCTACTCACCTCCTTCCATTTTTCACCATTAATGAGAACAGAGACATTTCAAATAAGAGAAAGTATTATTTCTAACAACAAATAAAGGCAAAGTTTCTTTTCATACTAAATGGCCTGAGTTTTAGGAAAAAGTAGTTTTAAATCTGATTCAGCCCACCAAACCTCGCATATGAGATTGGACAGGTACGTTAGGAGTATAGTTGCTACAGTTCCTCCAGGTTTTCCTCTTCTTCCACCGAAGAGAGGGAGGCACATGCTGGAGGTGATTTGGCTAAACTAAAACCTAAATCATTAAATTGAACAGATATGTGCCTTGATATGGACAAAGTCACAAGGCTTTGATGAATGGATTAACCATAACAAAAGAACAAACTCTAAAAAATCTATGGATTCAATCTTAGGTGAGGTGCTACTACCAGTTTTCACTCAGCTTGGCTTTTCAGCTAATGAACACTGAGAGGAGGTGTTACACCTATTTCAACTTGCTTAAGTACAATAATAAAGTAAGAAGGTTCAAAGAGAGAGGTGTTGAGTTTTCTTCCATTGCTCAAACATGTAAACTTATAAATGTATTACTAATTTGAATCTATTGATTTATCATTAATTAAATCTATTTGAAATTATTACTATTTGAATAATTTATGGAGCATTAAAAAAAAATTGTATTTCCACATATATTCCCTTTACTACAGTTTCATATTTCCAAATATATTCTCTTCACTACACTTCCATGAAGATATATAAACTGTAGAAAAAAAACTGGGAACATCAGTAATTTTGGTTCTTAAGACTTTTGCTTTTTGCTCTGAGCCAGGGAGGGAGTGTTAAGATGTTAGTCATGGAGAGGTGACAAGGTTCATTAAGAGCAAATGATGGCATAGACTGAAAGAAGCAGAAGGTATTTCATCTTTTCATCTCAGAAGCAAATGCAGCCTGATATAAATAAGAGGCCTCTTCAGCCATGACCACGTAGTGTGACACAGAAGCACTGCAGGTGATTGCAGGACTCAAGTTTCAAGTCCCATCAGAAGAGTGCACTAGCTCTTGGGGCCAAACACTGTTATGTTAGAATGTATCCATGACCTGAAGTTGCTTCTTAAAATACTGGCACAGGAAAAACTAATTCTCTGGCAGTTCCTAAAGAGTATCATATCTCAAAAATCCATTTAAATTTCTCTTTGAATAATGTATAATTGTCCCGTTACTCCTGTGCCATATCAGTAGTGACATTACTTTTGAACATTCACATCAGGATCCCCAAGGGCCAGATTTTCAAAGCTGAACACATACACTTAAGGAGCAAAGGAATAAAGATATCAGATAGGCACAGGTATGGAGATCCACAGTTTTGTGTGTGCATAAAATCAGTCATACAGGCTGTGTCACAGGCAAGCAAATACTAACTGCAAGTGCAGATACAGGAAACGTTTCCATGTTATGATGTACAACCCAGGGAAGATGGCTAGGCCAAAATCGGGGCAGAGGTTACTGCTACTGTTTTGACTTCTGTCCCACGGGGATTCTGTTCCAAAAATTCTGTAATTCTGTTCTGTAATTTTAAAATCCCTGTCATGTTTCAGTCTCTTCATGGTTTTGGTATCTGGAGTGGAAAAAAGGGAAACGGAATTGGCTGAATAGAAGCTAACAGTGCTAAACAGACATTGGAATAAAAATTCTGCAAAGCAATATGAAAAAAATCTTATTTTTTATTGAGTATAAAATCTTATACTCAAAAACAACAGGCCTGTCAGTAATTACAGAGAAATACAGTTTCCATACAGATCCATTATCAGGCATCATTCTAGTAGAACTATTAGAAGTATCCTCTTTTTACCTACAGGCAAAGCACTTACGCTAAGCTGCTTCCATAGATTTAAGGAATTGATTTCAACAGCACTCTGGTTTGGATTTCCTTTTTTTTTTTTTTGTAAGAAGGCTTCAGAATAATTTCTACAAAACCAACATGGATCATCTTTAATTACTGCATTGCAACCATGGCTATTTAAAAACCCAGTCTCAGCAAAGTAGATGACAAACATTAATGAGCAGTAATGCACACATGGTATTGTAAATGAAAGGATAATGAAAGCAATTTATTTGAAAATTAAAATATGATTAAGAATGGCAGTCTGTACTAGGACCCAGATGCCATCAGAAAGCAACCAATGTGCAAGCAGACTGTCATTAATTTGGGAACCGTATGAAATTGCTTTCCTTTCTTTGACAGTTTTTAATATAAAGTATCTTAACTAATAGACAGCATGTATACACTGGAAGCCACAAGACCTATGGAGATTTTTAGAAGAAGTAAAGAACAGTACAGGGAAAGTTTCCAAGAGGAGATTATCCAAGAGAGAAAAAGAGAGGGGAGTACATTTAGAAGATATTTCAAATTTTAGGTAGGATGAATTAAACTCTGCAAAAGTGCCTCTCTACATTGACTCTGGAGAGACTGTCAGGTCTTAACTCACACTTAGCAGAGTGCCTAAACTGAGGTCAGGTGAACCTAGAGCATGTCTCCAACAGCAGGTGCTCACACCAGCACCTAATTAGGAACAGGACACTTGGGGACAGCCCAAAAAGCAGGTGCACTGGAGTTAGCTAAATGCATGCAGAGGAGGTCTAGAAGTAATTTAACTACAATAGTGTTCTCCTTCACATGCGTTAATAAGCCTTTCTGAGACTATGCAAATATGTTTAGGATCTAAACTGGTTCCATCTGCACAGTGTGGAATACTAGTTCAAGTTTCCATTGCTTCAAGGACCTCTGAACTTTGCTCCAAATCAAAGTATAGCATACCTTGAAAACCTGAATTAGTATTAGGTACTAAAAAAAATTTGTTTGTTTTTTTTTTTAAAGTGTCTGCTTATCCCAAGTTGCCATTGACACAACAGCAAACCATACTCAGCAGATTGCTATTAAGTGTCATATATACTCATATTTAGGCATTCAAGTTTGAAAATAACTTCATCAGAGGCAATATATCAGAGGTGCTTGAGCTCCACAAAAATTACTAGACCATACGTCTCCAACACCTACAAATATGTCAGGATATACAAAAAAGTCATTGAGAAAGGTTTCTCTTTTTTAAAAAACCTGATTAAAACACAAGAGGGAGCTATGCTGAACAAAGCCAAAGGACCTCTCTGTCTTGATAGTACTAAGCCCACTTGTTTTGTTCCAGCTGCAGCAGGTCAGGGTCAGGTATCAAACATTTATCAGTCTGACTTCAGAAATTAAACATAGTAATTTGGATAGCTGTTCTCAGGGAGATAAAGTTCCTGTTAAGACATATCTTCTGTTACAAAAATCCACTTCATAAACGTATTAACTTGGACCTAACACAGCATAACCAGCTGCCAAAAGAGGTGATTATTCTGCTGTATTCAGCGTTGGTGGGGCTTCACCTTGAATACTGTGTGCAGTTCTGGGGCCCACAATTTAGAAAGGATGTGAAGGTCCTTGAATGCATCCAGAGGAGGGCAACAAAGCTGGAAGGAATGTCCTATGAGGAGTGACTAAGGACTTTGGGCTTGTGTAGTTTGGAGAAGGGGAGGATGAGGGGCGACCTTATTGCTCTCTACAGCTTCCTGAGGAGGGAAAGTGGAGAGGGAGGTGCTGGTCTCTTCTCCCTGCTATCCAGTGATAGGACACGTGGGAATGGTTCAAAGTTGCACCAGGGGAGGTTTAGACTGGGCATTAGGAAGGATTTCTTCACCGAGAGGGTGGTCAAACACTGGAACAGGCTTCCCAGAGAGGTGGTCAATGCCCCAAGCCTGTCAGTGTTTAAGAGGCATTTGGACAATGCCCTTAATAACATGCTTGAACTTGGTCAGCCCTGAAGTGGTCAGGCAGTTGGACGAGATGATCGTTGTAGGTCCTTTCCAACTGATATATTCTATTCTAAGGTTCAGCTTCAAAGCAAAACAGAATACTATGCTACTATGAACAGGAATTTATTGTATATTCACTAAAATGTTTGTACAACGTTTACAAGATATGTAGATTAAGGAAAACCAAGGTAATCAATCAATAACTTCTTTCACCATACTTTCTTGCATAAATTTATATTTTATTTATATAAATCTCTTATCCTCCTATCAAAAGACACCCCAGAAAAACAAATTTCATCAATACGGCTCCCAAGAACCAGTATTTTCCACTGTATCTGAGGTCTGAGGAGAACTTCTTACTCAATACTTGGCTGTGCAGTAAACACAAATCCTCCTAGCAAGGATGTACGCTGTTGAACACTGCAGACGTCTTCCATCCATTTTTGTCTGGGATAAGATATTACACATAATACAGTAATTTATGTATATATTACAACTGTAGAAGTAAATATCTAATTATCTAAAACAAAACTGGCAAGTTCCTAGGGATAACATCTGTACCCCAGCTGAGCTGAACTGGTACCTTATCGCTACTAACAGCACAGGAAAGACAAAGAGTAGAGTTTTATCTGTAGAACTTCACGCCTTAACAAAAGGCTATTCCCTGGCCAGAATACATTTCCCGCCCTCCCCCCCCCCCCCCCCGCTGCATTGCTTTAGCTATTACTAAATTTTACAAAGATTCTTAGAATTTTCAGCTTCTAATTTCTTTTCTGTCAGTCAAGCCAATCATTCAACGCATCTTCTTAAAAACTGCTTCGATCTCTGTTTGAACAATGCCACTTTTGGGTAGGTGACATGGGCTAATCATCAATGAAAAAATATAAATAGAACCAATGGCTGCTTAAAAATATATTTTAATCCTTAAGAAATCCACTGGGATATTAACAAAAGGTGGTTTTGTCTGCAAAAAGGCATTAACATAGCCATTTATAAAACTAATAGGAAAGCGAGCACTGCTCCAGTAATAATGAAAGTACACTGCAGAATAACATTATGGAAATAGGATACCAAATTGAAGAATTGACCTTGGGGCCCTGGCTTATCCTGGATGAAGATGACTTGTGAAATGAAAATTTGGCTGTAATTTGCTCTTGCTCTCCTTAAAAGGTTGAAGGCATTTCTATTCCAAATGAATAAAACAACTGTTAATTTCATAGCATTAAGCGGGGTGTTCTTAAATATAGTTATTTAAGCGTATTCAAATACATTTTCAAGTCTTATTTTTATTCTTAGAAAAAAAGAACTGGTTTTCTGTGATTTGTATCATAATCAATTTCTAACAGTTAATTTTTAAATCACTTCAGAGAGAAGTACCTGCTACAGCTGAATCAGTTGGACGCACTATACTTATGTATCAAGTATTTATTCTTGATGTAACAGGATCCATTGGTCTAAGCATTTGATACTATAAGTGAACATGAAATACAGAAGATGAGGACATTCCTTCAAATAATCGAATTGCTTTCAAATAATGGTAAAAACTATAATCTGTTGTAGAAAAAAATAACAGCTCAAAAACATGAGCTTCATAGTTTTGTTTAACGTGAGACTTATTTAATAATGGCCGTCAGCGCATCCATTTCAGGGAATGGGTAAATGTCATAATACGGTGGTTAAAGTCAGAATCTAAATAAATCAAAACAAAGCAGAAGTCACAGATGGATCATACTACATGTAAAGTCAAAAATTTGCATACAGGACAGTCCTTGAAGGTACCAAGCATATATTAAATAGCACCAAGAACCAAAGGAAAGGAACATGTGTTATAAGATCCACAAGTCTTTCAGCATGTCTTTTACACAAGTAGTTTTAATTATTGATATCATAGTAGTGCCTAGCATCCTCAATAATTGTTCAGAGAATATGTTTGAAATGCAAACATACAACAAAAAATCCATCCATATATATATTTACGTATATTTCATATCTGCCTATATATATTATATTTTAATATTATATATACACGTAAAATAAAACAGTGATTTAAAAAACTCTCCCCCAAAGATATTACATTCACAAATGAGTATTTATGGCATTCAGGTATAGATACACAAGTAAGAGCTTGGCAATACCAGCCAGAATGACAAGCAATACTAAACACAGTCCAGTTCCCTGAACATACTTCGTATGCTTCAGGAGGAGAATTTCAAGATGGAATCTGAAGGATAGCTTTAAGTTGGCTTATGAATGCTTACAAACAGCTTCTATCAAACATGGGGGATATAAGGGAGAAAGGCAAAGGTGCTTATTCGAAAATGAATACAAAGAAGATAAAGCCTGAGATAACTGGTAAAACAGAAAAAGGAATTAAAACCTGTATTATTTATAAGAAATAAGCCTAATATATTCTGAGCCTGTATTCAAGATGAGAAAAATTACATGTCTAAACACAGAGATTCTAAATTTGCTATGTATTTTACCAAATTTCACATTAAAAAACCCCTTATTTTTCAAATTAGCAACCTCTTATAAAATCTTACTGTTCAGTATATTATTGATTTTCTTTCGTTTAGTGAAGTGGAATCAAGCACAAACAGTGAAAACCTTTCAGAAATCCATGGTTTCTAAGAAAATATTATTCAGTAACAGTTTACCAAGCTTTTTAAAAAAAATTTCTTGTTTCATTCTACAGTAGATTAATATTTGATCTATTACTTTATATAAGAGATAACATAAAATAATACAATTTACATTTCATGTGCTCATCAAGCCAGAGTCCCAGTCTAAGAGAGAGTCCAACAGCTCCGTATGCACTGGTATAGTTTACCATGCTACAGAATCCTCCTGGGCACTGGCATTTGGCCCGCATCAGTAACATGATAAAGGTCTTTGGCACGGTTTTGTCCCAACTAATACTCTTCCACACTAACCATATGGATAGTTCATGAGCTACAACATTTCAAGATGCACTTACAGGAGGCAGTGCATGTCTGTCCACCTGTCGACCAGAGATGGACCATGCTATGCTACTCAGATGCAGGGCCAGACAGTGGGCCCCGGTCATTTTCGTAGCCCATATAGCCATGTATTTTTAAGCATACAGCATAAACAGCAGTGGATATTGATTTTGTCAAGATTTTTTTTTCTTGAAACATCTATACATCTCACAAGCATCTGAGACCATTAAAAGTGCAATTTTGTGTAATGGACTGAGTTTCAGCCCAAGTATAGGATAAGAATGAAAGAAACTTTCTCTAATATATGTTGCACATCACACAATTCCTCTGAAAAAAATATATCAAACTTCATCTTCAAGACATTTCTCACTTTCTCCTTCAAAGTTCCTACCTGCAAAGCAGCCTCCAGAGCCCAAAATCTTGAAAGGATCCTCTAAGTCCAATTCTGAACCTACCCATGAGTCATTAGTACCTATCTGTTCTCATGCTAATATTGGCCTTTAGCTTCAATAGCTCTTTCTCTCCCTGATATTTTATCAACAACATACTTACAGATATCAACTGTATCATCAGGTATCATCTGCATATCAGGTATCATCTCTCCAGCTTAATCTGCAGGCCTAATAGGATGTCCTCCTCTAGTTTCCTCACTGATGAGAGACTTCATTCTCTAACCTTATTACCAGCCTTTTTTCTGCACACGCTCCAGTTTCAACTACATCTTCTTCAATAGATTTGAAAGAAAATGTCCATATGAGTATACCAGGCGGTCTCTTGTTAAGGCTATATACACTGCTACTTGTTTACCTCTGCCTCCATGTGCCTAGATAGATGGATATTAAAATTGTCCATGGCCTTTCATAGTAACATCATAGTAAGGATGTGCAATCATCCCACAGTTGAAAAATGCATTCAGGCCCTTCTCTTCCTCTGCCATTTCCAACTGAGAATGTTCTAATAGTCGAGCTTTTAGTCCTCGACTGTATGACCTTTCACCTTGTACTGTTCATATGACTCTGTATCATTCTACTTCTCAGAGCTACATGTTCTTTTCAGTGTAATCCTCTTCTCTTTTTATCAAGAAAGTAGCTCAGTTTTCTGTCAGCACTCTCTTAATATTTGTCCTAAAGTCACTAATAAAAATATAAAGTGAGATCATTTACAGAATCAATTCTTCAGAAATTCTTTTACAAAGCTCAGTCCAAGTATTCCTCTCATCAATACTACCCATTGCCATATTATATTAAGACATGGAATTCACTTTACAATTCCTCTCATAGTCTCTGTACTCTGAAGTTTAAATAAAAGTTTCTTATACAGACCAACCAAGTGCTTTACTGAAGTCCAGTTGATGCCATTGCCACCATTTCCCATCTAGAAAGTTAGTTCTTCTTCAAAAATACAAGACAAAACAAAGAAAACCTTTCCAGGCCACTGGTACGATGCATCTTGGGCAGATTTATGCTATCTTCTTCCCATTTAACTTGGATCAGATTTACAGGCTTGCATTTGCCTGACTCACACTCTCTGCCTTTTAAATATAAGCAATACTATCTTTTCTCCACTCTTTATTGCTGTGTTTACAATACTTACTGCCAGACCCACCGTTTTGTGTGCCAGTTATTTCAGGAAACTGTGATGGATATTATTCAGCACCAAGTCCCTTAAATGGGTTTTACTTTAGTGATAGTAATTTCCATTTTTGCTGATGATGACTCATCTTGGTTAACATCAATCTTATAAAAATCAAGGCAAAGTATTAACAGAGCCATAGGATTGTCTCCTTTGAAAACTTTCATCGTCATGAAAATAGTTCGGCTGGTAAAACCGTTGCTACTTTATTACCCAGAATATTAACTGGTGAGAGATAATTTTATGAACTGAAGCTTTGTTTGTATATCTCCTGTCCATTTACAAGGCCATGTTTTGAATAACTACTTCCAGACACATATTTTAGTAACACGTGGTTTGAGCAGCCACAGCCATTAACTAGGCAAAAGAAAAAACTATATATATAAATATATATATAAGTCTGATAATTATATTAAGTTTCTCAGCTCTTATTTAGAAGATTAATCAGGAAAGCATTAAGGGAGAAGAATCAGAAGAGGTCTGATGCAATAACAATGGGGTGTCTCAACAGACTTCACAGGCTAAAAGAAAAGTCTGATACATAGATGCCCCTAAGAGCGTTCTGTGCTTCCAACACAGGCACTCTTTCCTACTCACTCAGCAACCACCTCTTGGTCTTTGCCAAAATACGGCAGCTGAGCTGTTGGCAAGACACACAGGAGCTTGCAGCTCTGCACGCTCACAAGTAGGCATCTCCTTTCCAGTACTTGCACACCTTCCAGTTTTTCTGGAAACCACGATAGCAAAGGTTATTACAGTAGTTAGCATGATTTCTGTGCCTTTCCTATATGGTTGCACTTAACGATATTTTAATACTTTGTCATGGTTTAACCCCAGCCAGCAACTAAGCCCCACACAGCCACTTGCTCACTCCCCCCAAGATGGGATGGGGGAGAGAAACAGAAGAGTAAAAGTGAGAAAACTCGTGGGTTGAGATATAGACAGTTTAATAGGTAAAGCAAAAGCCGCGCACACGATAAAAGCAAAACAAGGAATTCATTCACTACTTCCCATCGGCAGGCAGGTGTTCAGCCATCTCCAGGAAAGCAGGGCTCCATCACGCGTAACGGTCACTTGGGAAGACCATCACTCTCAACGTCCACCCCTTCCTTCTTCTTCCCCAGCTTTACATGCTGAGCATGACGCCATATGGTATGGGATATCCCTTTGGTCAGTTGGGGTCAGCTGTCCCAGCCGTGTCCCCTTCCAGCCTCTTGTGCACCCCCAGCCTGCTCACTGGTGGGGTGGGGTGAGAAGCAGAAAAGGCCTTGACTCTGTGTAAGCCCTGCTCAGCAGTAACGAAAACATCCCTGTGTTATCAACACAGTTTTCAGCACAAATCCAAAACACAGCCCCATACTAGCTACTGTGAAGAAAATTAACTGTATCCCAGCCAAAACCAGCACAGAATTTCTTTAGAAAATAGATGTAACTCTTACAAAACAAAAGAATACTTGTAGAGAGATATTGATACAGGTATTTCTCACATCAGTTTATATAATTCGCTACAAAATAATGGTATTATGTCAAAAAGTTCTTAAAGATATGTTTCAGATTTGATTCATGCAAGTACAGAACATGCAAATTCCTAAATAGTATTAAAATATATGAAGTCTATCTATCATGTTTCATAGTAAAGACCATCAATTTGGCCGGGAAGAAATTTCTGCACTGAAATTTGCATGGGGACTGAAAATTGTATCATTTGTTGAACCTCAGATTGTTCCTTTTTTGTTCTAGCAAGAAGAGAATTGTTAATGATAAAAGCATACATCCATTCTTTGCTGGCTTGTTATTGCAAGGAAAATAAACACATAGAGAAAAAAAATCCTGCAGTTTGTTAAAAATCTGAGATATAGAATATTTCCCCTCGATTTCAATTTAATAGCATTTTTATTACTAGATTTAAGCTGGAAGTCTAACTAAAACAAAAAAACCCATGAAAAACAGAACTGACAAAAATAAATGACAAAAAGCTCTCAACTCTCTTCAGTGTTCAGAAAAGTGAATTAACATATTTATTGAATTACATTGGCAATGAAGACAGCAATATATTGAAATTCATTGATTTTTTTTTTCTTGACTTAAAAGCAACACAGATGCTTATTACAAAACAGCGGTTCCTCTTCTCATTTTTATCAACCCTTTTTTAACAGCCACTGACATTGACAGTTTCAAGATTAATTGTACATTCAGCATGTACTGTTAATGACATTAGATAAATGGATCACATCAGAATGCAATATCGTCAAAAGAGACCACGTGCCAATCTTACAAATTTAAAATCAAACAAGCTACTCTGTAGACCCTGACTCTTCAAGTTGTTTATCAACGGAGTACTAGAGAATATTTTGAATGTCATTATACATCAAAAGATGAAAGATGTGCCTACCACAGCCCATGTTCCATTTATACAATGAAATTTAATTACATGTTATAACTATGCTGTCTTAGAACTATGGTAATTAAAGGGGTACAGTACATTGGTGTTTTATTCATTGTAAGCCCTTATTTTCAAAGGGCTTAACTCAGCCATGCAAATTTCCTCCCTTATCAAAGGGACTCACAAGCACAGCAATGTTTGCTGCAACTGTGCTAAAATATAGTCAAAACTTATTTGCAGCATCGCTGGGGATGCTGTTAGAACGAACCTAAAAAACCTCCTCCACAGCAATATATAAAAACTCAGAATAATAGCTGTTTAAAAGATCGGTTTACGTTTACAGGAATGTTTTGTTTGTATACATCTCTAATCAGATCTCTGAGCAAAATACTCTCAACCTCATGCAAAATGTCTTTCTGCAAACCCATTATTAGCACAAGTAGTGAGCCTCCCAAATAATTAAGAACCTTTTTGGAAGCATGAAATCTAGGTCCTTAAGCAGCAGGGTGTTTGGATAAAAATTTCACCTGTATAGGCAGTTGCAAATTACAATCCTCTGCATCTACATGGGCGTCCGAGCAAGACCCGGTGGCTGAGTGGAGGCAGTTTAATTGGCTGGCCGTACTCCACAGGAGGAGTGAAGACTAGCTTGGAGAGGTGCCGAATTAACACATCTCACAGATTTCCCAGTCCTCACTTATCCTCTGCTTTATAAAACCAGCCCTCCCCTCACAAGTTTTCCAGTCATCCTAGATTATGCTGGCTGTCTTCATGTATGTGCGATAGCATAGAATATCCAGATCTATCTTCCAACATGTATATAGATACACAGTGACATAAGCACTGTGTTTCCTTCCCAGACAAACTCTCTGTTCGTGGTCTCATGCATTCTTGCATTTCCACAAATCCATAATATCAATTCCCCATAAACTATTCAAGATTCATGTTACCTTTGTTAGCCAAATCTGCTATTTTACCTGTTTTTAATGCAAGGCTACTTAAAACGTATCAGTGACAGGTTTTCAGGGAGTCTAATCTCACTAGATTTATTGCTTCCATTCAAGTTACCCAGTGTAAGGTGCGTGGCATTTCTTGGGGTAGGATGTTTGGCAAATACTTTCCCCAAACATATATACAAAATATAGTTGCACAAAACATCGATAAAAATAACTTTATCCTCAACCCACTGAACAAGGCATGTGATTTCCAATAAGCAGTCATCCGCTGTAGCAAAATCCTGTGACAACCAACAAAGGGGCAATTTAAGGATGGACCATTGCTTGCTTCTGCAGATCTAAGACTTATTTTAAGCTTTTTTTTGTGTGCGATCAAATCAGCATCAACCCAATTATGCCTAAGGTCTATCTTCTTGTTAGATGGCAGGGTCAGTCACAAATGAGCAGCCTCTTGCAATTTTCCATCAAATCAGCTCTGTAATTTGAGAGCTAATGCAGACATCTCATGAAAACAAATCATCAGACAGTGTCGGTTCTCCCCCTCCTTCCCAAAATGAAGCATTTGGAGGGATTTGGGTTTCTCTTTTAAAAGCCAATTCTCATCTCTGTGAAAGCCAATGCAATCTATAGTAAACAAAAGTCACTAGTAATTTTTAGACCTTCATAAATATTTCAAACCTCTGTGCTCCTTTTTTCCAAAAGCATTCTCGCTTTGTTCGGTAAAAGACAGATTATTCATTTTAAGTACCAAATACACTCTGTAAGTAAAAGGTTCTTTTTTGCAAGAAATAAGACATTTGCATGAAACTGCAAAATGCAAATCTATAGTCATAAACTTACTTGCTGAGAGCTCAGCACCATTACAATAAACACATTCAGGAAAAAAAAAAACCTTTATGTTCAGTGCTCTTCATAATTCATAAATACCTAAAATCTTCAGAAAAAGCTGGTTATTTCCAACAGGGGGAAAGAGACTGTGCATAATGAACTACAGACAAAACCAAACTTGAGCTATTTCATTCACCCAGCCTCTGCCTTCTTTCTGACAAACTAAGCCACTGAATCTGTACATCTAAACTGCCAACGAAAACGGTAGGATGATAAGGAAGATCTCTAAATTATTCAAAGTGGTTTCCGGGCTTCAAAAGACTCCCTCGCTTTGTTCCTTTATATATCTACAGCTATTTAAGTTTGCCTCCAGCTCTGACACAGGCAGCATTGTGCCTGTGATGTTGAAAGAGAGGAGTAATTCTGTAAGTTTGGGCAGACACTTCTCCGGCTGGAGCCCATGAAGAACAAGACGGCCACTTCGGCAGGTCTTGGGATGCAAGGACTTTAACGAAGTCATTCCCTTCCCCCTCCCTTTCTATTTCCAGTTTCTCCCACACTATAGCACTTCTGCATACGCCAGATAGAACTTGTCAATCTCTCCAAGGATCAAAAAGTAAGATGCTATTAACATATGCTTTTACTGTTTAATAGCATATAGACAGCTCTCCCAAAGGGGGCCTCAGGCTTCTAAAGAGGAAAAAGAAAAAGATACCAGAATCAACATCCTGCCCTAATTCACAGGTCTACTGCTGGTAAAGCCCACAAGTGTTATGCTGCTTTTTTGTGCTTCTCTAATGCCAGCAGCTTCATTCTTAACAACAGACAATAGGCTGACAGAGACGCTGAGCTTAGGAAGGCGTAAAGATTTCTAGTGCATTGCCTCCTGGATACATATATCTTTTTATTCTCATATCTGCAGAAAAGACTGGAGGAAATACCCTTCTAAGTTCTGCCAGCTGCTGGCAAAAGGCTCCCGAGCGTACAGCCTTTCATACAGACTCCCACTGAAGTCAATGGGACTGCTTACATGAATGCAAAGTTGCTAAATCAGGCACTCCAGAAGAATTGAAAAGCCACCTGCTAATTAATTTAAAAATCTATTTTCATCAGATATGTGAATATACTGTATGTGCTTCTCTGTGTGCTCCTTAGATTTAGATCCCAAAATGCAGAAAACGACTGGGACCTGAAAACTGGCAGTCAGGGTAAGGATTGGCACCTCATACCGAGAAAGGAAAGCATTAAAGCAAGAGCTCATAAAAACTTTTTTTATCCAGCTAACTACTCACAATCCAACGCAACCAGTGTAGTCTAGTTTAACAAGGAGTTCGCAATTTGACCCTAAATTCATTATGTGCACACTATTGCTGCCAAGGGGCCGGTGAAAGCAGAGCAGCAGCAGCAGCACTGTGGAGTATTGAGATTCCATTGCCCTTGGAAAGGAAAGGTCTTGGAAAACTGGCTGTGACTCAAGGCCAGATCACAAGGACGGTCAAGCAAAGGATATGGTGTCTTGCACATCAACACACGTACTCACCTGAGCTAGCACCCATTCCTGAACAATTTCCATACCTACAAACAAAACGGAAAGGGGCAACAGAAAAAGAAAATACTCCATCGCCCCCCTGGAAGACAAGCATTTTGGTTTCTTCCTGTGAGAGTCCTTTAAATCTGTTTTTCAACAGCAGTCCAGCTCCATCTCCGCTTTCACTAGCAGTAACATCAGTGAGCTAAGACTTATAAGAAGTGAAGGTTGCCTTCTCGGATAAAAGGGATTTTCTAATGTCTGGCCTTCTGGATGTTTCTTGTGTAGTTGTTTGGCATTCAGAAACACTGACTGGTTATTTCAGTTCCAGAAATCTCAAGAAGAAATTTTATACTTTAGCAAGGATACTGCCATGCTCCACACACTCATTGGATCCCTGTGTGCTCTCCCTCTATCACTGTGATAGATTCAGAATCAAAATATTTATATGTAAGCCTTATAAGCAGGCTTAACCTTTCCAACACATCTGCCACAACAATGTTCACATACAATATTTTATGTATGTATTAATGAGATATGATATTGTCTATACAAATATACATTATGTATTGCATATATACAGAATAGCATAGCTACAAGTACTACATACCTTTACCATAATGCAGGCTAACATTCAAATGACAGTAGTTTTGGAAAAATCAGTCCAGCACCAGCAACTACTACCTACATGTAAAAATGAAAAGCTTTTAAATCAGCTTCTTGGTGGGCCTGCTAAGCTGGACACTGCAGATATCGACCATCCAAAAGAGATACTGACCTATATAGATGAGAGATGCCAGATCTCCACGTTGTAATATTTTTAAATATAGATTTGAGGCACTTTTGAAGATTTTAGTGATTCTGAGCCCTTTACTGTAGAATATATAGTAACTAAATATTTATCATTAGATTTCCAATAACTTTAAGGCCCACAATGAAAGTGAGTTCTTTAAGTAACATTTTGCAGTAGTCATTTTCTGAGCATGTGGTGTGACACATAGGTTAGCAACATTCATTTGGGAATGAGCTTTCTGTCTGCATTCCAGAATTACTCAGCAGCAGCCAAAAGAGGACAAATCACCCAAGTGAAGATGTAGCTGTGGCACAATTTCCATCATGACTCTATTCATGGGAAAGAGGGACAGGGGGAGAAAAAAAGCAACGGGGGTTGATATAGCTGTTATGGCCAGGGGCTGTGCCTGCGCCTGCATTAAAAATCATGTCTCTATTTCTAGGCCCCCAGATTAAAACAGATACTATCTGACTTGCCATTTATTTATTCACACTGGGTTTCAATCTACAGGGTGCAATAGGAACAGAGTACTGGAGGGTTATTTAACACAGAAGCTGACAAGGCTACCAGCAAAAAAAAGTTTTCTTTTCTGTAACTAAACTAATAAGAAGTTCTTAAAATTACCCCAATCATAGTTTCTTTTCTTGGGTACTTCCTTTCTATATCAGACATCTGACTTTTCTTCCTACACCCTAAATCTTCTAATCAGATTGTTCTGATAAAACCCTGAATTTGTGCAAAGGCCCTTTAAGACCAACAAAACATCATACAGATTCCCAGTTGCGATTGCTGAATCAAGGTTTTTGATGAGGCACTGACTGATTCCAAATTGGTGAGCAGCAAACCGTAACTAAGGGCTGACAATAAGGAATATTGCTACATACGGCAAGAAATGCCCAGGTCCCACCATAAAATCCATTTATTGTACATCTCTTGTGGCAACTTCTGAACCTCAGGAAAAAATATACTTTGACCGCATTATTCTAATATTGCAAACCGCCAAGTAACTATGATCAAAACAATCTGTGGATTTTTATTACACATATGTATAAGTTCTCAACACACAAAGATTCAGAATAAGGAAATAATCTGTATTGACCAAATGACAAATGTGCAGGACCGAGGCCTTTTGATATATTGTTTGAAATGAGGAGAAATCTCTCAAGAAAATTCAAAGTTCTCACCTAATTGAATATGGAGTAAATGATTCTTCTCTTGCATGGTCTTTGTCTGTCTTCTAGCGACATGGTGAGAATGAATCTCTAAATATAAGGAATATTCATATATGGGATCTAGAATCTACTCAGGTTTTAGGGTGAGGAAATTAAAAATAACAGCAATTACATGCAATGTAAAAATATATTTCCAGTTGCTCTGGCAGTACCTTATAGAAAATTTGCAAACATATGCAATTTATAAACTCTAACAACAACTGAAAGAAAAATAACGTTAATCTAGGCAAAAACCAGCCCTGCCATTGTCAGAGCCATGATACAACTGTAATTCCAGCAGGTTAGGATGAAGATATAATACAAAGCAAAGCACTAATATTATTTGCTTTTTCTCCGATCCTTTTTTCTTCTCAGTGGCTTCTGCCACTATGGTTGCAATATCAGTTATTTTCTAATCTTTTGCAAATGGAAAAGGGGGAAGGGGAAATAAAACATCCCTTATTTGCTCATGTTTGTATTTTCAATATTTTTTCCCTTGATAGCTTCTCCTTTGAGCAATAGCAGTGTCAATTCCCCAAGGGCAGAATTCAGGTCTCAGAAATATGTACACAGCATACAAATCTTCCAAAATGCTCTTTTTAATAGTTTGTTAAACTCTGAGAAATGTTATCTATGGAAATATATATATGCATTTCGTAAGACCAAAACCAGGTACTGATGCCATCTGCGTTGAGCCATAAAACCCATTTATTAGCTTTATAGAAAATGCTCATAGTTTATATAAATATCTAAGTTTGAATAGCTCCTGCCAAGATGAATACAACATCTATCAACATGCAGACTTCTCTGTGCAGTCCCCAGAAACCATCTTCCGAGTCCACATGGTAGTGTGCACAAGCTGCAACTTTGTGAAATGTTTCAGAGAATACTGGGCAGACCTGACTACAAACTTCCAGCTTTCTACAGAGCTGAAGAAAGTCCTCTTTGTACAACTACCCACCAGCCTGTCTCGAGCCTGAATTTATTCCCGGTGTCACTGAAGGGCAGTTCTGCTTCCATAACCTGTGAAGCTCTGGAGCATTTTGCCAATTAGTGTAAAAGGTTGTGCTGAATTTGTGATGTGGAGTGTAAGAACGGAGCAGTCACCACAGTGGTCACAAAACACCCAATAACGGAAAGAACTTCTAAGTGCTCCTGATTATAGATTTATCTGCTGATGCACAAGCAATAGCCTGTTGAGGTCACAAAATTAAACACAGCAGACTTTTTCTCAGTACGTGCCAACGTTACACCATCCAGACTGAAGCTGATTTTCTGAGCAGATTGCTATTAAATCAAGACTGAAGGTTTGCAGTAGCAAAAGCACCCTGCTGACAAAAATTTCACCTGAATGTATTGGTCTCAATTTTCAAAATAACCCGCAACTTTTTTAGGAAGATAGCTTCCACTAGCTAAAATGCAAACGTTAAGCAAAATGACAGCACCTACGTTGGTACAATTCCAGCTTACTTCTGAATAATATTTTAACTCTAAATGTTCTGTTCTATAAAACTGTTTCAACAACTATCCCAAGGCCTGCATATTTTTTTTTCATATGTACTCCTAACAAGCATCAAACCCTGCTTCTCCTTCTAGATCTTGCTCCTCTAATTCATTAGTTTAGTTTGAAGTCACAGCCTGCAGATGAGCAACATGAGCCTTTTATCAACCAAAAATTATTCCAGTATTTTCTGAGAAGTTTTACATAAGTTGAAACACTTCATTGAAATTATTTATTGGATGTAATTTATCACTAGCATTGAATGTTAGAATTCCCATATTCTCATCCTTTACAAGTCATTAGCTAGAGACAGCAAAACATGTATGTGCCAATGCCTTTATCTTGGCTCACCTGCAAAAACAGTCCTTATGAACTACTTATCTAAAAAGCACTTTCTTATCCTAGAATGGAATTCATTTTCAAGGCACTCATTTAGAGCCAGAACTGACAAATTTAATGAAGCAGTTCTCTATGCAACGCTGTCTCAGAGGGATCTTTGAACACCACACCACCGGAGAAAAAGTTCACAGCACAAATAAGAGTAACATAGCTGAAACACAATGCCACTAACAGCAGTAAAAGTTCAAAATAGCCGTTAAATCTGTTATTCTAAGCCTGGGTAATTGAAAATAGTATATATACTCAGAGAATATATACTTTTTGAATGCCTTCCCGATTCTTTGCCCTTTATATATAACCTTGACTGACAAAACACTTTTCAATTTTATTAACGTATGATATGCAAACTAGATAGAGATAGACACGATGGGTGTGGAGCACTGTAATTCATCTGGTAAAAGCGCAAAGTCTATCATCAGGTACTATAAATACCAATAGGATTTCCCCCCCCCCCTCTGTTTTTAAAGCAGCCACTTTCAGACAAAACAGAGACAGTGATCGCCAGAGCTATAGCTTAGACTGAGATGTTGCAGAAAGTGATTACGGCTATCAACATAGAGTGATCAGAATAGCATGTTCCCAGGTGTGCTTTCCAATTCAAAGAGGCACTTGAAGTTTTAACGGAAATTTGGTTGAAGCACAAAACAAATGCTAAAATACTATAAAAGATTATACTTTCGATTAAAGATCAGAATTTCTAAATGGAAAGAAAGATTATGGCTATTTTATATTGGTTTTATGAAAATAGCCACGCTGAGGGAGTTATCAGAGCCAGCCACACATACCAAACAACAGGATCAGTTGAGGAACAAAGCCCATGTTGCTCTCACAACACGCTAGTCCTGAGCCACCACACTAAAAAACCACATGACCTGAACTGATGTGCTAAATGAAGGAGGCATCCATTATGTATTTTCTGGAGATATTTTCTTCCTTTACCTCAATTTTACATACACGGTTGTCACAGGACAAAATTGGCCAAGTCACATGGTTTAAATGAAATCAGGATTGAAGTGGTCTATTGATTTATTAATAGTATGTAATTAACTGGCAATCAGTAGGCTATACATTCAGGATCAATATTAGCAAAAGAACAGTTAACCCACAATACCAGGCACTTACAAAATGATAGCAAATGCTTACAATTTTCTAAGCACCCTTCTACTGCTAGCCCCCAAAATTTCTAATCCCTGTGGCCACGTTCAGAGTCACCTGCACACGCACAACCTACTTGCAGGCAGTGTATGAGGATCTCCCTCTTATGGGGTGCAGGTTCCCATTTACAACCACCTCCTTTGGGAGATGTGGGGGCTCCAGCTCTGTGCGTACCTGGCTTGCTTTCTTCTGTTGAATAACTTGCAGGCAGTGAACAACATCTTCCAGAGCCAGGTATGAATACCCGAGGTGGGTCCCAGCAGTGCTGGATACCCACAACCTCTGGCAGAGAGGTTGCATGATCCTGGATGCAGGTTGTGATGCTGGTGGGGCAGCCTCCAGCACTGGCAAATCCCATTTTGATGCTGCTCTGTTCCCACTTCTCTCTCCCCACTGTAGCAAGTTCTCATGCTTCTTTTACGCTTCTTTTCAAGCTACCCCTTTTTTCTTTTTTTTTTTTTTTAAGCTCCCAAAAGTCTCTGGGTAACTCCCTGGTTACCACTTAAACCATCTGATAGTCCTGTTAAGCAAACTCTGTTCTTTTTAATTTCTGCTTTAGCACTATCTGTTTTTGAGCAAACATCCTCTCAGGCAGTTTTGGGTATTCCATTCACACACACTGTTTACTCTTGCATTCCTCTCTGTGGTTATCCAGGCCATGTTACTAAGAGGAAGAGCCATGCTGACTCCCCCATAAGCATTACCCATAGGTGATTATACATAATAAAACTGTTTTTGCTGGACATTGGACAGGAGATGTGATAAATGAGCTGAAGTTTAATGGTTGAGTTCAACCATATTGCTGCAATGTTTGTGATTAGACATATAACTGTTAGCCCTCAAAAACAAATTAGTAGGAATTAATATCGCAATGAGAAAGCTTGTAGAGTTGGGGACTAGTTCATAATAATGCTGCTAAGTTATAACACAGTATGAATTACGCATGGATTCATCACCTAGTGACATTTTATTCAGCGACAAAAAATGAGAAAGAATGCTTGCAGTAACACTGATGTCAGAAGAATTGGCAAAACACAGATGTATAAGACAACACAGAAGGAAAACCAGTGTTTTCAGGATCTAGCAAGTAAGACAGTGTGCGTGTGTATAAAAATAAAACAGTCCCTTGCCATAGATACCTTTCTAAGAAGATGCCCTTTGGTCCTGCAACTTTACGAATGCACTTTACGAATACATGCAACCTTCAGAGAAAATATTGCCTATTATTCAGGATAAAGGACATTGAATCTGGTTTTTTGCCTGAAAATATCTCAGATAAGTATCAATAATAAGAAAGATAAGAACGATGATGCACATCAGTGCAAATGGATAAATGAACTCTTAATACTTCAAAGATAGCTCAAGAAAGGACCTCAACATAATTACAAAGCTCAGTCACAAGGTTAGTTACAGGCATTTCAAATTTTCTGCTGTATGTTTTGTGTCATAAGTGTGTACAGTTCAAACTGAAAAGTTTACTAGTAAGGAAGAAATGTGGAATTTGTTTTCAAAAGTCTTATATAGCATAGATGTCCAGGTTATATACAAAGAGGGAGGGAAGAGAGACACTGAAGGAAGCAGGTCTGTCAAGTGATGTCCGAGGATGATTCTTGACCACACCTTTTCCATCTGCTAAAGCAGTGTTTCTCCTCTAACAACATGGTCCTCGCCAGCAAGGCAGGAGCAAGCAGGTGAGGTTTCAAACCCGAGTGAAGACACACTCTCAGTCCCATGCAGACTCTGTGCACAGCCTGCGTGGGTGTCCGAGCACCACACTCACCAAACCACCCTCTGAGGATCCTAGAGATGACAAGAAGGGGTTCATTTCCTATTGGTGCTTTTAAGCGGTTCAGGCTCAGCTGATGTCTCCCCAGAGGGAACTGGTTCCCCTTCACCTGTTACCATGGCCCTATATCTATTCTGTAAGGGCACCGCTGCAAACAGATAAAGAGCCTCCCTTCCTCCTGGAAATCACAAGTTTCCAACCTCCCCCATCTTAGGAGTCTTCAGCCTCCACTCATTAAGGTGCAGCCATCCCTTTAGCCATCCCTCCTTCCCTGCAATGTAGGGAAAAGCACCCAGGGTATCTTTCTGACATTACATTGTTTATTGCAATTTCCTCTCCTGAGAATTTTAGACCTTGACTACTAGAAGTTATAGTACCAGTCCTCAAACCAAACTCAATCACAAAAGAGTAGCGGTCACATTTGATGTGACTGTGGGATCTGAGTTAGGATCTAACAACACTCAGTACTGAAATGTTTCTGGGTTTTGGTCTTGACGCTAAACAGTCACAGTAGCACAGCATACAAAAACCACTTTGATAGAGACTAGCTTTTTAGATAGTTTAATAAAGAAATTGTTCTGTTCACCCCAAATTATATCAGCAGGGAGAAGAATTTTGGAAATTCTAGATTTTGGATTTTAAGCAGAAGAGTGTTCAATTGCACTTTTTCTTTTTTTTCATTTATTTTTTTTAATGAGTTTTACCTTAATTATCAGAATTAAGCTCTGTTAATTAGGAGAGTTCTATGACGATCAAAATGATTCTCCTAAATTTAAATTGCTCTTAATGAAAGGCATGGTAGCTAAGAGAAAAATGTCAGTATTGTAACTCAATGAAAATGAATTCAAACACTATTGAAACTCTTCTTTTCCTGTATGTTCTTCGTCTTGCTCAGGAAGTTTATTACACTGTCAGTAAATGAATCACTTCACTTTCCAATAGGCAATGTTCGGCAACTGTTAATTTCCAATTATTAGATAATTTCATAAGCTAGAAAATAAGCAAGTGCACAGGGTTTTGTTATTGCTGTTTTTGCCCAATGAGTAGTAAGGGCAAGAAAAAGGAATGGGAAGACAAACAGAACAAGAAATAAAAGAGTAAGGAATGGTATGCACAGGCACTGCGAGATTAATACTCACAAAAGAAATTAAATACTTTCAACCAGAAGCAGCACTTCTTATCACACCAGCCTAACTACCTTGAGAAAAGCCAGCTCAGGAGTCATGAAAAAGATAGAAGAAATAGCTTCAGTGATCTGAAAACTTTTCTAAGGTAAGAAAGAAAATGAAAGTGGTAAGAGAAAAGATCTGAGCATAAGTTTTAAATTTTGCCCTTGACTTTTCTTGCCCATGAAGTTACATCTTGCTCTTGACTTTTCTTTACTGATAGTAAACCGGTGAGGTACTACTGAGATTTTTTTTCCCCTCCTAAAAATAACTGTGTATTTTCTGCAATCCTAGATATGAATGTGCACCTGAATTAATCCTCCTGCTGCCCTCTGACTATTCTTTAAATTGCTATTTGGAAAGTGTATTCAGGTTGAGTCTTCTTAGCTGTTAATTGTTTCCTGAAGCATACGGGATAACACATCTGCATTTCTTCAGCCACTCAGAGCAGACAACATGCTGAAGACAACCCTATGCAGTCTCTTACTTGCAGAGTATTTCCAAGAGGGAAGATAGAGGGAATATGGGCAGGACTGAGCAGGATATGGTCTCAAAACTCTAAATCTGTATTAAGTTTCAGGACGAAAATAAGGATGCTATAACTCATTCCTCTATAGACACTTAAAATGTTCAGGAAAAAAACTAGCTTTTTGAAACCAAATACAGCTGTACAGCTATGGACTTCCACTGTCAAGAATTCACCAAGCATTTAGCATACACCTCAATAGTGTTGCTGAATATTTAATAGATTTCCATCACTTTTCTTTCATCCTCCTATATCCCAAATAAAATACTACATTCAGCATAATTTTATTCATTTCACATAATGCCATAAAAAACTTTGCAGACAGGTGTAAAATCTAATGTGTCTACTTTCTTTCTTGCACAAATTAAATTTGTCATTTCACTACTTGCATTCAAGTGGGGATATAGCTTCCAGCAGATTTGAAGGCATCAGCAGTGAAACAACATAGTTTTTGAATCATAAATGGAATTTTTTGACTGTTGGCATTCAGGGGACTTTGGCATAAAAGTGCAATATTTTACATTTAAAAAGCAGTAATTAATTCCTTGCAAAGCCAACAGCTCACTAGTGATACAGTTATCTTTCTCTATTTTCCTCAAAATACTTATGGTAAGAAAATAAGCTGGTTTCATTCAATAGCTGCAAACATTTTCATATAACTACATAGTGTTAGTTAAACTGATAGTAACTTGCTCAAGTATGGCCAGTAATTTATGACATCTGCTATTCACAGAAAAGAATTAAAAAAGCACTGATTATGTCTGCCTGGGATGGTTTATTTCAAAACATGTCTAAACTTTACAGGCAAAAATGCTAAAACCACCACTTTCGGGGGGGGAGGGGGGGCGGAGCGGGGAGGGGAAGAGATTGAATATTTGCTGTGAGTGTACATAAAATACCATTAGCAGAAGAAAAGAATTAATTCTTGTTGGAACTTTACTAACCAACCATTCTGCCAAAGATTTGCTCTACCACCTTGCATTTTTTTGTACTCCTGTACAGATCACAAATATTGGCATGGCATAGTTGTCCATGTTTTTTTAATATATATATATATTTATACTTATGTATTACTTATATGCAAAATATCAACTTTAAAAGAAGTGGCTGCAGCAGAATACTAGTGAATTCATTGCCAAGATGAAGTCAAACCTAACTTATGTTAAAACTGCCTATAGTTTTTGGTCTAAGCTTCAGACATGTAGGTTCATTAGAAAAAGATTTATAAGACTTTCCTCGTACCTTGTCAGTTCAATTAATTCTTTGGTTGAAAAATGGAGAACACCAGACTGTGGAACTTTTTAAATTTTTAAGATATTAAGTAATGTGACAGGTCACAAATTTGAGCTGAATTATGAGACATTCTTTCATCCCACCATGAGACCACCCTTCTGGCTGTATACTTTATAGAATTACCTATTTTTATATCTATGTAATACATATATTATTTATAAAAGTATTCCTTTAGATCAAATCAAAATAAGAATATACAATGCTAAAAGTGTTCCTGAAAGAACCTATGCTAGTTTTCTTCAATTTCTTTAGCTGAAATTTAAGACTAGATACTGAAACTATTGAAGATCTGAAAGATTGACTTAGAATACCATTTAGAATTTCATTATTAAAAAATTGTAACATACACTGGCTGACATGAAGAATGGGCTTTCTCCTTATGATTACTCTTCTGTATTTACTACTTATTTACAAAAAAGATTCCTGTGTAAAAAGAAGAGAGACATACATTGGAAAAATCATTAACTCTGTTCAAAAACCAAAGGATAACCACTGAGCAAGACTCAAAAGATGTGGTTGGTATTTTTTTTTTTCTATCTTTCTGAAGTTTTGTTACCAGAACAGTAGTAGTTTAAAACATTTAGCAAGATTCAAGTTCTGGGAAACTGCTTCCCTTCAGTTGGCTGAGATACTCCAGACCAGTGTTGCCATGAATTTGAGACATTTCCTTTGAGCCTGCTCCAAAAGCAAAAAGCACAAGCAAAATGCGAAAAAACAAAGGAGAAAGCAGGGGAGATCAAACTATAATAATTTAGTTTAGTGTTTCAAAGTTGATACTGTAGCTCTTAATCTAGTTCCGTGATTCCCACATCCTGGCTGACTCCCTTTCCTCTTCCAATTACCAAATTCATATGTGATTTTCTAAGTAGAGCTTTCATTGTAGGGCTAACCTTAGAGCTACATCCAGTTTAGTCTTAGCTTGGTGAAAGTATCTACAATGCACATCTACTCTCAGCTCATATCCACTCCAGTTCTACACCCAACTGTTCAATACGCAAAGGCTTCCCTGAATTATCCCAAGGCTACTGGCACCAGTTATGTAACTCAGTCAACTGCTGGAAATCTTGTTTCATCTTCTTCACTACAATTCAAAAGTTTTCCTCATCAATTCAGTTCACTTCCAGCTCAAAATGGTCTAGAAACAGTCTGCGGCTACTGTGTTTCTCTGAGCTGAATTTTAGCTTCTCACCAAGAATTGTGGTCTTTTGCAGAAAGTGATGTTAACACAAGCATCCCTTTGAGAGGAGGCTGCTCTAGGGCTGGAGATACAAGGAGCACATGGCACCTTCATTCCTGAGAATGGGACACTGTATTCTGCTAAGGATTACTCATGGTGATTTGATGGAGTGGACCTGTAGAAGAATAATGTCCTGAAGGTTTTGGAGGACGACTACAAATGCCCAATGCCTGCAGTGGATTGAGAACTTCTGTGTGAGCAGTGACCTACGAGTATTTGTATAAGGAGCCTGCCCCTGCTTCTTGGTGACAGAATTAGAGATGAGTGCAATCAGGTCATCCACAATTTGTTGTTATTATATTTTTAACTGGAACTTACATAACTCAGATTTCTACAGGTCAGTAAATTCTTGTTTTAGTAAAGACAGCTCTTTGCATGGTGCTCTGCTGGGTAAATTTCTTCTCCCAGTTCACTGATACACACCCATGTCATTCCCAGTTACTGTTCTCACTGAGTGTTCATGAAAACCCAGCGTCAAACATTTCATTACCTGGTAGGATATCAAAACAATTTGCAACATAACATTTCTGTTCAGGTGCTGGGAGATACAGTGGGAATGCAGTTATGTGCAGACTCACTATATATTGTACACTGCAACCTAATCCATTTATGTCTCATGTGAAAGCTAGCCTCCATGCCCCCAACAAGACTAAACTTTAAATTTTAAAAACCTTTAAACTCAGTTTAGAGGTTTTAGTACCTAGACAATTAATATGTTGGGGCACCCGGTGAATAAGAGTCCACATTAACCTTGCAGTGCAGACAGTGATACTGTGGATCAATCAAGTTGCTTTTATTTCAAATGGAAATGAGTTTCTTTCACAGAATAGGTGTCAGTACAGCCATAGTCTTCGGTTATGTATTCTGCTTCGAAATAGAAGTGTTTGGGGGGTTGTTTTGTTTCTGTTAAAAGTTGAGGCATCAACAACACCAGAAACAACTAAAACGCTATGACAAAAATGTCTGAAGCCTTTGAAACAGATCAAAAGTACTGTGATTTGTTTGATCTAATTTGCTTTAAAAGTGAATATTGAAATATTTAACATGCTTAGTTCCCACATAAGAAAATTACTGTACAATTCCCCTGTTTCTCCCAACCCTAAAATCTCTTTGATACATTCTCCAGCTTTTTTCCTGTAAAAAGCTTCCTTGTAGATCTAAATATGGTAATCAACAGGAAGAAACAAAATTACAATTGGTGAAGCAATATTCCATTCTGCAGTGTGCTGAATTCACTTAACCTCATGATCAAAACATACAGTACGTCTCACTATTTGCTCTCACATTTGTAAGAAATTAATATTCTGGCAAGGTCCACTCAGTGTGAGACTGAATTCACAAACAATATTATCAACAATAAAATAAATAAATCATGTTTCATACTAAGACATCATGGCTTTTTTTTAGATGAAAATTATCCTTGAAAACAGACATAAAACATAATCAAATAGACCAAGAAAAGAATGAAAGAAAATCTCAGAAGGGTTTAAGTATTTGAGATAAAAGACATATAAAACAACTTTGGATGTAGGGAAAAACACACACTTGAATAAGAATAGAGAAATATTGAAGAGGAGCAATATTTTTGTGCTTCAGAGTCCACATTTCTTCCTGTCAGTGATCCCCAGTGAAACCAGCAAGAATTTATACAAATATGTCCTAGAAGAGCAACATCAAAATATGCAATAAATGTAATAGGAGAAACCCAAAGATTGCAACTATGCTCACTGTGTGATAACGTATTTCACACCTTCCTATTATACCTAGACACAAAGAATTATAATATTTTACACAGGTATTTTATAAAATCCCTTCAAGATTAAAGCAAGAGTTACAGTGGAGAACATGGAATCATTTTCTTACTAATAGTTTAATCATAGGTAAACATTTTCATAAATCACCAAAGAGATCATATCATTCAGCATAAGTAGTACTGTATATTGGAGTACTATATTCTTTAAAAATCATTCTCACAGCGTAAGTCTGCCTTCAGTATTTGTATCTCAGTCATGGAATATGCAGTCACAGTGAGTTTCCATTTTACTGTCTAAAACTTTAGTTTATAAAATTTGTCTCAGATGACCTTACAAAAAATTATTTGGGAAAAAAATATCCCATTTGACAAACTACTGTATTCCTAATTGATAAACTCAGAGTTGCTAAGCTGAACCATAAAGTCAGGACGAGGATTATTTCATGATCGTTTCCACTTTGTGCTTTACTTTCCCATTATTCATCAGTTCTTCATTGCAAACACTGCCTAATTCTACTTGCCTAATATAACAAAAAAATCGGCCCCCACATCTCAGTTGCTGCCATGTTAAGGCATTGTCACACTCTTTTCTTAATGGCCCTAGCTGCCTTCCTCACATAAAATCCACGTTCATTCTTTATACAAGACCAGCTTTTGTAGAGATGTAACTACTCTGTGCACGCGTGAAAGGAGATTTTTTTACAAGGGTCAAAAAAGACCCCTGGTTCTGCTAGCGCTGGGCCTAGCAGCAATGTCACTTCCACGCTAGTAAGAGAAGGCGCCTGGACTGGTCCTGTGCAATTAGCACTGGGACATGTGGAAGTCACAAGTTTTACGATATTGTCCATGATGTGGATTCAGAGCTTAACAAAGGTATGGAAAAGTATTACCTTCCACCCTTCTGAAATATTTTGCTGGCGTTATTCTCAGTTATCTGAGTGGCAATCACTGGACAGCTTGGTGGGAAGCTAAGCACCCACAACCTGGACGGTGCCCAGCGCTCAGGCTGGTGCCGTGCCTGTGCTGTTTGCTGCACAGGAAGCTTTCAGCCTTAGGGCATAACAACGTTCCAGTACCAAAGGTCTCACTTTGCCCAATTACAGCTTTAGAAATTCACAAGGTAAATATCTGGGGATTACTTGGGTCATCACATCTTTCAGGGCACTTCATTTCACATGCTTTGCGACTAGTTTAAAATATTTTAGACACTTGTATTAGCAACAGAGGGAAAAAAATTTACAAAACCAAAGCTGAAACCGAATCAGCCTCAATGATGCTGAAAAAGAAGCACGGATTAATCCCATAATCGATAGGCACTTAAGCAGACATATTTTCTACAAGTCTGCGCCAGAAAGTTATGGAGAACAGGAGGACTCCAGAGGACTAAAAACTGAAAACAATGATGAAAGACAGGCTGCACTGAGACTAGGTCATCAGCAGTACTTTTCAACTTGGCACAAGAAAAATTAATGGAAGTTTCTTAATTGGCGAAACCACATCTGTCTAACAGTTTGACAGAATTAACAAAGAAAAGTCTGTTGCTGCCACTGAGGTATGTTAATACAAATCTGATAACTTGCATGATGATAAGCTAGTCGTTTTTATAAATACTTCTCACAGAAGTAACATTTTCATAAGTCTAAAACTCTAAGACCTTGAATGACACAGCTCTTTTCCGCGTGAATTATAAGCAAGTGGCTCCACTGATTTCCATAGGAAGCTCCTAGTGAGCAAGGATGACAGAATAGTACCCCACAGATATACATACAATACCCTTGCAAATGATAAACCAAAAAAAAAAAAAAAAAAAAAGGGAAAAAGTTCTTTCTGGACCCCCATTTACCCTTTCAAATGCATATTTACCCAGTGCGATGCAACACTATGTCAGATCTAGCCAAACTAGCACGTTTATACAGCACCATGCAGGGATATTAGCTGAGGTCTCAGAGAGAATATAACCTCGTTAGAGCAACATTGTGCATGGGCTAATTAGGCCTGCCTCTCAAGCAAGGCTAATTATTCCCAGTACAGCACCATACTGATACCGCTCTGCTGCTTCTGGGTTCTGCAGCTAGATTATTCAGCAGTAGCTCAGGGATCTCTGCCCCACGCTGTATTCAAAATTGTAAACAAAATCGTGAGAAATGGAAGTTTTATTCTGAGATAGCGGCATGATGCACTGCAGTGTCTCGCTTCATCTATCAAGGACATCAAAATGAAGGATTAACATGTCTATGCACTGAGATCATCTTTTAAATGGGAAATTCCACAACTAGACCAACAGTTGTGCTAGAGAGAAAAGTTGGACTGAAGGGAACACATATCCCAGGACTGGAGTCCAGGGTGGCTATGATCATCTCACTAGGCACGTGCCACACTCAGTAGGCCCTAAGAAACAAAAAAAGGTAAGTAAAGGCTAAAGAGAAGGTCAAGACTTCTGCTGTTTTTCTTAAAACCAGCTTTGAGTAAAAACTAGTGCAAAACAAAAGCTTTCTTACTCTGATGGCAAGGCAGGTCCCAAACTGTTAAAGTGTAAATCAGAGTTCCTATACCGTAATGGAGCGTTGGCCACAGTTAACTGAGAAACCTCGGGATGTCTTACCACGAGTTTTAAGGCCTAGGAGAGTTTGTTGTTTCAGATGCAAAAGCTGATAGCAAATCTGTGTCAGCGAAAGGCCTTGCAGAGCCCAAACTAGAAATGACAAGTGAGCCGGGATGGGAGCTAGCTGCCCTGGAAGCACGTGAGGTCCCAACTCTGGTTGCAGCTGCAGACGAGACTTGCGCACCAGCTGTATTCAGCCAGGCAGTAGGGTGATCTGCATCGGATAGGGGAAAAGGAACTGTTTGACATTCAGTGTAAAAGGAAAACCAATGCTTTTACATAAAATATATATAGAGGAGCCAACAAAATTGTTGTGCGTGAGGCAGCCAGGAAGCTTCCTGTTTATTCAGTGGAGAAGTTTTCTTCGTATCTTTAATTCAGCTGTCTTCTTATGAAAAAAAATCTTTGAAATAAAAAGGCAAGCTGAGGTCTCTCGCATCACCACAGAACTTAATGCATCTTGTTTCGACACATCTCTAACAAGCAGCCTAATGTACAAGAATGAAAAACTTAATGCACCCCACTAGGATTTGAGCCCTGCGTTGCTGACACACACTTCTGTGTTTTTGTCCAGTTCTTGTTGCGATGCCAGGTAACAACAAATCTGGCTTTCAAAAGAAGCTCTAGTAGGAAATGTGAAATAACAGAAATGTGAGCTAACATTTTAAGCCGTTAGCATACTGTATCCACTTTTTTTTCTAACTGGCAGTGGTTACCAGTATAAAGATTTGAAAGTACAAATAGCAGCTTCTAATGAAAATGAAAAAAAAAAAACAACAAAACCAAAACAAACAAACAAACAAAAAACCCCAAACCCGAAACAGAGCTGTGATGACAGCTTGTTCCCTAGAATTCCAATAGAATTAAACAATCAGTTTTTATGAGGGGAGCACAGGGACAAGGCAGAAAGACATCATCAATATAAAGTCAATTTACTTTTGTGGTTACTAGGCTGTAAATGAACACCTCTTCTGTTATAGCATAAGCAAAGAGTTCTTTCGGGGTTTTACTTAATACCTACCTTGTACAAAAACAAAAGATACTGGTTCAAAATTTGAGATCTTCAGCAACATGGTAATAAAATAACTCACAAAAATATCGGGATTAATTTTGTCCCACTCCTTCCTGTCAATGCAAGCTCCCCTGCTCAACCTGTGTATTGTAAATTTTATTTTATTAATTTTTTTTAAACGATGAATGGAAGAACATTCAGAGCATTGCCCCCATCTTCTCTCATTACACAGTTTAGAACCCCTACCAATGCCCAAAATACAGCATTTTAACTCCAGCAGAAGAGTGGCAAATGCCATAAAGTCGACTTGGTATTGGACTACTGCAAATTTACACATACAGGCATAAAAGTCATAAAGAGCATAAAACCTTAGACATTAGGAAATACTGATTTAGGGAACAGAAAGAGGAGAAATTTTGTTCAAAACTAATTAATTCATAAGGAAAATTTTAAAATCCCAGTCTGTAGAAAAGAGAAATACTGATAGCAACTGAACATTTAATCTTTAACATGCACATCCATTTTCCACTCCATTTTCAGAAATATGTATGTATGTATTCTGCACAAGTTGACAAAATGAAAAGTTTTAGTAACACAAAGCTTATCTCATCCAACCTCTGCACTTGTATACTGTTTAACATGCTAGTGCCTGATTGTTTCTGATAAAAAGATATAGTATATCTTGCTAAAGCTGGTGATGTGCCAAGTACTCAGTGACGCAGTGACAAATAGCCTTCTCGATTCCTGACAAAATACTCCCTCTGCTGTACAATATACACTGTTACATAAAGCCCAATACACATATATACATATTTAAAATATGAAAAGGTCATAGGTTTCATAAACCAGACAATTCAGTCTTTCAGATTTTTTTTTCGAATGACCTTGCTGAAAATAAAAATATAATTTGTATCCACCAAATATAAAGTTACTTGTGACTTAGTTCAAACAAACAGGATGAATATACTAAGGTACAAACCTACATAGGTGCCCAGGCCTCAAAGACTATACCATTCCTAAATGATTTAGTTCAATTTATAGTGAATGTTAGAAAATAAAGGCTTGAATGCCCAGCTAAGAGACAGATAGCTATGTCAAAATACAAATATCTATATATATAAGGAACACAGAATGAAGGAATTAATTCAGCCATAGTTTTGTTTGTGTTTTACTGCTTCTATTATATACCCAGAATTTCCCTTCATTCAAAATTGCTCTGTCTCTATAATTTCATCATGCCTCTATAGTAAACAGTAAGGTGGTTAACAAGGCTGAAAAGCTTACCATTTCTGATGGGCTGGAAAAATAATTCCAGATGAATTTTCCAGTTAGAAATTACGCAACCCAAACTACATAAAAAGACTTGGAAAACCAAAGGTGTTCAGGAGACCACATCAGGAACAAACTGAAACTGTTGTGCCGAGTACACAAGAATAAAGATCTGTCCATCCCATGTAAAACCAGACCAACCTGCAGTATATGAACTGCTGGAGTGGCATCCATGTGCCATCCACGTGCCATATGTGTCGCAGAGTCTCTGTGCCAAAGAACATGGAATGACCTCTCCAAGTTTATATCATAAATCTGTTTTAATATTTAGCGTGCACAACCTCTTCCTCTCCCCCAGAAAGCTGAACAATTCTCCTAGGAGAGCACCAAAGTACATGCGTAGCCACAGAATAAAACACTTTTTAAAAAGTTAAAGTTTAAAATTAGTTTCTAAAGATGGAGATTAGGGTTTTTGTGTTCAGAGAGTTCACTACCCTACTTCAATTTATATTAGTAGTACCTGACACAAACACTTTCTCCCTGCCCCAGGTTCTTCCACTCATACAATTTCCACTCACAGAAATGTGTTTAAGAAAACAGTAATTGAAGAACAAAATCACCTGCATCTCATGTTTTCATTATGTAAGTCTGGGTTTATTCCAGAGAGGTGTTAAGAAATTGAAGTTCTAATTTAAGGCATATTGTCATTATGCACTAAATTTCATTAAAAATTCAAATTTTATCTAGCTGTCATGAAGTTCATTTACAGAAATTAGCCATTCCAGGGCAGAAAGATGAAAAAACTGTAATAACAATAATGCTGGCTTACCTGGGAAGACAAAAGGAAAGAGAATTTCTTTCCAGAAATTCCATTGAAATTATTCTTTTTAAAGTAAATGCTGAAGACGAATTACTTCTAAGTGTATGAAGTAGTAACCAGGTTGTTTTGGGTTTTTTTTTTAATTTTAACATTAATAGTTGATATAGCTCCTTTTTATTTCAGAAACATGTCAAGGATATATAATTATCTAAAGAGCAGTATTCAGAAGAAATCCGCTTTGCATTTTTCTCGTGGGAATTACAATAAACACCATTGTTTGCTTACTAACAAGTAACAATCGCAGCTATGTGCAATATATGCTAAATTGCATATACGGGGAAAAAAAAACCCATATTGTTCATATCACACCTTTGGGTACATGTGCCGTATGGATATACACGAGGAATAACAACAACTTCATTCAAAACAACAATCGGGGCATGATTTATTGCAGCCCCAGCATCACACTACAGTCCGTGTTTAAGCAAAGCTTGACAAGATCAGCCCTTTGCAGTATATCAATACTGCCACAGGATGGCAGAAAGAACACCTGATAATTTCACTGGCTTTGCAAATTCCCAAGGTGCTGGTTAAAGCCTACCAGTTTAATTCTCTGCTGCCCGCGTTCTGTTGCATTTGCAGAACAAGTGCCAATTACGTGCAGGGTCTCACTGGCAGAAGCTTACATAACGTTATGAAAAGCCTTAAACACTAATAAATATACGAATTATGAGTAGTTTTAGTGCTACGCATTTCCACATTATAATCTCTTAAGAGCTACAAAAAATAGTTGCGGTTTACGCATTGTTGGAAAAAAAGAATCGGCTGAATTTTTGAACTGTACTATCAGTCAGTTGGTGGCAGGTGGGACATCCCCTTGTGCCAGTCTCACAGCAAAATGACAGCGTGATGCGCCTCCAAGCACGCAATCCCACAGATGGAAAGCTCCATCAGACAAATCTTCAGGCCTCCTGTTCAAGGAATGTGTTGTCTGTATGCAACGCAAAGGAAAAGCAGGACGCAACTGAAGCTAACCAGCAGCACACCCGCATCAAAGAGCACTTCTTGCCCTCAGGCAGAAAGTCACCTTAGGAGGTATTTTATTTTTCCTTTTCTTTTCAAGCTGTGTACCACCACTAACAGGTATTCAAGAGATGCAGAGTAACTTGGAGACAGTAGCTTGATAAATGATAGAACTAAGGCAACGTGCGCCCTAAAAGAAGAGCTTGCTTACGTGGGACAGTGGCCTTCTTTGGTCCCATAGCCTTGCATGTGGATGTTATTCCTGCAGTCACAGGATCAGCAACAGCCTGGCAATGAGCAGGCTGCTCATCAGTTTACCCAGCTCTTTACTTATAGCACACTTCTGCTTACTTACAGCACTGTGATGGGGAGACTCCAGGATGCTGCAGCTTGTGTCTCCATCCCTCTCCTTTTGCTCCTGCCAGAGCAACCTGATGTTCCACAGGGAGGACATTTGGGAAGGAAGTCGCTGGGAAATTTCTGAACTTCTGAAGTTCAGAAAAAGTAACCACAACTTTGTTTCTTTAACCAAAGATTACTAGATCATACTTAAATCTCTTTGGAGTAGCAAGCTGAGGAAAGAAAGTCTTAATCACAGACCCTATGGGAGATTTTAGACACATTTTCCCCCCTAGGAAAGGAATATTACAAGTTATCATGCTTTTGTTCCTCACTGAAATCATGAAGTCTACTTTTTTTTTTATCAGGCCAGGTAATTTTAGCATGTCTGTTGAAACAAGAGTTGAGACACACCTCCCTTTCCTGCTGTATCAAGTAATAGCCTGAATTAGGTTTAATTTCCACATTTTGCCCTTGTTCTCTACCTACAAAATTGAAGACTTTTCACATTAAAATTGCTGCATCTCTTTCCTGCTGAAAGAAAAAAGACAAAAGTAACTGATATTGCAGACAAGATCTCTTTGCTTTGGCTGAGAAAAAAACGCTACTCACTGAAAGAAAGGACTTATATTAGTTTCAGAATAATGATAAGAACAAAGAATAGCTTTTTTCTAGCTTTTGGACAAGGATAAGGATTCAGCGAGTTCAGTCAGTTGAACAATTCTTGTATTTTAGCTAATCTAAAGAACTGAAAGTGCTCTTTCTACTGCTGAACTTGAGAAAAATGTTAACCATACTCCTAGTCCAGTCCTATCTGCAGTATTTGTAATGTAACATATTTCCAGTCATTTAGTGACAGACTTGCTAGATATGTTCAGCTGGTAGTAAGAATCCTTTTCCCAGCAGAAAATCCATTTCTGGATTTATCCAAATGGAATTAATGGAAGTCAATAACCAATAGCCTCTAGAGCAGCTTTTATTTTTCCAGACTACTATTCGTTTCCTCTTGTTTCTTCCTTGCAAAGCACCACGCACTGCTCTCTGCTTTAATAAGGCACCGGCTTAACCAATTTGAAGCAGCCCAACAGTAGTCTTAAATTAATTACTATGTCATCTATCCTTTCCCCTGACACTGAAGATGACACCTTGTGGCAGCTTCTCCTTTAGCATTGTCTTTAAGAGTGATACATGATTGCAATTTTCTTCCATCTGCTAGGACTGCCATCATAACAGCAAGCCTGGGGACTTTTTGTTGTTGCTGGTACTTTTGACGATAACAGATTTGCACTTTTAACGCATACAGCAATATTCGATGGTGTGGTAGGAAAGTACCAGATTTCAACCTGTTCTGTGTTTGTATCTACAATTGTGTCTTCATTTTATGCAGCACTGTTGGCAAGCTACCGATTTTTCAGCATTGCGAGCCCTAGTTTTCTTATCTAACTAGGCTTGAAAGGTGCTACGTTTGGATAAACAAACGCATCCTGGATTTCAGCTGGCACTTTGGGATCTGCAGCTACACAGGAACAGGCAGACCTTTGATGGTAGAGTAATTTCTAGAACACAAACCACGTGGGATGTTCATTTCCCTGTTTATTTTTTTTGTTAATCAATGATAGTGTATTTTACTTGACTTTCTCAAAAAAGGCTGTTGTTCTTTGCTGGATTATGGATGTACACAAATTGGCACTGTGAACTGTTTTCTCCTTCTTTCCTTCAGCGAATCTTAGCAATTGCACAGATTACCCTAAAAGCAAGTGCAGAGTCTATATACTAGCCCTAGAAACAGTATCTTTTCTAACTGCTTTTTAGTTGTGTTTTAGTCATAATTCAGTGATCAGTTTAAATTTGCATTTGAGCAGTCTCACATGCTTCCTAATGGTTTCACAATTGAATTGCCTTGCTTTTCTGTTATCTGCCGTTGATTGCTTCAAGTGGGCTTAATTTATTTAATGATTGAGAATACAGACCATAATATTAAATATATTTTCATGTTCAGCCCAGTGTAAATTTGTGCTAAAAATAAACATGAAAGGCTTTACATAATAAGCAAAGCTTCATAAGAGTACATCATACACCGGAGCAGCTCTCTTAAATTTATAACTATATCATGAGCACGGATGAATCAAGAACAATTGCACCACCTCTTCACTGGGTGTATCGCATATACTTTCTTTTTTCCTCACACGTGAATCAAAAATAATTCAGAGTCCTTACATCTTGACAGGTAGGGAAAATATCACTTTGAAGTGAATTTCCAAATATCACTCTGAATTTCATTTCAGAAAGATAGGCAGTAGATATTTCAGCAAAATTCTGCTTAACTCACTCTGTAAAGAGATTGGGAAAATATATTACTATTATAAAGAAGCACAGTGCCAATCAATTCTGATGTGTGCGAAAAACCAAAACCTTCCTATTCACGTCAACTTTGAAAAGTCCAACTCCAGCTTTCATTTTTGTGTATATGAAACACTGAAAACTCCCCTAAACTTTTTCCCTGATGTTAAATTTGTTCTGAATGTAACTCACTTCGTGCTATAAATTAAAGAATATTTCTTGTCACCTTTGCTACTAAATAGCAGAAGATATAAACCTACTACATTCTTACATTTGGGGTCTCATTATTGGTCCGTCCTGACCCCCAAAGCTCTGAAAGATCCTAATTTGATAATCTACTAGTAAACATGAGATAACCTTTGGGTTTTCACACAAGAAAATATTGCAGAAGACAAAATTAGCCTAAAACTAGAAGGAAGTCTAAAACAATAAAATAGAATAAAAGAACCTTAGTGAGATTTGAATCTTTTGAGATTTTGCGATCTTTCTTGAGATTTGAATTTTTACTTTTAATGAAAACATTTTTGAAGACAATTTCGCAAAGCAAGTTGGAAGAGGTAGTCCAAAAATATGTTCTTTAATATTAAATCCTGCATTCCTCACTCATAACTCCAGTAAGAACTTTACAAGAAAAATATTGCTGGCAATCTCATGTAAAATCTACAAGAAAATGATCTTTCAGAATCAAATCCAACAGTCTGCTGCAAAGCTCTTCATATCAGTTGTCTTCTCAATGTCCAGCAACGGGTTTCAGAGTAAACATCCTTCAAAGATTATTAGGATCACGTTGCTTTAAGACAAAAGAATGACTATATGTGAGTACATCTGACTATCTATGCACTAGGGTAAATACTGCAACATTTATCCGCGCTGTGTTCACAATTTAAAAGCCATTTTCATAACTACAGTGGAAAGTGAGAGAGATAATGGTAATGGAAATTTTGACTTCAGAACACAAGATGGCAGCCTCCAAAAGGGAATAGGAAGTTGTCCCAAAACACTTCCAACAGTGATGGACCTTTTCGTTGTGACATTAGGACTTGGACTACAAGAGTCCAAACTTTACCATCCTTTTCATATGGATTAATCACAGAAATAATGAATAAAAACCAAAAAGTAGATATGAAGCTAAGATGTATTTCATTAAGAGAAAAGCATATTAGAAGTAACTTATGGGAAATATTTTGCATATTTCCATCTATGACTTCTCAACAGGCTTTACTTCCGAAGGCAAAAATGCAGATTACTATTCCACAACTAAAATTTACAAGTAAAACTTACTAATACAGTTATGTAAGATCATCCAAGAACTATTCACATCTTTACCATACAAAAAACAATTAAATAAATGCTTCTTCCCATAAACAGCCAAGTTTTATACATATATGGCTATATCGCGATTTACAGGGGAGGAGCTAAAAGCCAGATTTCAGTTACAAAGCTGGATCATACTAATCCCTAGTAAACTTCATCAATGTTGCTGATTACCTGAGATTATGCTAAGTATGCTATACATTATGCAAAGTAAAGGCCTAGCACAGTTTTACTCCTTAAACAATATGCAAACTCTTTGCATGCAAATAGAAACATAACTCTATGGATAGGCTTCACCTTCTGCAACTTCTACCTTCAAAAGTCAGACAAGCTCTTCCAGACTCTCATGTAGCAGAGAAAAAGATTAAACTACAGATGTCATAAGGAAACCTGGGGGAAAGAGAACCTAAAAAGCCATTTTTTGACATGGTCTTACGCTCCATCCAGCTTATTTACACTCAATCATAGGTTGTATACATGATCCCACAACAAAATACAAGTACTCTATTCAATGCAGTCCCATTTGCATTCACATCATAGTAATAATAATGACTTAATTATGTCTAAATAACTCATAATATCTTCAAAATATATGTACAACTAAGTCAAAACAGAATTATTACATTATAAAATCTCCTCAGTTGTTTTTCATTTTTTAAGAAAAACATATTTCAAAACTAACAAATCAATACACTACAAAATTTATTACCCTAGCGGCTAGTTAATAAAAAAAAGACAATTTCCACATCAAAGACAAGTCACACTTTCCCATTCTTTTGTAATCAACCCTTTTACTCCCCTTTGCTTCCAGACACAAACTCCTTTCCTTCAACGTTAAACACTAAATCCTTGTCCAAAGGAACCTATTGCCATCCACCTCCCAGAGGAGAAGCCTAGAGTTGTTTAGGCTAAATACCTAAGCCTCCAGGTTGCTAAAATTAGGCAAAATTAATCTCATATTCAAAGCTGGAGCATCCAATTGAATAGGACCCGTGGTGACAATAGTGAATAAAAATGTCAATGACTAGAAAATTAGATTTACTTACTTGGGACATCAGTGTAGAACAGACACTGGAAGGAAGACACTGCAACAACAATAGCCATTCTACAAGAACTATTTTATCTGGAAGTGTTTCTATACCATCCAAATACTTCCCCACAAGCCATATGATACCGCAAACGATTTGCAATATAAAAGATCAAAGTGACAAAAAACTTTCATGTCTCATGAAGTTTAAAGACAATTTCAAGCTTAAGGCTGGCATACAAGACGAGTGTGTAGGCAGGCAAAATCCTTTGCAAGAGCAAGGCTTGAAGGATGCTGCAATCAGAATCGTAACTAATATGACAGATGGTAGAGCGCAGCATACCCTTGTATTCTGGCACATTTCAGTTACTGCCTATCATTTGGTTGCACCTGTGTCTTTCTCTACTCAAAGATTAAAGTCCTGGGAAGCTGAACATATTTTGCTTCCATTTTTTGTCTCTTCCACACAGTTCCTCTGGCTCTCGATTCTCTGAGGTCTCCACCCAGGCAAGCTGGCATCACAGGAAAAATGGGATGTACGTTCAGACATCGTGAGACTGGACAGCCCATCACCCACCTCCAGGCAGCAGCAAAAATCCCTAAACCATTCCTATAGGCTATATCTCACTAGGAATCTATTTCCATACTCATTGTCTGTAGGGTTTGGACATTTTTCCTCATGCTTTCTCTTGATATCCTACTATGAACAAAACTACAAGGTGTTGCTCTCAGTACAGGGAGACCTTTTTCTTCCCCTTCAGGCTTCTCGTTTTCAGAACACCGATTCTTTCATCGGTCTTTCCTCACATCACTCCTACATTGCTCTCAACGGACCCCTTCCAGCACCAAAACTGGCCATTTCTCCAGAATAAGCCTCACAAAAAAGCTGACCGGAGTATAAGGATTCTCTCCCATACGATTGACAGAACATTCCCCCTTAAACATACCAGTAGGACGCTTGATATTTGTACAATATGATGATGGGACCAACTCAAGCAGAGCTTGCAATGCACTTTATATCTCAGAGCATTTTCTGCTTCTTAGCTAGCCCTCCGCCTTCCACATGTGGTACACTACATATCACTGCGGTACTTTACACTTTACTGGATTGCACTGCATTTACTTCAGGCCATTTCTCCAATTTTTTTCTAAGTCATTATGGATTTCAAGCCTGTCCTTGAACATGTTGACAGGCGCTCCTGGCTTGTATATCACCAGCAGATTCCATAAGCATGCTCTCAAGCTGTATTATGTAAATCATTATGAAAACATTAAAAAGCACCAGATAAGCACCTCCAAACAGATGTGGCTGGTCAGTAACTGCCCCCGTGGAGGTGTTTACTGGAGTCACAGGGTGAAAGGACTCAGTGCAGGCAAAACCAGGCGATCCTGCTGCCCCCGGGGGTCTCCATCAGTACCAACTCCCGTCCTGGAGTGGGTTTTACTCCATTAGAGATGCACTCACCAGGTTAGGGACTTTCATATGGGCAGTATCTGTACAACTTGTTTGTGAGAATATAAGTGTCAAAAACCTCCTTAAAGTCATGATTTAATCATGTCTACTGTGTATGCTTAGCCCTGTGGCTTGTTACCCTATCAAGGGATGGAATTAGGTCGTATAAAATCCTGTTGGGTTTTTTTTTTTTGACAAAACCTTGTTGTCTGTTTGTTACTTACCACTTTTTTTTTTTTTTTTTTTAAATAAGGTAGTAGGGGTTTATAAGCAGGCAGGTGAAGTACATACTCCAGCCTGTTCCCAGAAATTTAAGTTAAGCTGAGAACAAACCCTCTCCCTGTCTTGTATTCTCCTTTTTTGAGTTAGCTCTTTGTTACCCTTTATTTTTTCCTGTGTCCTGTTTTTCGCTGGGATAGAGTTAATTTTCTTCCTAGTAGCTGGTATAGTACTATGTTTTGGATTTAGTTGTTGCTAAGTAGTGCTTACATAGTCAAGGACTTTTCAGCTTCCCATGCTCTGCCAGGTGCACAAGAAGGTGGGAGGGAGCATAGCCAGGACAGGTGACCTAAACTGGCCAAAGGGGTATTCCATACCATATAGAATGCTCAGTATATAAACTGGGGGGAGTTGGCCAGGGGGCAGCGATAGCTGCTCAGGGACTGGCTGGGCATCGGTGAGCAATTGCATCGTGCATCACTTGCTTTGTACATTCTATTATTATTATTACTATTTTACTTTTACTTCAATTATTAAACTGTCTTTATCTCAACCATGAGTTTTCTCACTTTTACTCTCCCAATTCTCTCCCCCATTCCACCGGAGATGGGGGGATTAAGCAAGTGGCTCTGTGGTGTATAGTTGCTGGCTAGGGTAAAACCACAACATTCCAGAACACCAGATCCTCTCTATCACTTTTCTAAGATTGCTGTTTTAAGACTGGATTGAATAAATTTCATTGCAAAGCACCTGGAAATAGAGTGGGGTGATATCAAATCATCTCACTTAAATGGTTTCTGACTTTTGCTTCTTTCCTGTTCCAGCAGAGTTGTTATTCCTCTGCTGCTTGTGTCAACCTTGCAGACACAGCATTGAAGGAGAGAGAACAAAACACAAAACACTTTCATCTTCCCAGTAATCTTCCGTTGTTATCTTTCCATTGGGTAGCAAAACAACTTCGTCATTAGTCCGTGCAGCAACAGATGGAGTAAGAAGAGGAAGTAAATATTCTCATTTCATCTCATTTTTCTCAGATCATTCATAATTTTATTGCATTAGAAGGTTTTGTTTGCTTGTTTAGTTTTGTTTTTATTCCTAATGAGAAAGAATGCTCTTAAACATATTGGAAGGAAAAAAAAAACAAAAAAACAAACAAACAAACAAACAAAAAACAAAAAAACAACACTCTGGATGATCTACCACAATCTCAAGTCCCTGCTACTGCAGTGCCTGCACAGGCTGTTCACAAAAGAAGATAAAGGTTAAAGTGAAATCAGGCTGTTCATATACAAACCTGCAGAAAAAAAAGCGGGCAGAATCAGAGGCTGAAGACAGCGTTGCGGAAAGCAGTGCAACTCTGGTTGCAGAAACCAGTCAATAATCCTGAGAAGAAGGAATACCACTGAAAAATATATCAGCAACAACAACAACAAAAACAAAGGGAACTGAAGAATATAGCAGTGACCATCAATAATAACTTGGTTTTGAGAGCACCTCTGCAGATGAATGGATAGATAGGATGCTCTGTTTTAGGGGAGATTGGCAGCATTGCTCCCTATGTAAGCATCATTGAAAAAAAATACCCAAACAAACAAACTAGACTTCATCTCTTCTGCCCTCCTTTTCTACAAAAGGTTCTTATATTAATTTATACATTTCGGAATTTGGTAAGCATTTCAGTAATGGAAGATGGTGTTAGTATAACACTACCAGCTTCATTGCTTTTCTCTCTAGGAAAATCCTTTGATTTCATACTAGGAAACACATTTCAGACAAAACCTGAGTTTGGACAGGGTTTCCATATGAGATTTCACATGTCAATCAGTCTTTGGCATGAAGACTTACAAAAATGGAAGGAGGAAGGTGTATTTACAGCAGTGTTTTCTTTTGCAAGTCATATGTTTTTGCAGTAAATCTCTGCTTCACCCTTACTGAACACACTTTGGTTTCCATAGTGGAGCACATGCATTCACGCTCTTGGAGGAAATGAGCACTAGTGGCGTTCAATCCTGGGACCGGACTAGAGGTCTTCCAAGGGGAAGCACTTCCTGAAATCTGTGTAAGCCTGGATGTCAGGTTTGCAAATCGTGTTTTGCTTGGTAGGTCTGCTCCAATTGCACCACATTATGTGCGAACATAAACACAGCCAGAATCTGGCTGAGAAACATTTTGCCTTCCTTCAAAATCTATAATCACATTTACACAGTCTCTTTCTCTCTCCTTTACAAGAAAACATTCTGTCATACCAAATGTTCCCACACTATTGATATTTACTTGTTCTACAAGTTTCGTTCCCTCAGGAATGGTAAAGTTGCTTCCTAATTAGGGTCTTCTCATACCAGATGCTTTCCTCCTTTGGTTCAATCATATTTTATGTCTCCCTCTTGTGGGAGAAGGACTGAGGTTATACAAGAGAGTGCAAGATAATATTTTAACCTAATATCCCTTTCCACAATGTATGATTTGAGGCATATGCAATACATACATACATGACTGTAGAGAACAATAAACTTAGCATTACAGTAATTTTTTTGTTTGTTCATATACTTTAGTGTACAGAGAAGAGGTGCTGGAACAAACACATAGGATAAGAAACAATAAGTCTTCAGCCTAGTCACATTATCATCAGAACCAGGGTTCAAAAAGACAATGGTGCTTGAGGTCTCACAGCCAAGCATGACAAAGCACTAGGGTAAGAGAGACAACAGGTGAAATTTTGACTTTGTTGAAATCAGTAGGATTTATGCATTGATTTTATTCAAGGTGATTTGTTCCAGCATTTCCACAGAGTGATTCTCATGGACTAAAATGTATTGTGTGTTGTTTGCTATTTTATGACAGATCACCGACAAAACTTAGTATGGAAGACTTTTAAATGCTTTGTATTATAAAGCTTCTGTGCTAGTATTCAAAAAATTATTTTGCAAATAAATTGAGGTCAAGCCCACATGAACCATAAAGTGTTGTACATGTTAAAGCCTGAATATCGTAGCATCTCTTACATCATATGTAATTCACTGTAAAGTAAATTACGAATATTTGCAGAAATTACACATCTGCTCTAAAAACGTCAGATCTTGCTGACACTACGAAAAACACAGGAAGAGTTATGGGAGCCGTATGCTATAGATGAGAATTCTCCAATGAGTACATTTTGATTAACGTTGCTGCTGCGTTCACTAACGAATGACAGGCAGGGTCACAAGTAGTTTCAGTAGTCCTCCATACTACGACCTCCATGGCTGTATAAAGAAAGCCCCTTATTTTACAGCAGCACTTCCCTGAGATGAAGTAAAATACTTTGGAAACAGTAATAATACACATAAAGCTGTGAAATTCACATCAGATATTCGGATATATGAAGTAATTAAAAAATTATACCTCAAATTTTCTTACGAAAGATCAAGATATCTCAAAAATCTTAAAAGTTATTATATTCATTTTTCTCTCTACAGTACATTGTCTTGTAAAATCTTAAGAGCTAAAAGGCAATCTACAACTTTAACCCAATGAAGCAAAAGGGCCTGAGGATATGGACTACCTGGCAAAGCTGGAACATTATACAACTTTGCCTACTGAGACAAGCTTAATTAAAGCATGTCTGCAAAAATGCTCTACTACTTTTTCTTTGAGAACTAAGTTATAAAACACCAGAAATCCATATATTACCTATACCTACCTGCCATTCAGACGCGCCCTATCTATATAAGGTTTAACTCTGGGTATTAGATAAGATGACCAATGAGAAGTTAGTACTTTTACCTGCATTTCACAAGGTTTTTAAATCAGCATAAGGGAATAACAGTCTCTTACTGTAGCCTTACCATGTCAAGCCCAAAACAGCATGGTTAACTATTTGAACTCCCTACATATTCTTCACTGTCGTGCTGAAATTCACCTCAACTCCTTAACAGCTGAGAGTGACTTCTATCACACAATCTATCACATTGACTTTGAACCACCCCAGCTCGTTTGTAACGGATGTTATTACCGACTAAAGAAGAGCTCTTCCTCCAAACTCCCCTCTCCCTGTAGTCAGCAAGAAACACACAATGAATAAATAGTCTCTTCAGCCAACAATTTTATTTAACACTATTCTAAAAAGCTTAAGCATACTAAAAGTTGGTTACTTTTCAAACGTATTCAATGCCACCTGATTTTATTGGGGTTTATATCAGCTGCAACTGCTGCTTTTAACCACTCCTTTTAACCACTCCTGTTTGCATAGCTAAACAGAAACAGACTGCTGCAGGGGACGGAAGGAGGAAATAATGCATTTTATGCATTTAATACCTAGCCATCTGGAACCTCAGAAATGCGTTCAACTTCAAAACAGCAAGAAAATAAAACCAAGGTTGCTGCAGCGAAAATACATTTATTCTATACAAACAGGGCAATTGGCAGCTGATGCAGAGGATATACACGTAAATCCAAATGCTAATACACCGGGATTATATGGACAGAAATACCATAGGTAAGCAGTATCAATGGAAAGTAGAATAAAGTCTCTGTCCTTGACATCCTTATTTAAATGATTTTTTTCTCATTTTCTCTTCTGCATGTCACTAAGAGAGTGGGAAGAAAACTGAATACTTAAGGTGTTTCCTTTCACTTAGAGAAGAAAAAACAAGAAATGCAGTGATGTTTAGCATCTTCAGCATCCTCAACAACATTTGCTATATGTCTTGGAAGAAAATATAGATAGTAGGTGGAATTTCTCATTAGCACACTACACGACCGCAGTACTGAAGAGAGAGGGAGTCATTCTGCTTTGAAGAAAGACCCTAAGACAGGTACAGATAAATGGGTTTATCTGTAGAGAAAGGTAGTCATCCCATTACAGGAAGAAATCAAATTGGAGAAGGCTTTTTACTGCTTCCAGGAAACTTCCGAACTTCTCTTAATCCCTCTCTTTTTGCCACCTGAAGGATGCATGGAGAAAAAAAGCACTGAGCTATGTTTGCTGTGAAGCCACAGGGTCTTCTGGCAGAAATCTGTCTAAAAGAGCAAATTACTTAAGGACAAGCTTTCCATCATTGCTAGATGGTAAATGCTAATTCCCCTGTTAATAAAAAGCCTGTGTGCACACAACTGATTTGCCCACAGCTGATAGCCTTGCTGGGCTATGCATTTTGGGGCACAAAAAAATAAAAATAAAAAAATATACAAGTGGAAGATCATACAATTTCTGGAAAAACAAATCTTTCCTAAAGATCATTATGCTTAGACAGTGGTATATAGGTTTCTAATATGTTTTATCAAGTACACCAAAAAAAGACAAGAACGCTAAATACAAAGTAGAAGAGTAGAACTACCAAATGCTCTCTGGAAGCAGAATGCAGCAGGACACACTGGGCTATTTATTTACATAAAAGCATGTGAAAGCAATAGAAGACCCTCAGCAGCTCATTCTGGCAGAAAAGAAGGGCTTTTCAAGACCTGTCAAAGGAACTATGGGTGCAAAAGATGGTGAAATGGCAAAGGTCATTAATTCTTCATCAGAGAAGAAGGATGAAGTGAAGACCGGACTCTGGAAAGACCAATTTCACTGTGCCTAGAGTTCTGGTAGGTAGATAAATTGCAAGCTCTTCAAAATAAATCACTTTGTAAGTCAAATTAGTAAGTAGGAATATAAAAATAGAAAGAGCACAGTGGGACAAAAGTCAGAAAGATCAAAGTATAGCACGTAACGTGGGGAATAGGTAAAAAGAACATGCTCTAGAGACACAGAAATAGTATGAAAACAGTCAGAAAATAGAGGGTTCAATCCTCCGCAGTTTCTCTGTCTATGGTTGGTAGATGACCTGTGGTCCTTCAGAAGATGGTTCATGTATAATAATAGAGAAAAGTGACAACACATACACTTTGAAAACATTTGTAAAATTTTCTGCAGGATTTAGCAGAAAAAAAATGGAAGAAAGAAAAGGTAACAAAATCTTGCATTTGGTTCACAAATAAAAGCCATTGTAGTTACATTGTATGAATACTACATGGATTGTTTTAAAATGATTAGGCAACGCATGGATTTTTCTGGGTTTTTTTCCCCCCACAAAAGTAAGTATACTGAAAATAACTGCATGTTACTCAGGAGAATTATCAATAGATGACCATGAGAAAAATATTCAAATTACTTTAGCTTCATTTTTTCGATTAGAAAGAGAACTGTGATCAGGCAATTAATCACAACACACCAGGAAAAAGAAGAAAATGGAATCTAGAATGAGGTAAGTAAGCATTTGACCAAATTCTACATTTTCAAGTCACAGGCCTGATGAAACTCATTCTTAGAAAGCACACTAGAGGAAAGTTAGAGCACTCAGTACTTATTTAAGAGGACTCATGGGAAAGAAGTGTGGCTCAGGAAGGTTGGAAAAAGTAAAACAAAATACCTATCTTCAGAATGAGAGAAAATTTAAAAGTTTGGGAAATGCGGATTACTCTGTTTAAACTGAAGTCCCAGAAAAACACTGGAGCAAATGAAAAGCACCTAGAAGACAGGACAGATTACGTAAGTATTCTCAACATGGATTTTTAAAGAACAGACTGCTGAATCAAGTTGATTTTCTCCATGACAGGATAAAAGCCCCTGTGTGAAAGAAAAAGTCAGTAGATGTCTTACGTTCACCTTAGCAGGGCTTTTGGTACTGTCTCACATGACATTTTCATTAGCAAGTCTAGATGAACCCTCCTTAAAATGGGTAAAACTGTTTTGAAAACCATATTTAGACCTCTCAATGGATAACTGACAAAACAGCATATCAGAAAAGGATGTATCAAGTAGGATTCTGCAGAGGGTCTGTCCTGGGTCTAGTAGTATCTGTTGAGTAATTTCATTAATCATTTAGATGATGGAAGAGAGTGAATGTTTATTAAATGCGACATTTGTCTGCACACAACACAGGGCCTGCAGCTTCTTTCAAGCCCCTAGAGAACAAGATAAGAATCAAAATCATTTCGACAAATTGGAAAAATGACATAAAAAAAGGACATGATTCAGTAGGGAGAAATGTGAGAGACACTATACCTATAACTAGGTGGAAATAATCAACTGTACAAGATAAAGAATAGTTGTCTTGTATAACATTTCCTGGTGAGAAATTTTGGAATTGTAATGGGTTACCTGCATGAATCAACATTACCATACCCTTACAAAGCATGAGTTTTAGTAATATGATATATACAGTTTCTAAGGCTCCATAGAGTCTAAATACAAGTTTACATTCCAGTTCAACAGCAGACAGTAGATGGAGTGGAAATCTGGCTGAGCTTTCTGCTCCACTTATCCTAGCATCAAATTCCTGAAGCACCTCAGTCACATGCTATTAGACTGGGGACAGCTGTCAAAGACTTATGGTACATAGGAGAGATTATTTTAGGGAATAATGGAGGACTTGGAAGGGCGGCTTTTCTCATCTGGGAATCCTTTTCAGCAAAGAGAACAACTATATTCTTTCTAACTGGTTTGAAGCTAGCCACACCACTGGGACAGGTCAAATAAGTGAAGACAACTTGAATTTCATTTGGAGTTATGATGTGGAAAAATACATTAAGCGTAAGGTAAGGAATTTAAATAACTTAGTAGGCTTTAGAATATATTTACAGATAAGTGTCTACAAACTTCAGTGACTAAGTTTTGTATCAAAAATCAGACCTTGTCTTTAGTGGAAAGGTAATAGGCATTATAATACTAAAAGTCATACAAACAGCTTTGAATTCTCTTACCACAAAACGATAATTTTAAAAAAAAAAGTCTATATTTCGAGAATCAAAGAAGTTGCATAAGGGAATGCTGGTGCACTATATTTTCCTCAAGATCCTTAGAAGAAAAGTCTCCTATAAGCCCCATATCATCACATTTATGCAGGCAATGAAACAAACAAATAAACGAGGTAAATATGAAAGTCAAAGTTGGTAAGATTAAGAGTTTGTTTCAAATACAAGGCAGGATTGAACACTTCAGCTGAAGCCTCAAACTGCAGGAGGCTATTGAGTTTCCACAACAGGGATGTTAATTGTACAATACTTAGTACAAGGTCTGTTTGTTTCAATTTGAGCAAATTGAGGATTTCACTCTAGATTTACTGCTGTGTTACATTTAAGATTTGGTAAGTACTGCCAAAACACTGGTTTTGTATAATACACATTCTTAAGAGGCAACTTTATCATGGTGTGTCTTTTGTGGAGGGTGGGGTGGAAGAGACACAGTAAATGGCAATGAAAATAACTATGCACAACATATATTATTTCCAGAAAAGTTCCGCCCCCTCCCCCCCCCAAAAAAATTACATTTTATTGCATGTCACCACTATACAAAATGGCTAAAGAACACTGAACAGCGAGAATCTCATTCTGCTTTGACGTTGCTTAAATGGGGATCTCTCAGATTATTTCAACAGAGCTATAAAATGACAGCTTTTATGCCTGACATGCTAGCTGAATCTAGTCATTGGACTCAGATAGGTCCACTCAGAGGACTAAGGCTATATTAGTGTGAGAAGGAATCTATGTCTCTCTAATGCCAGGCAAACAAATTTTTAACACTTTTTTTACATACATAAAACTGATCATTAGAAGTGAAAGTTCTATAAATTCACTTCATAGCAAGGTTTATTTTGCCCATTAGTTTTCTGGGTTTTTTCATTTGTGTTTTTTTTAATATTACATTTTCTGAGAATTGCTGTACAAGTATATATCAGGAATCAATAAATTTTCAAAATTCAGTCTGTATGGTTGATTCAGACTCTTACCAGCCTTAGATGTCTTAGATTTTTTTTTTTCTTTAAAAGAGATATTGTTACGAGTCCTAATGTATTTCAGTTTGTAAAATATTTGGAAATCCTTAGATGAAAATTAAACTGCAAGTTTATAATAACTATTTTTTTTTTCATGAAAGATATGTTTATTCCACAACACAGAAATATCAGGTTCATGTTAGGCAGAGAATCATGTAATTATGTAAAACCATCAGTCAGAGATGAATCATCACCAAAACAAGGCCTGACAATCTCTTTTCACAAGTAGATGGAGAAGGAGCTACTGGCCATCTGGATCCAGCAATTTCAGATACTCAGTAACTCAAACCAAATACAAAACTTAGTTTCCCACCTTCATAGCAGCATGCCATCCTCAGACACATAATACAAACAGAACATGAGCATACTTAACGCAGGAAGCTTTTTAACAAGAAGAAATGCTTCCAGTCAGTTAGCTAGTATTTTAAAAATTTGAACAAAACCCAAGAGATAAAAGATTTAAATAATCTTCTGTATGACAAGCAAGTCAAAGTGGATCCCTCTTGTTGTTACAATTATCACGCTTACAAATACATTTCTATGACTTCCATGAAATGTCCCTTACCTGAATTATTTTCTCTACAGTAAATTTTTATTATTTCTGTAAAGTAGCTAATGATTACAATTTTATGTATATACCTGTGAAGTAACAGTTTGATTTTGACTTATGATACACAAAGGGGAGTGGCAAAAGTGATAAAATTAGTCCTCCTCATATCAGTAGTTTCCACAACCAATATTTCTTCCAGCTGTCTACCTATAAAATTATAATGCTCAGGATTCTTTAAGAGAGTAAAGCTTTTGCAGGGAATATTTTAGTCCGTTATTAAACCTGGGGGTATAAGAGGACAAAAGCTTTATAAATGTGCTAAATTTCCTATTAACAGCAAAATATCAAATGTGAGCATATATTTAGACTTTTAAAACACCTTTTGATTATTTAATGACCACACATATACAGGAAATCTCTATACATTTTATAACTTCTGGCCTTTGGTGACTTTTAATCATACACACACATATATATATATATATTAAAAAGCCCTCCACCCCCCAAGCAATCTGAAACAAAGGCAAATGATAGATGAACCATGAGGCCATATTGATTCCCTCTGCTGTAATGCAACTCAGGAGTGCAGTACAGCATCATTATTAGAGATGCTCTCCATTAATTTTTCGTTGCTCTACAAGTCCTTAATTATAACATATTAGCAGTGGATGCCTGAGTGAGCACTGCTCTAATTTGAAACTGAAACAATGCTTGCGTCCCACAGTGAGCAATATTAATTAAAATCTCTCTTCTCTTTTCCCTGAACTCTCCTTCTGACATTTCCAGGTAAAGTTAAATAAAAATGTATGTCAATATGTAAAAGCTAGCTATCAGCAAATACATCATGTAACTGAAGTACTGGATGTTGAATGTCAATTTAAATAGTTTCCCTTTGGAAACTGCGTGTGTTTGTCCATGCAATTTCATATTAGGGTCTTTATTAATAACAGTAATCATATCAGGCAGTCTTTGCACATTTGACAAGTTAATATCACAAAAGATATATGCATGTTTTCTGGGATATTAAGTGTAATACCAAGTAATAACTCATTTGTGCTTTTATTGATATTTCAGCTAAGGCAAAAAAAAAATTAAAAGTGAAAAAAATAAACATCAAAATTTTAAGAAGAATTAAAACATATAAAGTGAAAGCTTGATATCAAGATAAAGTAAAACATACAGCAGAACAGGAATAATAAACAAAATAATCCTTGTGCAAAAATTCAGTATCTGAGAAAAGTTTAATATTTCCGGTTTAGGTCTTTCCAGCCAAGTTTGTTGCTGGTTGATATCAGGTTGTTTAGCTAATTAAAAATAAGCATATACAGTTTGTAAAAGCCCTTTGGGTAAAGTATACTGCACACACTCTGCTATGCAACCAGCCCTTTTCTCAGGGAAGTAACTTGGTCAGCAATGTTTGCATAACTACATTTAAGACCATTCATTCCCAAGATGAAATATGGAACATCAAACATACATAATATCCATCAGTATACAAGTATTTTTCTCCAACAGAATCTTAAAGATATCTGACATACACACAAACTTATGTTCAAATTACTGCTATTTGGTACTTGAATAGTAGTGCCCATGATGTCCATTCCTGACGAAAAGGACTACCTCACGTGAAACGCTGGCTGTGCTGAGCATGAGAAACGTTATCCCAACAGGAAAGCCCAGCGTGCCAACAAGAATGATAGCAAAAAATGCTCTTAAAGTTCCTACTGTTGCAGCCAGGAAGTATCCAAATTGCAGTGATCCATTACTGTTCTGACAACAACCAGATTAAGCAAAGTCTGACTGTGAGATGCGAAATTCAAATGATGCTAAATTAAATGTTTTGTAGAAATGCCCCACACATCTGAGAGAACACATCAGTTGTCCTAGAAGTTTTTTTCACTCTTTCTTCTGAATCTTCATTTTTTTCAGCTAGCTGGATAAATGTTCTCATACTGAACCACCTTCTAACTATGTTTTTTTCCATCAGAAGTATTATATTCCTATGTATCATATTTCAAATACAAGCATATCAATCAACAGCAGCAGCATAAATTGAAATGCCAATTCTGGCTTTTTCTTTTCTTTTTTCTTTTTTTTTTTTTTTTAACTGAAATCTGTTCTGCTGTCTGACAACCTAGCCAGTTGTTATTTTTAATAGAGCACCCTTCTGTAGAAAACATGTTCTTTGTAAAATAACTCATCTAGTTGAAAATATAGGGGGCAGGGGGTGTCAGAAAAGATGTTATTATCACCTTCAACAAGAGGAACTCAACTTGTAATTTAACTGCCCCCAGTGTAACTTAATATAACTTGGCAATACATTTTCAATTAATTTGTAAGTACATTAAGCTCATGTAAAATTTAAAGAGCAAGTAATTGAATTAATACATAAATATAGCTCAAGATCTGAGACGTATTCCCTCTGTATGTAGAAACAGAGCCTGGTGTGTTACCTGCTATCGAGCACATACTTCAATTCCTTACTATAATTTAGTAAACTAAAAGAAGATTTCCCCCATTTCTCATGTAAAATATCTGCAAAAGGATGCAAATTTATTACAGCCAGCCACACACACCGGCTCATCAATCCCAGCTGCAGGGCGTCACACAACCAGCTCCCACTTCTAGTGTTAGCCAAGATGACAATTGTTGCCGAACTGCAGGTGGTTGAACTTCCATTTATCTTCTGTTAGGAGAAGAATATAACCCATGACTACTTACACTCACCTTCCTAAGGGGTGTAGGGATTTGGTCACCTGCAATCCCCGAGATACAAGAGCTGGCCCTGTCTTAGCCTGCTACGATTCCAGCCTTTGTGGCCTCACCTGGCCTTGTACTCAAGTCCCAAGTGCAGGATGCTGGTTTTATGTTCAGTGGCTTCAGAGCAGCCACATTCTCAGGTGGTTTACAAGCCAAAGTGTTATCAACTAGAGCAAACGAAGGAGGAAATGCAATGCCTAAAGATTCACTGGAAGTGATTCTTTTTTTAAAACGTGATCTGACAGAGGTTTCAGAACAGATTCCAGTACAGTGCCAACCAAGTTTTAATGGAACTGTTCCAGTAACAAAGTTTAGGTTTTTCTCATTGTGAGGGCTATTTTTGCTTTACTTCTTTATTTCATAGGCAAGAAAATTCTTATGTTTATGTGGCAGAGAAGCAGATTCTTGGTAGAGAAAACACGTGACAGAGCTCAGTTTTCTCCTCCTTGGATGAGAAAGCTTGCTGAACTTCTAGGGGAGTGGCTAGCAATGATTCGGACCTTCATGTAATACAGTTTCTTAGGTGTTTTCAGACCACTGATGGAAGAGCACTATTAACGTACAAGGTATTGTGAAAAAAATCAAACTGAAACTAAAGTCACACCTTAAAATACAAAGTAGACCTCATTCACTTAAATCAATAAACCCAGAACTTAACCGAGTCTGACATTCTATTAATTACTGCTGGTAAGGCAAAGGGAAATGTTTCATAAAGTAGCATTTTATGAACCACGGCAACAGTACTAGAAATAGTACTTTATAGCCTTTGAAAAAGGGTGGGAGATTGTAGCTGAGGGAAGGAAAATATCAAAAATAAACAGAAGCTTTGGTTAATGCTGTGGTAAACACCTATGGAGACTTATGACAGCAAGTTCAACAGACAATTGTTGCAGTACTTAAGGTTAAATCCAGCCACTTTCAAAATATGAAATTATTTAGGCCAGCCAGAAATATCAAACAGCTTTCCACAAAATACTTCAGTATTTGCACAACAAGTTTTCAACAAACCCACTTACAAGTAGCTGCAATTCCCACAATACTGATGCCAGTGTATGTAGTGATGATAAAGCCCAATGATTCATAAACAAATGTGCTACTAGGTATCTTAATTGCTGTCCTTTAACTAAAACTGAGAGAAGACTTTTGAATCAGCTATATACATTCACCAATATCCAAATCGGTCTGCCGAGCAATCCCAAAATAAAACACTGCTCTGCTCAGGAATAAATTTTAGCATGGTCCCTGCTCCATCATCAAATGTCCTCAGACTTACTCACTTTAGATCAATAACAGTCACCTGGGAACAAATGAAAACTTCATCATAGAAGCATTATGTGTGGTCACTAAAAGGAAAATATGTTTCCTTTTCTAGCTTTACATAGTTCATTTAAAGAGTATCACCTGATGCATTGTGTACTTGTGTGTGAGGCAGGACAGAGTAGCAGAAAAAAAATCTAGTTGTATTCATGTTAAAATGTAAAATGCATTGCAAAAGATATTGATAACCTCAGGATAAATAAAGCCTACCACCACACAGTCTAAGCCATTCCTTCTTAGGGGGACTATTTTAATTGTTAAGTTGTTCTTAACCTGCATTCGGTACAAAAATCAGTATTACACATCAGACTATCACTCTATTTACAATATTATCACTATAGATCTGAAATCATGCACTCCACTCCAAATCTGGTTTACAAAACCAAACCTTTCAAAAGGCTGCAGAATGTTTAAGATCTCAAAATACAACAGTGACTTGCAGTGTACCAGCAATGCTCAAACCAGTCACGTCCCATGGGCATGCTAGAAAAAAGGCATAATATTTCTTTTCTGTATCTTGGCAGGGAGGGAATCACAGCATACCCCAATAGGAATAACCAGATAATCAAAATCACAACTTGCATCCTTACAAGGATGATGTTGACACAGCACAAGTATCGCCCTGATTGACCTGAAGACTCTATGAGTGCTTGCAGTTCTGTTTCTGTGTGTTAGCATAAATCCTCAATACTAAGTCACCAGGGGCCAGACTGCAACTGAAAGTCCAGCCAATGGCCAGAAAATACCCGTAAAGCCCTGTATTTTTCTGCTTTAAAAAAATATGATCCCCACTCCCAGTAACAAACTGGAACTACCTGAAAAAACCAGGAGCCCAGTGTACTCGGTGTTTTGAGAGCACCAACTGGATCCAAATACTCAAAGTGAGGGTATACTCAGTACCTTTCCAAAAAGCAGCTCTTGGTTAATGTGAACTGTGAGGGAGTTATATTTATGCTTATATATATATACACAAAAAAAACTATACACACATATATAGCCTACTGACTAGCACTTCTGCTCAGGAAATGAGAAATCTAAGTTCTTCAGTCTGAAGAGGGTTCACTCCCTTATCTGCCATATCATAGGACAGTCCCTAGCTGTTAGGCTTTAAGAGGGGCCGGGACAACTCTCCTTTTTGCTGAAACCATGCCAATGAATAGAAAAGCTGCATGGAGCCAGAAAGAGAGCAAAAGAAAAAGCATGACTCTGCACCCTAATAGGATATTCAACTAGAGAAAGCGCAATTATAATTTCCAGCTTCTGCTCCCAAGATTGTTAATGCATTGTACATTAAGTAGCTATTCAGTGAAAACTTGAAATAATCTTGGGAACAGGACTCAATCACAGCATAACCACGAGGGTACAGTCCTGTTCCCTCTTGTCCTCTTTTTCCAGCTCTGCAAATCTTGTCATTTTTTCTATACAATGGCCTTAGCAAAAGGGAAAGTCTTCACTCAGTGCAGTCTGTAGCTTAGTAATTATTGTGCTGCCCCTAGAAGTTAGTAAGATCTTAGACCGTACTTGTGGGTGTTCTTGCTGACACTTCTTGAACTGTTGGCATGTCTAATCAACCATGGTTTGAGAAGGAAAGGGTGCAAGGCGACAGTTACTAGTGCCAGCAAAGGTCTACCCTCCCTGGCTTCTTGTGGTATCAGATTCCTTGACCAAGGCTACACCGTGTTTTGTTGTTGACCTGCTCAACATGACTGGTACTTGCTTTACCTAATTAAAGCAAGTTACCTTCACAGTGGGTAGGTTTTCAATTTCACTTTCAGACAATGAAAGGAAGGGGACAGCGGTTATTCCGGGGAGTGCTGACTGCATTAGGTACTTTGTACCTGCCAGTTCTTTTGTTTTGCCTGGCAGTACCAGAAACTGGCCATTATCCAAGACAGAATGGATGGGATTCACGTGGTTAAAAACAGGTCTCATGTATAGAGCACACATCCTATCCACTTCTTTTGCAGAAATGTAGTCAAGGGAACAATTTATCTCCTCTTACAGAGAAGATCTAAAGCACGTCAAGATCAGTTGTCACCTAAAAATGCCTATTTTAACTATATGGGAAACTTTGGGCAACCAGCTCAGAGACTGACATTGAAACTGCAAATATCTAAGGTTAAGCCTGATGAGTCCCCCTCCACATGGCTCTGAAGCAGAGCTTTCTCTTGACTTCATCCTTTGGCCTCCCATATGCTGACATGAACATACTGACAACAATCCTGCTTTGGGCCAAAGAAGAAGACAAGCCAATCCCAAAAATACACTGGGTTATTTCATAGTGCTTTGGGTAGGTTTCAACTTCAATAAAGATTAGATAAAAACCTTATAAACTTAGAGGTTCTCTTTCTGTATCTCACTCCCTACTCAGCTCTCACTAATTTAAACAGTAAATTGAAGTAAGTGTCATCATCAGAACAGTCCAGGTACTTATCACAAATTTGCAGTACAACCATAAACTTAAATCCATATATAGTACCCAAAGGAAAAAATGAGAGCACAGTTCACCCATTAGTTCTAATGAAAAATTTCAAAAGCCAATCACTAGTTTTGCAAAGAAAGTTAAACACACAGACACCTACTTTGTTAACTGTTAGAGGAGATGTTTTTCAAATTTGAATGTCAGATTGCACCTTGCTAATACCATCAATATTCTGGAAGAACATTCTCTTCAGGGCCAATTTCTTTTCAAAAAGAAGTGTAATTGGATGGACTAGGCTAGGAATGGTTACCATAGATAACATACGCGGTAAAAGATCTAAGAAAGCTGAAATAAAACCATAAATTATTCTGAGACAAAATTAAAGCAGAAAAGATTAGGAAACCTGACCAGAATGCATTCAAAATTGATGCACTAGACTGTTGGCCATGAAAGAAATGTTCCCTACAAAACAAGCAGTGAACTAAGAATTAATTTAGAAAGTGACCCAGGATCAAATTCTCTCGGTCTTTCTCAAACATTCTCTGCTCAGGACATTTTAATGAAAATCCCCAACCACCACGGTTATTATAAAGTGTAGCTCTGCTAGTAATGGCAAGGCTATGATTAAAACAATCGTTGTCACCCTAGGAATTGGGTTGTTTAGATCTGCGGTGGTCAGATCTGACTAAGGCCATGTTAAAAATGTTAGCGATGGCTTGAACTCCATTACGACAAGCTTGTCCCCACAGTAGCATGCAGTTCAGAAACAGGCCAGAAACAGTGCAGAGTATGATTTGTCAGGTTCCCAAATTATACTCCAAATGTCCTTTAGTGCATTTACAGAAACCTTTATTCCTGAATTGCAGTCTGTGTGCTCCTATGCACTGATATAACAAGTGACCCAAACTGCTCCATTGCTTTATAAAATTGAACAGCCAGAGTTCGGGCCAGAAGAGATCATTTGGCCACTAAACCAAACTGTTCATGCCTCTCAGCCTTTAGTTTCATTCCTCTGTCCATATCAACTACCTGATGCTGCAGAAAAACACATTCAAATAAAAATACTTTAAAAAAAAAAAAAGACAATCAGGCTTTTTTGAAGACAAGTGACAAATAATCTATTTACCTACCTTTCAGTTTTTGCCCACCAGTTCACAAGACTGTCTTCTTGTTTTGAAGAGGTCCTAATGCACAGTATTTGCTGAGCATTAAAATACTGTCATGCTGCAGTCATGCAATCTCACAATATGCTTTGAGAAATTGAAGAAATTGAGTCTCATGTGCCTTAACATTTTCTCAAACCTAAAATCATTTCAGTTACTCTTTTCTGCCTCCATTCCAATTTTTGACAATGATTTTAAACACTGGCATGGCAGTTTTATGCAACATTCTTACAGTGGCCTTACCATTAGAGTTGATGAAAGTTAAATCAAAGCCAAACCCCCCATCCCCAAGTTACTCTTTGTTCTCACATCGTGAATTATATTAATATTTTTTGCTATTATACCAGAGTAAAAACCTATATCAAGTTGTTTTCCACCTATATCCGTTACTGAGGAACTGCCTGGGAGATTGTCCTCTGCTGTTTTGCATAGCACGCATTCCCCCCTTCTAGAATTACATCTTTACATTTGGGTGTACCAAAACTATTTTTGCTTGAAAGCACAAAAGCAGCCATGCCCTCATCAAAAACCATTCTGCCCACTCCTTGTGTCATTTGCAATTATTTATTTTTAGGAAAGAAATTATATATTTTTTTCTAATCAATTGTAAAATGGAATAAGGCTGAACCCTGCTTTAAAATCCAGTTCATGACTACTTTAAAATTGGTCAACTCTGGGTGAGAACAAGGCCAAATCAATCAAGCCATATTCCTACTTTCTTTTCTGGCTCTCAAAATCTTCTGGCTTATGCCATTATTTAAAAAAATAGACATACATATCTAGCTGTGGTATAAGTTCATTAACAGACAGATTTTTTTCCTGATAATTATGTCATATTCGTGCCCTTAAACCTCTTAAGGAATTATTATTCCCTTAATAACAACAGTGACATTACAGATGGGTTTTTTTCCCTTCACAAGAGGTCTTGGAAGGTAAGAGAGCACAGAGTGTGAGAGGATAATTACATTCTGCACAACCGGAAAAATATATTTAACTTCATTAATATGTTCAAATATTGTAATTAGTATTTTAATTTAAGTTAATTTTATTAACATTTAATTTAAATATATTGAAGAAGCAGAAATTAAAGAAAAATCAACAAAAGCTATATAGACCTGCATTCTGTTTTTAACACCTGTATATTCACATCAATGTTTTCATTTTCCTGGATATTAGATTATTATTGTTTAGTTTCATGTATACTTTCCACATCCTCACAGTCCCTGTCTGTCTCCTTTTGTTTTTGATGTCCATTGGAAGTGGGCAAGGAAACTCCTTTTTCTTCTGTTTATATTGCATCTACTACATGACTGGAACTTCTTGCTACTGTAGCTATACAAATAGTGAAAACATGCAAGTGTGCAAGATGTGCAAAATATGTTGATTATTCATTTACATAAACACATACCAATTGCTTACTATTGAATTAAAAAAACAAATAAGTTCCCAAGTCCAGCTTTGTGTTCATTACAACCTCTGTTGCAATTACAGATCTAGTTAGCTTCCTAATTTGCTTTCTGAGAACTTAAACTAATGCTTAACTTTAATTTAGGTGCCAATTCCATTGCAGATGTTCAGCATGCTGCTTGGTTAAAGGATTTGCAATTACGTTCTGTAGATTTGTTCTTAGCTGTCAGCTCTATTATCAATAAAGCAGAACTAAGCTCTGGCTCATCTCTGCCCTCTTGAGTTATGCATAAACCTGAGCTTTTTGCTGTATGTTTGGGAAGAAAAAAAAGCTACAATATGGGAGCTTAATTCATTAAAAAAGGAGGAACAAATCTAGAAGTTAAGGATTTTTTTTTTTTTAATCTGAGCTTCTATATCTTAATGAAAATCTCTTTTTAATGCAGATATGTTTATATATAATTTGTTGGGATTTGGATTTTTGGGGGGGGGGGGTTGTTTGTTTGTTTGTTTTTCTCCTTCATTTCTCACACCTGGTCATTCAATATGCAAGGCTTGCTAAATGTAATTACGATATTGTACACCTGCACTTCTTACTGTTGCCAGGAGGCACACCCCTCATCCCCTCCCCCCCCAAAAAAAACCAAACCAAAACACAACACAAACAAAAACAAAAACAAGGAGAAAAAAAGCTGACCTTTCACTCCAGAAAGGTTGCGCCTTGGCATTGCTGCCCCCTGCATTACCAGCAAGATTTTTTTTTTATTTATTCATTAAATTATGACAAAGTTTATTTCAGAAAAGCACAAGTAATTCCAAAGAAGCCTAATGACTACAGGCCTGTAAATACTTGTCAAGATTTAACATTTATTTTTTTGCCAGTAGTGTCTTATACTGTTATGAAGAGATCCAGGGTCTACTGAAGGCATCAAGAGTTTGAGACATCGGACAGGTGGGCACTCCCTACACCATGGCACCTGGACTTTAAAGTTTTTTCTTCTTCATATGCAATACAATAATCTCATGCCACATCAGCTTCTAACACTGTACACTAATTTTCAAACAAATTTACAACAGGACATGCTTCTGAAGTTGTTTTTGTTTCATACTATGAGCCTCTGAACATTTGGAGAAGCATTCAGCAATCATTAGTGCCATACTTCTCATTAAGGTCTAGATGGTAAGAGAAGAATGAGAAGAAAAACATTGCCAAATCACTGCAGAAGAGGACTAACCTTTACAATTACTACTGCAGATTTGTCCCACATCAGAACACCCATTATACAGTCAAGGAGATTCAAGTTTCAGAAAGCAAGTTGTGTCACTAATACCAAGAAATCCAAAGAAAAGTAAAGAAAATTATTTAACAAATATAAATCTGTTCATCTGTTAAAGTCTGCGCCACATCCAACAGATCACTTTGTATTTTTGTGCATACAGATCCATTTTATTTCATTATGTGAGATCGCCCGAAAGATATTTGCATAGAAATTTTTCAAACTACATAATCAATGGCATCAGATAGTACAAATCTATAACATACGACCCATGAAAGGCATATTTCCACAGCTAGTGTATCACTTTTTCAGTTGTGAACCAGTAACAGCTATAAATCAAATTAATATTTAAAACATCTCCAATTTTAGACAGACTGTGCAGCTGTGACAATTGCCTTTCCAACAGGTGTTTTCAGCAGCAATCTAAGGAATTTTGAGATCCGCACAGCTCTGTTTTCATTTATTAATATGCCCCTTCCTATCCTCTCCAGTAAACAGAAACCATATACTTAGGCAATTAACTGATTTATAATCCACAGAGGTATGGACATTTATGAAGCAAGTCAGGAACTAAGATGGAAACAACATCTGTGAGGCATTTACATTTAGCGCAAAAGTGTTATTCTGCTGAAAAAGCAAGCATCGCAAATTGAAGCATTTACTAAATAGATGGTAAAATGACTGCTTTTGCTTTTCAAAGCATCACTCAGAAACGCAACATTGTACCTAAAAATTTTATATGTGAACTCAGGCACCTAAAAAAGAATAAAAATTATATAGGTTATACTCCTTAACCCAGTCCTTTGTACCTGTATGTTATGACACGGAGTATTTTATCCCTATAGAACTCTGTTCCCATTCATAGTATAGTTGAAGGCTCATCACTAGGCATCTTGATGTATGGCTGCAGAGGGCATGAATTGATTTCTTGCTCAATCAAAACTTCTGTGAATTCAAAAGTACTATTTCCTTGTGGACTTCTACTATAGCATCTAAGATAAAGAGCTAGATACAACCATAAATGAGCATATATAAGCAGGGGTTACAATTCCCGTAGCCTTAGCAGTAAATATTCTCCTGCAGTTCTGTATGTGATTGAGTTGGGTCTCTAATGATTATGACACATTCTATATTTCTGCTGATTTATATGACATATACCTGGTATATAACTTTGTGCTGACATACACTTGGCAATTTTTTTATAAACATATACAGGCACTCCAGAAACCTGTCCCATTACACACTTGTGCTAGTATGAATTAAATTACCCATTTGTGCTCTCCTAGCAACTGACTGCTAGTCAAAGAACCACATTTGGATCTCTAGCACTGCACACTGCTAACAAAAAGCACCAACTTGAATCCTTACCCCAAATCCTGAAAACCCAATTACCACACCACGGCATCAAGATGAACAAATCTTACCCGCTCAGCAGCACATTCCCTGGCTTTCCCAAATGCAACAGTGTGCAGACAAAAGGAAAATAGTGGTAAAAAAGAGCAAGCCCAAAATGACCTGTAACCCTGTAATCCACTCTTTTTGCACTGTGACTGACTCATGGGGAGGTGATTAACATCCTCCTTGCACTGTTACATACCAGTCACAGCTTGCTGTCGGTTTTTCCAACTCTTTTGGCAAGACAGTTCCTTGCCCGTAAGCTGGTGCCTTCTGCAGGATTTGCTGCTCCTGAGGAAAGGTGCTGCACAGTCGCAATGCCCGGGCTGTTCTCCAGCCAGCTCATCAAGAGATGTTAACAGTGAGCTCATCATGCCCAAGACTTTCAGCCTAAGGTTTACTTTTCAGGCTTGTAGCCTTTCTCTGGTGTAAGTACAGAATGTTTTCCATGCCATCTGCTCATCTATGATATAAGCAGGGTCAGCACAATGTTACATCAAAGTAATTTACACCTGTTCATGCTGACTTACCAATAAACACACACATCAGCACTAAGATGAAGCTGTCTACAGCACCTGTGAAGGTGCACAAGCATTACTGAGAGGCTTCCCTAGCTATACTGCATGTGTAACTACCAACCACAACATATAATAAAAGGATTTACCAGCTACCATTTTGCTCCAGCTACCACAGAAGCATAACACTTAAGGCTAGTTAGATTGTCATTATACTGTAGCAATCCTAGTTTTAAGAACTCAGCTCCACAGCCTTCTAACAGGTTGCTTTTCTATTAAAAAAAAAAAAAAAAGAAAATGGAGAAGCTTGTCCGTCTTCTCCTGAATAACTGAACCAAGATGCTGTATTACTTGCAGGGCGAGGGGGCTGGTTGGTTGTGGTTTTAAAACTTAAGTTTCAAAATTCCCTTTCCCTGTGAAATTTCAGGATCTATCACAGTAGCCCCGATTATGAATTCTGCTTTCTGAACAGCTCTATCTGTCATCACCCTTCAACGATGTTCACAGGGCATATTTGGATCCTTAGCTGTGGCTTCTGCATGATCCACTCTTGCACTTGCTTCCAAGGGATGCCTGCCTCAGCAGGGGACAAGAGGGAGAGGTTGATGAGGAGTCAAGACACAGAGCTGCATTAATGCAGGAAAATAAAAAGTCAGAACTCGAGGAGGGACTAATGAAAGGGAACAGGAGGAGAGCACAATACATTCTGGGGGAGAACAGATTGTTCGTTATTTTAAATTTCATAGGAAGTCAAGAATTTTCTCTCAAAATTAAACATTTTTTTCCCCAATACAACAGTACTGCTACACCAATTCCCCTTCAACTAAAAGAGTCTCATTATAATAAAAAATATGAAATAAAACCCCACTAAATAATTATGTCATAATGCAAAACATTGCATTTTGCTGAAACATTTCATTTCCCCTCTACTACTACCCAGAAAAATATTATAAACTCAAAAATGATGCATAATTGAAAAGTACAATGTTTTAATTATGGATAAAATTGATGTATTTCAGCACTTTTAGGTTTTTCCTACTTTTATTTGCAACTATTCTCATACAAAATTGCAAATAAAACATAGTTTTGATCCTATAAGGCTGTATTCTGCCTATTACTGACCAAGGATGAGCAGCTGCTGAAAATACAGTTTGTGTATATTCATAAAACATTTAAAACAAAAGTGCTGACAGACCCTTAAAAACAATAGTGCCCCTAATCACCTCTGTCATAAATTCTTCTGTTTAATAAGAATGTCATCTAATAAGCAGGTCAGCAGAGAACTGCAAAGCAAACAGGGTAGCTCTGCTGCTGCAACTACTCCCCAGACAATACTCTCATCACATACAAGATAACCATTAGGCTATATATATGTTTATTACAGAATAGGTCATCTTAGCTGTACATTTTCCAGCTAGGGAGTACTGTTATAATTTCTCCTTTAAAAATAAATTAGTTTGTTAAAGCCATACTCTTGAACATGAACACCGTATACCCCTGGACTGTCTAAAAATAGAACCTTCTTTATTTCCGCATCTGTGATTATTACAGCAAAATAAACCTGTGCGTTTATGGGAAAAGTAAAGAAGGATCAGAGCTGTCCCCCAAAAAGGACATAATGATTGACTTACTTTCAGTAGAGTTTTGGTCCAAATTATGCTCCCAAAGCACATTCAGCAAAAGTCTTTTTTGGAGGTTTTCAGTTTTGGGTTAAAAAAAAAAAAATGTGAAAAATACCAATTCTTCTCTGTTCTTAACTGATATTGTGGGGCAATAGCCACACAGCTACAATGGCCCATGCTTCACTAGCCAAATTCATGCCTCCAGCCACAAGACCCCCAACACATATTCTGGCCCACCTGGCAATCGGACTCAGGAATGGGCTGTGAGTCTGGGCCTCTACTGGGTCAGGAGGAGAGAAGGACCTTCCCTGGAGTGGGAGAAAGATGGGGATTGTGTTTCTGCTTATAGATTTTCTGATCATCTGGGAAAAGATTCTTAGTGGGGTATGGAGCTGTGTGAAGGATCAGACACACTCCTTAAGCTGGGTTTAAATCCCAGTATCACTTTAGCTCTGTGCTCATGGATTTTTGAGGTTAGCATACAGGACATTACAACATGGCCTCTGGCAGACCACTTTCTATTCACACAAAGGTCACGTGCAAACTACGTCTGGCCAACATTAACATGCCTCTGGCCAAGCAGAAGACACAACCCAGTTTAATAATTAATCTTATTCCACCTTCTCTCCATGCAAAGCAAAGGCTGAAAGCCTGGGAGAACATCTTGCTCCCTCCTGCCACCTGTTTAAAGGCAGAGGGGACACCGCTTCTGGCATGTGCCCAGGTCTTCCCAAATGCACCAAGAAGATTGCTTCACCGGACCCAGGGTATTCGTGGGATGAAAGCAAAAGGCGCATGCCAGGGGCCAGACAGGTTTTCATAAGGTGCGTCTAGTCCAACTCCGGCCCAACAGGCAACCCCCTCCGTCCTAATGCCCGCTGGACTGCACAGTCCACACAGGACACGACCCTCATGGGTACAATGTAGAAAGGGGAACACACATCATCCTTGCCAGCATCAACCACAGACACTCTGAGCCAGACGATCCAGCCACAACAGTCAGGGAACAGAAAAGAGCAAGTGCTATTTTCACATTAGCAGTATTTCTGATCAGAGAAGAGAAAGGAAAAGGCAGAGAGTCATGAGAACAGTCAGGCTGCCTGCTTTCGCTTGTGAAGACGCCAGGGAGGATGGGGAAGGAGCGTCTGGAAGCAGGAGAGAGCAGCTAAGACTCTCAAACAAGGCTTGGGATTTGGAAAGGGCATCCTGGCCACAACAGGACAAACAAGGTGGACTTGAGAGAGCTGTATCTGCTGAGGCCATGCCCAAGACCATAATATCTTATTATTGTTCATGTAACAGTTTATTTTAAGCATCTGAGTTTTCAAAACTTGTAGAAACTATCTCACAGGTATGGATAACACAAACATAATTTTAACCTTTGTTTCGCATGATAGGAGAACACCTTAATACCAATTTTTAAGACTTTTTGCACATGACATTTGACCGTGTTTATGTTGCTTACAGGTACACATAAATATTGTTGCAAGACAGGTGGCATGTCACAAAATAAAAATGATTGCATTTCAATAAGTTACTTCTAAATCATTAGAAAACTTATAAACTTCTTCCTGACATAACAGTGGCCTTATTAAGAGAACCCAAATACTTTTAAACAAGCAATAAATTATCAGTCACTGCTGCCACTTGTGGTTGATGCTGAATCATTCTAAACAGCAAAGACTTGCAAAGTTGCAAGTGTTCACATAAATACCGCAAAACTTTGCCATCTTTAATTACTTTTCTAAGTCTTGATATTTTTGTTCTTTCTTCTCTCTGGTATCTGCCAGCTCTGAAATTCTTCTGCAGCTATAAAATTCTTTGCTACCTCTATTGCTTATTACCAAAGCCAGTCCTGAATCCACCAGCTTTCCACACTCCATTATGTTATTACTCCTTGTTACTGCACACCAATTTCACTGATTCTCTTCCATTCTCTGACAACTAATTTTAACAGGAAAAGATACATGGCTGAATATATGGCAAATTAACTAGCATTTTTAGCTTTCTCAGACTAATCTCAGGCAAGACAATTTCTTTGCATTTCCTTTCTATTATACATAACACCACTATATCTGATAATTCAATTATCTCACAGGAACAAAAAGAGAACGTACATCAAGTATTTGAAATCTGGTACTAAAAGCTACTTTCTAAGCCATGTTACTGTTACTCAAGCTCACCTCAGAGTAAGGAATTATTTTTAAGAGACTAAAATTTGTCAGAGTAGTGAATTTATCTCTGTAACATTCTTGCTTACCAGTTTCACGTTGTCTGCCACTAAAATAACCATGGCCACACAAAGAAGGCTATTGGGTAATTGTGGAGTAGAACTTGGCATCTGGCTTTATCCATTCATTCAGAATTTCCTGTAATATTGATGGAGCTGCCATTATAGCACCCATCCACAACTCCACATACCACATTGGCACTCCTGACAGATCACATTACTACTTAAGTAACAGTATTTTTTGCAGAATCACAGATTACATTGCTCCAGTTATGCTTCTCTTTGTGGTAGTTTCAATCTTGACCCTGACATCATGGGGCTGTCAATCGAGCCTGTCCAGCTTACTGCTCTACACTGCTAGCACCTTCCATCCTACCTTAGCAACCTAGCAAATGCATCAGGCAAAACAAATAGTAATGGGATTTAGAGATTAGCTAATTCATCCAGTTACTGTTGAACCACTGCTGGTTAGGGCAAGACAATGATAACAGACCAAACCTGTTTAAACAGGCATAGTGATTAAAAGAGATAGCAAGACACCTTAACCCACTATGCCTGCCGACTGACTTTATTCAGCATTAATGACAAATAGACTTTCACCTGCTCAGAAATATCAGGTGAGAGTTATTAAAATACAATCACATCAGCCCATCACAGAATTTTTGCTTTTTTGACTGTCTAGGGAAAACAAACAAACAAACGAGAAAACAACTGACCTCTCACAACACCTACAGAACAAGAGGGATCTCCATGCAAGTGCTGTGTCTTTTGGCCTTTTCTGACACATTATTTCATAAGGTCTTACTTTAGACAAAGGATTTAATTTACTATAATTTCATACTTCATATTTTCTGAGAATAAGGCCTCAATAGGATATGGAAGATTCAGGAAATGAAGCTTTCTTCTCATTATGTGTCTCCCTCTTGGATAGGATCTCCCAGACCTCTGGCACTGAAGCTAACTCACTCCTCAAGTAAACCAAGACTTTCAGCCCTTTCCTCACACAAGCACTCTTGATGCAAATGAGCAAATAGTGACTCATGGAATAAAATTAGGGACCAACTCTGTAAACTGTTTTTCCCAAGAGTGTAGTCCTTTTCCCCAATAAAAAAGCAAGTTTCCCATTTTAAAAGTAAAGAGTCTTTTAAAAAGATAAAAATAAAATAATATTTGCTATATTTTTAAACTACTAAATTATGGATTGATTCAATATAAAATAATATAAAAGTTAAAGCATGCCTATAGCAAATAGTATTTACATGTTATTTCTGAATATATACAATAACCCTCATTAAGTACTATTTTTTACTGTTTTCTCTTCGAAATTGCTAGTGAGGTGTAGCTTTACCAAAACATTACACATCTCTTGGTTCCTTTAGCTTTTAGAAACCCCTAAGCTACTAATATACCCTGACACTTGACTCAGAAGTCAAGACCTAGCACAGCAAGACGTGTGGAGGGCTCCTCTGAATCTAAAGAACAAATATTTGAGATTAATATTAATTTGGGTTAATAACAGATTTGGGGATGGAAGTGGAGGTATAAGAGAGTGTCAACGGAAACAATGTCCAAGGTTTCTCTGTAGGGATCTGATAGGCTAAACAATTTCTGTGCTTTTGACCCAACTGGCTGCTGTAGGAGACAATTTGCAAGTTAATCTGAGAGCCTAGCCCAACAGAAATGTCTTCTTATCCCAGTCTTGATGAAGCAAAAATAAAAATTATTTGTACTGGCTCCACACCTCTCCACCATCATGTTTTCTCCATAAGTGTCCTTTTCAGAAAAGTACCCAGAGTCATATCTCCTCCTCACTCAACTCTGAGGCTCCTTTCACTGCCTAGGAGATCCCTCAGTCATGGAGGCAAAACTGAATTTCACTTTTGGAGACACTCTGGGAAGGAAGGGTGAGGGTGTGTATGGGAAGGAGGTCTGGGGGGAGCCAAGGTGTCCCCAGCCTCTTACCACCTTTGGGACGCCTTCATTTCTTTCCCCCCCTCTTACATGCCTCCAGGCTCCCTCCACAGTCCTGAAGCATCTCTCTTCCCCCGTTCAGCATCCTTTCAGTATCCTCACACTCAATTTGCAAAAAAATCAGCTTCCCTTCCCTCAAGCAGCAAATGCTGCTCGCACAGGACATCCCAGGCTATGGTGAGAAGAAAAAGTGTCGGGTCACAGTCAGACTCTGCTCCAATACAGTGAGGACAGTGTGGCTGGACGTGGAAAAACAATACTGAGCTAAGGAGCTCCAGAGATCAGAGCTTACTGTGGCCCAGCTGAAAGAAGAGCAAACTACTACTTTCGCTAACCCTGTCCCCTGCACCAAAGCTGCTGTAAGGAGCAGTTGAAGTCCAAATATCTCATCAACATCTTCTCAGCCTTGCCAGACAGAGCTGCATTCTTCAGTTGAGTCTGAAGTTGATTCAGATATTGTTCACAGCAAAAGATGAAATTATGTGTTGTTAAAGCCCCACTCAGATTCTCTTCCACCTCCCGTAAAAATGGCCACTAATCAATACTATTCACAGTTTCTTCAAGCACAGTTGTGTAAGACGTTTCCAAGAAGCTGCTCATGGGAGGCGGGGGGAGAGTTAGCCACCCAGTACACAACGCTCAGAGACCTCTGCGGAGCGCAGATCCAGCCGTGCAGCCAGCACGGCTCACAGGCACAGACAGTAAACAAGAAGAAATAAATCAATCTGTTCCCCCATAAAATTGTTGCCACTTGAACGGCTCTATCTCCCACACTGATATTGTAGATAATTCTGTTTCATCTTGATTATGACCAGTATTAACACCCAAAGCAATAAAATCTTTCACATTCTTATTTTATTCAAGCCAAAGGACAACCCTGCTGCAGTGACATATGGCTCTGCTCCTCTGCGAGTATGTTAGACTGCCTACAAAATCTCCTTGTCTAGCAAAGGATAATGCTTTTTAAAATCAATGACCTGCATTAATTTGTATTTTCCACCAAGAAAGCCTCACATATCATCATAATCATCTTTCTATACAACAGATAGATGAGTTTTCTCACATTGTTTTCTCCTTTAATGGAGCAGTTTTACACAATGTCATTGATTATATAGCTGTAATGTTCTATTTTTTCTAGAAAAAAAAGTCAGCTTGGGGTTCACAGACTGCAGAGCAATTTCTGCATAGTTGAAACAACATAAAGAACAGTCTAGGGGATATGAACTGAGGATGAGACTAAGTTTTGTAGCACTTTGAACTGCCTCTTGATTTCATAGACAATTACTTATGTACAATTTTCAACCACAGGGGATTTGGTATTATCTCTGGATTTTTTTTTTTTTTAATCCAAAAGATTTCTCTGTAGTATATGTGCTGACATCCAAGTGAACATCCCAAACTCCATGCAACAAGATCAAACCCCTTCCTACTCTTCTCCTGGCTGCATGAGTCCTCCCCATATTACTGCAAGGAGACCAGCTGCCATGGGGGGTGCAGAGGTTGTCCTAGGTCACTCTTCTGGGAGCAAGAACTAACATTTCCACTTCTGTGACGCAGACAGGGGCCAGAAACCGTGGTCCCCCATGTCCTGCAGGAGATCTTTATAAATGGCTCCTTGTAAGCCTTCTTTGTGAGGATGGAACAGATTTGTATTTTCGCATGGTTAGAAAGTATTTCTCTGCTTGAAGAGCCAGGTTCACATAATAAGGAGGGCTGCAGCTCCATAAATTGTAACAACTGATGTACAAGCACTGGCTCATGAAAAAATAGGCATGAACAGGTAGGAAAAAAGCTATTTATGCCTCCTCTTCTTTTTTCATCTAAACCTACATTTCTGAAACAGCTGATTTCAGACCAAGAAAATTCTGTTTATTTTTTTTAACAAAATGTCTTCTGCCTGTGCCAACAACTTCTTAATAGTAAACAGGATGCAAACTGCATGACATACAGGAGCAGATTTTGTTTAGCAAACGCTTAATGTCATTGTCATGGTTTCTAAAAAGACAGCTTGTAATGACACTAAAATTTGCACTTACTGTAATATAATTAACAAACACCCATTTCCCATTTATATCTAACATAGAGACTTTCAGATTAAAAAAGGGAAATATTTACACTGTACATGAATGAAATGTATAATGAAAAACCCTTAGCCCTAGAATTCTGAACTATCATTTCCTTTGGTCTATGATGAAATAATGTAGTCATTTTCCCCACAACTGGGGAGAAAACATAAGGTATTATTTGAGCAAGCTGATCTGCATTTGTGGGATACCTGTTTAAGCAAAGCAGGAAGGAACCATCGCATTAACTTCACAAGCCATTGCAGCCCTGAGAAAGTATGGCATCTCCAGAACTTAGAGTTTTAGTTAATGTGTGTTGGCCAAGAGATGTCTGGGGATTGAAAAAGGATTCTTTCTGGTAGACTGATTCTTTCTACAGATTTTTGAGGTGGAATAACCTTTTTGAAGCTGCAGATTTATTCTAAAATATGCTGTTAACCTCTATTCCAGTCAGAAATTATTTTCAATTACCATGCCAACACAATACATTGAAACCTGTAGATCTTTTTTTGGCATCATTTGTGGAGAGTAATATTTCATGAAATAACAAAATAGTTTTACCCAATGACCTAATTCATTAGGGGAAAAAAGAAAACAAAACACCACACCCTTTGGGAGGCTAGTATAAATCTCATTTTAGATAATTTGAAATAAAGCCCAGCAAGAAGGAGTGACTTCTAATTGGCAATGCATTAGATCTAGGGACGTGAAATGGGCACTAACTAGCTAATTACTTTTTTAGTGAACACGGATTTATAATTTGTATTGCAATGTTAAACATGCCATCAATCGTTTGACACTGAGCACTCCACCCTCCAGTGAAAGAGTGCTTGAAACAGGAATTCTCTTCTGCCCAAACTTAGAATCATAGAATCACAGAGTAGTTTGGGTTGAAAGGGCCCTTTAAAGGTCACCTAGTCCAATCCCCCTGCAGTGAGCAGGGACATCTTCAACTAGATCAGGTTGCTCAGAGCCCCATCCAACCTAACCTTGAATGTTTCCAGGGATGGGGCATCTACCACCTCTCTGGGCAACCTGTACCAGTGTTTCACCACCCTCATTGTAAAAAATTCTTTCAGAGTTTTTAATTTCTTCAGTTATAATAGTTTGACTCAAGTGTTTGTATGGGTGAGCTCTAACTGGAGGAACAGAAAGACTACCCCTTGGGCTTTCAAGGCAAAAGCAGTGACCCTACTTAAAACAGTTACTGATCTACTAAAAGAAAAGGAAATCTTAGTATTAGACTCAATTCCAGACATTTTTAACAAAACCACTGAGTTGAACTTTGGCATCTAAAGTTCAATTTACCATAAAAAAATTGAAGCGAATAAAAATTTTGAGACATGGAATAGGACTGATATTTCTTAATTGTGTATCAGCACTACATTATCTTATGTTTTGTTGAACATATTGGCCCATTTTTATCCAACCATTATTCACAGAAATTTTTGAACTAAGGAAAAAATAAGTGGAAGGGTTAAAAAAAAGATATTACCTTATTTAAGAATCAAATATTTAGAACACATTCACCAAACATATGTAAGCAATCAAACTTATAGATACAAATTCAAGAGGAAACTTTTCTAATAGCTACTGTCAGTGAAAGAACAGTTTGTTCCATTAAACTACCCAGCATAAGCCATCAGCAAAATTCCATTAAAATGAAGGCAGGCTCTCAGTAAAGAGAAGTAGAAACTCTTAATTATTGTACAAGTCTAGTAAATCTTTACATCTTAAAGTTGAAAGTTAAACATTGAAGGGAAATGAAACAACATCCTAGAAAGAGAGATGAAATCAGAAGACTAACAGGAGACTATTATAATTTGGAAAGGTTTGGAGTTTTGTTTTGGTTTTTTGTTGTTGTTGTTGGTTTTTTTTTTTTTTTTTTTTTTTTTTTTACACATCACAATAAACACAAGAAACCGTCAAGTTTATTAATTAATTTTCTAGCTTTAAGAAAGATTTTTAAACAAAAATCAATGCCACCACCCCACCCCCACCCTGAAAGCCACTCCACCTCCAAAAGAAATTAATTGATTTAGTTTTGGAAATCCACAATCCATTCAAACTGCTTCCACTGTGATTGGGTATTGCAGGTTGTCTTCTATAAGTGTCCAACAAGCTCTGAAACCAGTCAAATAGCAGTCATACCATCCAAATGTCCATCCATCTAACTGTCAATCCAGCCCTAATACCCTTTTATCTGAATATCACAGGAATAGAGATATAGCAGCATGATGTAGAGTCAAAGGAGAGGACTACAGGACAAAAAAAAAAAATCTGAAGGAAGGTCTCACTAGTTTTCAACTCTACCCTCAATTTTTTTTCCCCACCAGCACATTATATCGTTTCTAGTTGGATAATACACCTCTTTCTCATCTAGTATAGAGTTCACCATAGAGAAAGAATCAATTACAGCTCAATAACAGATAGAGAAAGCTAACAAAAGACATTCTTGCCATTGAAAAATTGCATAGTGTGCAACTGTTCACAATCATACCCGTCCTATTACTTCCAGGAAAAAACTATGATGGTATAGTCTAATCTCTGAAAAAGTCAGTGAGATAATGCAGTTGAGAAACTAAATACAATCTTGAAATGGCTAAGATTAAATAGAATAAATTAGGTACGCATTTTCAACCTTATCATAATATCGCAAATTCAATATTAACCCAAATGTTTGCTGCATTACACTAAAAACCAAAATACTTTCCTTTTGATAGACATCTTTCCTTGAAGAGTTTAGAGTCCAAACATGAAATGTTGTATTCCCTTACTCTCCCTTAACATCCACGATTATTAGCAACTTTCTTAAATCATGCTGATCCTACCTTAAGGCCAATAGAAGAACACGCTGACACAGCAGCAAAAGCAACCAAATATTTCTCAATTTATGCAGAGCAGCAGCCAACGTTATTTAAGAAAAGGACTAAATTACAACAAATAGTTTGGGACCATAAAAAATATTTATTGTTCTGTCTACCCCTAGAGCAACTTTTGTTGCTGTTGCCATGGAGGTTGTAGGGCATGAAAGAAAACTCTGTTTAAATTAAAGGTTTTGAATGGCTTATAATGGAGAATGACTTTTCATTAACAGGTCTTTACCTGTTAATCAACACTACTATGATTAGTTCACTTTCAGATTGTTCTTATTTATTAAATGAGGACACAGAACAAAAAAGCCTGTCACTGTTCTTTATTACAGAGCATTTATTCTAAGCATTAGAATAAAGAGAGGTTATATATTTTCTAGCTCTCTTTGGATGAATGTTCCACTTTGGACCCAATCCAGTCCAAATTAAGGACAGTAATAGGTACACAACTTGGGATAAGATTTCTACATTCTTTATTTAAAAATAAAAAAACAAAAGCAAATATTGTATCTGTTCAGAACAATCACAGTCACTGAAAGTTATTTTCATAAATATTATATATTTATGTTTTTCACGTGCACATGAACTTGCATCTTATATTTAGAATATTATAGATTAAATTAATTCCCTCCTCCTTAGCTTCTTACATGACGTCATGGATGTTATTTAATTACTGAATATATTTTCACATACAAGCTATCTTCAGACAATAAAGTCACTAAGTCTTGCAGAAAGTGTAACCTGAGTCTCGCTCTGCTGAGGCAGATATGCTTTCAGGTGTTCCAAGTCATAAGGTTTTGCTACTCAGTTCTCTCATATTCTTTGAGAAGTTACTTAGCCAGGACCACAACATTCCCCCCTGCAAACCATAAATAATTTTTTTTTTCCTATTACGTTTACTGTCTAAAGACAGATTGAGAGTCAAAAACCTATTAGTGCTTGCCAAATGCTATGAAGTCAGCAACGAAAAGGTGTTCATTAAATAACAATTGTAATGCAACTGATGCACAGTCTGGCCAGCAAACAGGAAGAGGGATTTTTGACAGAACTTGAAGAAAAAAGAAAGAAAGAAAAAAAAAAAAGCATGGCACCTTAAGCACGGAGAAACTTGTAACTGTAAAGAAACATCCAAAAGGATGTTATTCAGGAGACATTTAAGAAATCTACAGATTTGCCTCCCACACACCCAAGAAAATGCAGAGTGAATAGTCGAGTCATTCATTAATGGCCTTGTAAAATTGGTACATTTTGAAAATATGTAGAACAGAACAAAATATTTCAGTTGGAAGGGACTTACAACGATCATCTCATCCAACTGCCTGACCACTTCAGGGCCGACCAAGTTCAAGCATGTTATTAAGGGCATTGCCCAAATGCCTCTTAAACACTGACAGGCTTGGGGCATCGACCACCTCTCTGGGAAGCCTGTTCCAGTGTTTGACCACCATCTCAGTAAAGAAATCCTTCTTAATGCCCAGCCTAAACCTCCCCTGGTGCAACTTTGAACCATTCCCACATATCCTATCACTGGATAGCAGGGAGAAGAGACCAGCACCTCCCTCTCCACTTTCCCTCCTCAGGAAGCTGTAGAGAGCAATAAGGTCGCCCCTCAGCCTCCCCTTCTCCAAACTACACAAGCCCAAAGTCCTTAGTCACTCCTCATAGGACATTCCTTCCAGCTTTGTTGCCCTCCTCTGGATGCATTCAAGGACCTTTACATCCTTTCTAAATTGTGGGGCCCAGAACTGCACATAGTATTCAAGGTGAAGCCGCACCAATGCTGAACACAGCAGGATAAACACCTCTTTTGACCAGCTGGTTATGTTGCATTTAATGCACCCCAGGATGTGGTTTGCCCTCGTGGCTGCCAGGGCACACTGCTGACACATATTGAGCCTGCTGTTGACCAACACCCCCAGATCCCTTTCCACAGGGCTGCTCTTTAGCCATTTATACTGTGCCCAGCATTACTCCATCCTAGGTGCAGAATCCAGCATCAGGACTTGTTAAATTTCATCCCATTAATCATAGCTTAATGCTCCAATCTATCTAGATCCATCTGCAAGGCCTCCTGTCCCTCAAGAGAATCACCAGCAAGTTTTCTGATGGTACATTTAACTCTTGCATCCAGATCATTGATAAATCTGTTGAACAGGATTGGCCCTGAGAAACACTGCTGGTGACCGGTCGCCAGCCAAATGTAGCCCCATTCACTACAACCCTTTGAACTCTGCCCTTCATCCAGTTCTTCACCCAGCACACCATGAACCCGCTCATCCCACAACTTATCCGGAAATATGCTGTGAGGGACAGTAGCAAAAGTCTTACTAATATCCAGAAAAACTACATCCACCTCCTTCCCTTCATCTACTAGGCGGAAGACCTTGTCATAGAAGTATATCAAATAAGTTAAACAGGACTTTCCCTTTGTGAACCCATGTTGACTGTGCCTGATGATTGCATTTTTCTTTAAATGCCTTTCAATAGTTCTCAGTATAATCTTCCCCATAATTTTTCCAAGAACTGAGGTTAGACTAACAGGTCTGTAGTTCCCTGGGTCTTCCCTTATGCCCTTCTTGTAGATTGGAATAACGTTGGCTCGCTTCCAGTCAGCAGAGACCTGCCCAGACTCCCAGACCTTTGGCAGATGAACAAGAGGGGTCCTGCCATAACATCCACTAGCTCCTCCAGTACTCTGGGATGAATCCCATCAGGCCCCATGGACTCGTGAACATTCGGCTGATACAGCCGGTCCCTTACAATTTCAGCGTTCACAAATGGAAAGTCACTGTTCCCACACTCAGTCCTCTGACTCAGGGGACCTGAGTCCGATTCGTGATCCCATATTTTAAGTGTACGTACTGTGAGACAGGATTACTGAAATTTTCAAAAAGAAAGATACAAGTGGCATGATTATTTAAAACAACATACAATTTTCTCATACGTTCAAAGTTTTCTACTCTATCCTCTTTTAGACACTCCCATCAATGCCTCTGTTAATCACCGAAATACCTTGATAATTAATGGTAATAATTAATCTGATTGACCCAGTTAACCACTGCTGCACTGAGACAGTATTCACTTATTGATATTCAGGGGGACAAAGGCAAATATCACAGCTTCACATCTTACAAAGATTAGGTGAAGTCCAAAATAAGCAAGTAGATCCAAAGTTATGCGTTTCTTTTTTAGAATTACACACTCATAAGTAATCAATATGCTAAGAAGAAGATACCCTTTTAACACCAGAAAAAAAAGAATCATATCTCATTCAAATCTGGAATTGCCCAATAACTGCAATACAGCTGTGTAGCTGTCACTGCCAACTCACCAATTTCACGTCTCCTTTACTTTGACAATTTTTATTACTATTCTTTGTTCATAAATATGTTTATACAGGTTTGTTTGTTTTGTTGTTTTGGGTTTTTTTTTTTTAGTAGAGGTGAACAGTTTAAAGAAAAAAACCTGCCTATTGTTTTTTTTTTTTTCCTAAAGCCACAATTCAAACATTTTAACCACAATGTACACCATAACACTTCCGAATGCCCCTTGACACAAGGAAGGGAGAAAGTATGATGGATTTTCAACAGAGGCACAATGCCCACAATGTCACTCCGAATCAGGATTCATTTGCTTTCCACCTCATTGCCAGAACATTATCCCTTGGTGTTCTCTTCTTTTCTACAGACCACAGTGTCCTTTTTAGGCTCTTGTGTTTCATGATTCATCAGGCACAAATTTTACTGAGACTCCCTAATGCCTTTTTTCAAATGGGCTGTACTTTTCCATGGTCTCCCAAATGTTATAATTACTTTTTTTTTTAAGAGTGTAATAAAATAATGGAATAGGGAACATCTCTGAACATGTCCAACAAATGTGCCATCAGTTGCTACACAACTTACCCGAAAAGAATTAATGAAGGGGTCCACCACACACTAATAAGATACATGATGCAGACAACATCTCAAATACCCAAATACATTTTCAGAGAACATTTAATATGTTAGTGTAACATATATTTTCAAAGTTAACCTAAGTTGTATGTATCTGCCTAGTACAAGTTCCAAAAAGCAGGAGACAAATCGGACTTAGTTGTTTTTTTTAATAAACACACACATCTTCTAAGAGTAAGGACTTCATATCAACACAAATATTCAATGAAGAAATACTGAATATTTAAAAACAAAACAAAAAGCAAATCTAAAAGTTATAGAACTTCAATCCTGCTAATATCCGATCATTATATTAGATTTTGGACACTCATCCACATTATCACCGCAAACACATAATGTGGG